>NC_080428.1:38328554-38697188 GCF_029873635.1 Malania oleifera | reverse complement strand
CATAATAGGTTCATTAAAGTGTCTAAAAAGAACATGGCCTTAAAAGAACAAAATGAAAATCTTAATAATCAACTAAAAAATTCTAAAACAGCTGAAAAAGAAAAAGAATCTCATATTGATGATCAAACTAAGAAAATTAATAACATGTCTCAAGAGTTAGTAAAACTACAAGTAAATGGTGAAAGCAAGAGAGACTTAGAAATAAGTGAACTTAAAAGTAAAATTGAAGATAAAGATATGATCATTTATAATTTTACTAGAAGAAAAGAAAATTTTGAAAAGATGGTTGGACAATAAAGGATGATTCGTAACAAAGAAGGAATTGGTTACAATGGAATTGAAAACAAAAGGAAGAAGAACTTATTTATGAGATACTTTGTAAAAGAAGCAAAATACTATGCAAGTACATCCTCTACAAATATACATGAAAACACTACTTGCTACTTGTGTAGGAATAAGGGACATATAAAGTTTAATTGTCCACTTAAAAAGAAGTATGTCAAAATCAAGAATGAATGGAAAGTAAACACTAAAACTAGGCATGACTTAAAAAGAATTAAGAAGGTTTGGGTTCCAAAAGTAACACCGTGAATCCTTCCTTGTATGCATGCTTTAGGACTACTCCATCAAAGGAAAAATGGTACTTGGGCAGCGGATGTTGAAGACATATAACCGGGGATAGAACAAAGTTCACCACCCTAGTTCAAAAAAATGGAGGATATGTGACCTTCGGTGACAACGCCAAAGGTAAAATCACCAAAATAGGTAAAATTGGAAAAGAACCCTCACTTACAATTGATGATGTCTTGTTAGTTAATGAATTAAAGCATAACCTTTGCAGCATAAGTCAACTTAGTGACAAAGGGCTTGACGTAATCTTTAAGCAAGATAAGTGTATAGTTCAAAATCCAAGAAAACATAAAATTCTATTCGCAGTTGATAGAGTAAATTATGTATATTGTATAAACCTTGAAAACTTAATCTCTCAAGATGTAACATGCTTGGCTGCCATAAATGAAGTCAGTTGGCTTTGACATATGCAAGCATCGATCTATTATCAAATTTATCTAGAAAGAAGTTAGTCAAAGGTTTACCAAATACAAAATTCATAAAAGGTGAAATTTGTAATGCTTGCCAACTTGGAAAGCAAATTAAAACAAGTTTTAAAACAAAGAAACATATATCTACTACTAGACCCTTAGAACTTTTTCATTTAGATTTGTTTGGTCCTACTCAAACTCAAAGTATAGGAGGTAAGCAATATGCCTTTGTCATAGTTGATGACTTCTTTAGGTTTACTTGGGTATTATTTTTAGCCTCCAAGGATGAAGCTTGTAACATGCTAATAAATTTACGCAAGAAACTTCAAAATGAAAAAGGACATAATGTTTCAAATATGAGGAGTGATTGAGGAAAAGAATTCAACAACAAAATAAGTTGAAAAATGTTGCAATGAATATGGAATTAATCATAATTTTTCAGCACCTAGAACTCCACAACAAAATGGAGTTATTGAAAGAAAAAATAGAACTCTTCAAGAAATGGCAAGAACAATGTTAAATGAACATAATCTAGAAATTTTCTTTTGGACTGAAGCGGTAAACACTGCATACTATGTGATAAATAGAGTTTCAATAAGATCAAATTTAAATAAAACTCCTTATAAACTTTGGAAAGGTAGAAGACCTAACATCTCCTATTTCCATGTTTTTTGGATGCAAATGCTATGTATTAAATGATAAAGATGATTTAGGAAAATTTGATGCAAAAGCCGATGAAGGTATATTCTTAGGGTATTCATTAAAAAGCAAAGCTTTTAGAATATACAATAAGAGAACTCTTACAATCTTGGAATCAATTCATGTAACATTTGATGAATAAAATCCATTCAATAAATCAATAAAAGGTGAAGAAGTTCAAACTACTCAAAAACCAAAAGACTTAGACATTGTAGAAGAAAAAGAAGAAGAAAATGAAGAAAAATCAAATTATGATGCTATTGAAAATACTGAATTACCCAAAGAATCAAAGAAATGCAAGTTCAAGATCACAAGGACCATAAAGCCATACTCGATCAACAAAGTGATCAAAAGAATGCTCAAGAGGATCAAAACGTTCAAAGCATGTGGAAGCCTAAAGATGACTCAAACTCAAGTCTAAGAGGATTCAAAGCAAAGACATATATGAAAACTTCAAGCTTAGAGGGTTTAACTTTTTAGGATGAATTATGTAAGTACTTCATACTAAATATCATTTTGAAATGCTTTGAAGCTCATTAGGGATTGTCATGGACTTAGAGACCTCATTTTAAAACCCTGGAAAATGTACTTTTAAACTAACAAAGCAAGATGGCTAAGTGTTTTTTGAAAACTAAACTGAAAAAGAAAATTTATATCTGTTCAAGCGACTAAAGATTAAACCTCAGATGCCTGAAGATTTTCTTGAAGAAATTCTGAAGAGTTAGTGTAGGCCTATGCACCTGACCCTGGTAACCTCAGCCACCTGACCCTATTTCAGGTTGAAAATTACACTATTTTTTAAAACCTCAGGCGACTGACCCCAAGATCTCAGGCACCTAAACATTGTTAACGACTATTCTTTTATTAAAAGTTTTAAATTTTAAATTTATATTTCTTATGCCCCAAATTTCGTATAAACTTGAGAAACACTCCAAGTAACTTGGACAACATGAATTAAACCTTTTTTAGCCTATAAATACATTATTTCTCTAATCAAATCAGCACCAAGCAGTGAAAATTTGATCCCAAGCCAAAATTGCTCTTTCTCTCTCAAAGCTCTTTTGTTCACACTTTTATACTGAGTATTGCTGAGATATTCTAAGTTGCTAATCAATCTTCTCTAAACTTTAACATCTGATTTACTGATTCATATCAAGAGAAGTATTCCGGTGAATTAATTCTTGAGCTTCAATTCAATTTCTTTTGATATTTGTTTTGAAGTATATTAGTGCTTTCAATTGTATTAACCAACTCTATCTGAGAGCATCTCTTGCACAAAAGAAATCCTTTCTTGTTCTTTTGCTTTTTTTTTTTTTTATGGTTCAGGTCATTGGATCATTGTACTGAGCGTGGGGTATCACTTTGAGAGGGGGCTCCACCGTTAAGGAGGGATTGTAAATGGTTTTTTCCACCCACAAAGGAATGTGTTAGTAGAATCCTTAGGTGGTCTTGCCTAAGGCGAGGATGTAGGTTGGGGATAAGAAGAACCTCGTAAAAAATCTTAGTCTCACTCTTACCCTTTACTCTTTCAAGTTTAAGCATCAATAAATTGTGTTTCTAAGTGCAAGTAGCTGAAATTGAGATTGAGAAGACCTTTTAATCTAAGAAAATACGTTGGTTAATCTTTTGCAGAAACTTTAAAGGGAGTACGTTGATTAATCGCATACGGAAATCTTGGTTATAATAAGTGCTCCAATATTCATGTATACAAGGCCTTAATTAAAACTCTAAACTGAGTTTTTGCAAACGCTAAAATAAAACAGTGTTGCAGCTCTCACAAATTTGGTTAAGTATTGAGTGATTGGTTGATTGATTGTTGTTGTTAAAGGTATTTGGTTTATGATTGATATTGAGTGATAGATTGTGGTTGGTTTAGTATTTAAAACTATGACATTCTTGTGTGCTTTGTTAAGTATACAAAATGCTATAAATTTGTAAGAACACTTAAAAGAATTTTATAAACCCAATTCACCCCCCTCCTGAGACTACACTTTAACTTTTATCTTATATGTGTTTAAGTTTTGTGAACAAGTTTACAATACATCCCACGCATGAGGTTCTGAAGAAATGGAAGCCTAAAATATACAATGAACACATTTACTTGGCGGATTCCACAAAAGACCAACAAGAAGCAAAAGAAGATTTAAGACATTAATTGTCTTTAAATTGTATATGTATTTAGTTTGTGGTCTGTAATAATTGCATGGCATGCATGATGTGATTGATAAGCTCAACACGACCATAGCTTTGACCATAAGGAACCAGACAAGGACCATTGCTGACCTTAAGACACAAAATCTTTAATGGAAAAATGCCTCACTTAAAAACCATACTCATGCATTTAAAGGGAAATTTTGTTAAGGTCAAAATCAGGGGCAAAATAGAAATTTCACTTGCCTTGGTCGACCGACCATCGCAAGGTCATTTGACCTTGGTCGACCGAACTGAGAAGTTGACCAAAGACAAAGCTTCGGTCAACGGAACCCTTGGTGTTATAAATGCCTTAGTCGGCTGAACCGGTTAGAAGTCAACATGTTGACTTCGCGTGGTCAACCATTCTGAATTGAACGTATCGTCCTTGGTCGACTGAGCCATAAAGTGTCTAACACCCCAACAACTTGGTCGACCAAGTGTGTAGTTCGAATTAGCCTTGATCGACCGAACCATATGAGCGGTCAACCGAACCTCAGCCATGGTCGATCGAACCTACGAAGGGTTCAAAATCGCTCTGAGACTGTCGACCATATCCATAGTTCAAAATTGCCATGGTCAACCGAACTTGGCAAAGTGATTGACTGAACCTTGAATATGGTTAACTGAACCACTCAAGTTGGCAAAATTTTTACCGTAGTTAAATAGGGTTAATTTTCATTAAACATAATTAAAAAATTTTCAAAATACCCTTGATGTCCCCTATGGCTATATTTTTAGAAAAATCTATATATACCTCCCCATTTGCCTCGATTAGTTAGGATATTAATTTTTTATTAGCAAAAATTCTCTCCAAAATATTTTGTGCAATAATTTTGTAGTCTTTGATATTTCAAGTATATTTGATTCTCTTTCCCATTATTCCTTTGCAAAATCATCTTAAAAAGAAGAAGCATATTGTTTTCATCCTCTTTATTTGCAAACCCATTGCAATTTGAAGAGTGATTGATAAACATTCTCGTGGGCATATTTTCATATATTTCAAAAGTGAAAAACAAGGTGTAGTCCCAAGAGGAGGGGTGAATTGGGTTAATAAAATTTCTTTTAAATCTCTCCCCCCCCCCCCCCCGTTTTTTTATAAATTCTTAACCTCTTTTAATTCTTTTAATGAATTCTTGACTTCTTGTTGATTTAGCAATCACACAAAAACTTGAGTCTTTTTATTCAATCCGCAACCACACAAGTTAAACAAAAACTTCAATCAACCAATCAAATAACCACAATGTGTTCAATCAAGATATGTTATATAATTCCTTTGGCAATTCCCAACTTGGTTGTATGTAGCCCTATGAAAAATGAATTTGGTCTTTCTGTTTAATAAACAATATAACATTCACCCTCTTTCCAAATTTCAGATTTCAAATAATCCTTCAGATAATAGGTTTTGGGGTGTTGACCAATCAACGTACTCCCTTATGGTTTCCGTAAATTATTGATCAACCAACGTACTCCCTTTCGGTTTCTGCAAGTCCCAAAAACAAATTAAGCTTCAGCTTATTTAAAATCCAAACCACGTAGTTTTTATGATTAGGAAATTTAAATCATCCACACTGTTAATTTATTTGCTGAAATACAAAAGAGAGTAAGGGAAAGAGAAGGAGACCAAGGTTTTTACGAGGTTTGACTTATCCCTAGCCTACGTCCTCGCCTTAAGCAAACCACCTAAGGATTTCACTATACATGTTCCTTTCTGGGGAGAACAAACCTTTTGCACTTCCCTCTTTTACAAGCAGAGATACCACTCCAAACGAAATCCTACACTTGCTAACAACAATCCAACAGCCTTGAATCGTCTACAAGACAAGAAACAAGAGGAGAACTTGTGTACAAGAGATACGCTCAGATAGAATAGGTTAGTACACCAATCAGCACTATATACTTCAAAGTAATTCAATATAAATTAATTGAAGCTCAATAAAATTTTATCACCAAATTAATCTTCCTTTGATTGAAAGGTTCAGACTTTGAAAGTACAATTTCGATGTGAGGATCAACAAGAACTCAGTAGAATGTGTATCAAGATGTTGGCAAGAATGCCTTTGAGAGTTGAAAGCACGTGAGAGTCTTTGACTGCTGAATATGTTTCTAGGTCAATATAAAAAGTTCACGTCTTGGGGGCTATTTATAGACTTTTCCTTGCTCCCTAAGTTGACTTGGAGTGTTTGGTCAACTTTGCAAAAGATTTGGCGCCCTAGGATCAATTTTAAAAATATTCCCATTGGTAATTAAAAAAATTTTCTTCGAGTGATAGTCGCCTGGCACAACATGATAGCCGCCTGTCTCAATTCAAAATCAAAAGTTAGAACATTGGCAGTCTCCTATCAAAACACAGGTAGGCGCCTAGGAAGACCAAGTAGGTGCCTGTCAGGCACCAAGCAGGTGCTTAGCACCTTTCTGTCTACCAGTTCTTAAAAAAACAAATCGGGCAGGCGCTTGGCATTCAAAAACTTGGTTTTTTTTTTTTTAAAGATTTTGACTTTGAAAACTTTTTCCATTTGAGACCTTTATAATTTATAACTTTAGAAAACATACTTCAAGGTCTTTAAAAATGGTTTCTTAGATTTTGATTTGTCCTAAAGAGCTTCAACCATTTTATATCGAGTCTTACTTGCAATACTTACATCAAAACTCTTTTAATGACTCTAAATCTTTCAGCTCTTGGAGTCTTCGTACTTTTCTTTTGCTTTGAGTCATTTCTTTGAGCTTTAAACAAACTTTGAGCTTCAATCCTTCAAGCTTTCATAAAATGTGTCAATCTTTGAGCTTTAACATCCATTTAGCTTGAGCCACTTGTTTGCATATTTCCATTGAGCTATCTAAGTTTTGATTCCTGAAATATATCAACTTGAAAGCATATCAATTTACCTTGATTTGTTATCATCAAAATAAGATTCGCAAACCTTGTTAGGCCAACAAAAGCCTATACTCTCTCATTCATATTTGTAAATTTTTTAAAGAGTAAGCGTGAGTTCTTTCCTTATTATTTCATTCATAGATATTGTTGGGAAGACTCTTCATTAGCTTGTGAATCTTTGCATCCTTATTGCAAGATTCAAAAGCTTGCTTTGAGTTTTTGATAAAACCATTTTTGCAAGCTTAAACCCTAATATCTTCTGTGATTGATACTTGAAAAATATTTTTGAAGATATTTTTTTAGGGTTTCAAAGATTCTTTGATAAATATATATGGTAAAAATTTTATATTGATATCAAAGATTTTACTCTCACATACCCATATTCACATATTACTGAGAGTTAAAATATAGTTTACTCATTCTCACATTGAGTTTTTACTTCAAATCATACATGAGTGCATTTGTGCTTCAACTTGTACACATTTGCTTTTGTAGAAGCATTATGTTTGTACGAAAAATTTCATATCTATTGTATTCCCAACGAGCGGTCAGAAGAGGGAGACTAGCCCTGTGAATAGTCCTAAATTGCTCTGACTTGGTTAGAAGAGAACCAGACTGGTTCAGACCCGGTTAAGAGAACTAGGTGCACCATTCTAGTAAGGTGTTGTAAATGGTGTCGCTCTACCCATGAAGTGAGCAACTAATGGAATCCTTCAGTTGCGGCTTAAGGCGGGGACGTAGGCACAGTTGGCCGAACCCTGATAAGATATCCTGTGTCATTCTTCTTCCCTACACTATCTAATTTTCCATATTTATTTGTTTATATTTCAATTTCAGTGAATGCTTTGAAATACTGAGATTACTTTAATTGTTTAAATACTTACTCAGTTAATTACCAGTGTGATTGGGATTGCATAGAAAGACCCTAGGTTGTGAAATACTACTATTATCTGGTTTAACCTAGGCAAAAGTTTTTAAATTTCCAATTCACCCCCTGTTAGGAATGCACCAATTCAAATAATTGATATCAGAGCCTCGTTGCAAAAATTTTAACCGCTTGTGCAAAAGATTGTAATGGCTTAAATTGGTGTATCCCCATTCGGCGAAGGACAGTCACCTATTAGCCCTCCATTGTTTTGTGGTGTAAACTACACCCGCTGAAAAATTATAATGAGCGTATTTATAAAATTAATGGATTGAATGGCCTGGGGGGTGATTGTTAATGAAATTCGTATGCCCTTGGATGAAAATGATATTAAGTTAATGCATGTGAATTCATATGCCATGGAATTATTATATTGTGCTTTAGATTCTCATATTTTTCATGAAATTATGGCATGTAAAAATGCAAGGGATATCTGTGAGAAGCTTGAAAAGAAATATGGAGAGTCCCAAGAGAAGGAGACCACCACTTTGATAGTGTCAAGCTCAAATGATCTGGAAGTGGTAAATCACGGGGTTAGTGTAATAATAGAACGAAAGGTATATGATTCTCTCTCTAACTCGATGGATGATTCTTGTGTTGAATGTTGTGTTGCTTCATGTGCTAAATCATCTATTGAATATTGTGATAATTTTGTTATTAATGCACTTGACGATTCTCATGTAGAATACGAGAATATATTATGCGTTGAATCATCTGTTGAAAATTATGATTATACTGCTGATGCTGCATCCAATGATTCATATGATAATGATTATAATAATTCTTGTGATGAATCATGTGTTGATATAAATGAAAGTATGCCCTTGAATAAAGAACTAGAATGTACTTTATTTAAAATGCATAAACTTCTAGTTAGGATGTCTAAGTAGAAAACAATCTTCAAAAGTGAAAGTAAAAGGTTGGCAGTACAATTAGAAAATCTAAAAGATGATCATGCTGCCTTAGAAAGAAAAAGATTAAGAAGATATTGAAAATCATATGCTTAGAGGAAGTAATAAATGATTATTCTAGAGTTACACTTAAAGTTAAATATGAAAAGAATAATCATGTTAAACCCTTTGAAATTAAAAGAAATAAATCTTTTGGAAAGGGTTCATCTTATAAGACCCACTATCACATGAATGCCTCATTGAGTAAAAGCAGGATAAGTAAGCATAATCTTTCACGTATATACAAAATATGCTTATTCTATGAAGGGAAACGACACATCCAATATAAATATAAATCTAGAAGTGCCATAGGCATAGATAAGGAAATGGCGTGGGTAATCATGAAAGCAAATCCCGTAGGACTTGAGGGAGAGTGGGATCAAATAAGAATTAAATATTCGTTTTAAATTCTTCCTTAGTTCCTAGGTTTAAGGGGTAGTGATGACCAAAAGGCTAAGAAGTGGTCTATGCTTAAAATGTCAAATCTTAGTATGTGCATTCATTATACACTATCATTATATACTAAGATCATTAGAAAATCTAGCTAATATGAAATCTCAATTAAAATATCCAATCTAAAATTAACACGAATACATATCATAATGATTGGATAAAATATGAAAACATTGGCTATAGCATGCTTGAATGAAATCAAATTCCAAATGGACAAGGCACTCTTTCTTGGTAAATAATTCTAAATGCTTAACTCATGCTTAAAGATAAAACATCTTAAGTTAAGCAACTGTTATCCATTTCATGCAGATGAGCTTTAGGGATCCATCCTATTCTATATATCTTTAACCCTAATATCATTAATCAAAATCCAGTCATCACTCTAGATATAAGCACCAATGATAATAAATTTCATATCTATCTAGTGCCAATAAAAAATCATCCTCCTAGTAATCAAAATTAGAGGCATCCACTAGGGGATTGTTCCCCTTGAGTTCAAAATACAAATCCTCTAAATCTTGGTTCACCTATCTCCTCCATAGGAAATCTTTACCACATCATGATCACATTCGGTAAAAAGTCACCTATTCCTTGGTTCATATCCTTGCTTTAAATTGTGGTTATATTTATAGGATACTTTCCATTCTCCAAAGAGCATTGTTCAAGAAAATTCAAATACTCATAAATGCTCTTTGCCTAAGTGGTTGGACATATTCAATTCCACGCAAATATCTTTAATCATGTCCACTTATAATGAATACTCTTCGAACTTTACAGAAATTTAATTGTCAAGAGTATTTTTCCAAACTCGCTTCACAAGCTATCAAAACTTTAAGTCAAACCATTTAGAGCTTTATTTCCTTTTGAATTTGATTGAATGGCTAAAATGATTGCCATAGGTTTTAATACATATGGAAAAACAAATAACCAAGAAACCTATGCACGAATAGTAAGACTCCAAAGCAATTTTGATCTTGTGCCTCTAACGCATTGAAAATCATAGAGGCAGAAACAGGCTTATCACACCTAAATGAATATACATTGTGACTTTTTGGTTCGATAAAGCATTCATAGCCAAGATTAAATCATTGAAAATCTTAAAACACTTGGCTAAAAATTTAAAAATTCAAAAAGTGATGAGTCCCTAAAATACATGATTTTAGACCCTCATTTATCTTTGTTTATCTTTATTTTATTATGTATTTACCCAGTGTTATCATTGTTCAGAGTTATGCAAGGTTTGTTTTTCTTTTCAAAAAAAACATATTAAATCCATGGAGTTAGGCATTACAAGAAGCCAAGGAGGATTTGGAGGATTCAAAGCTCAATTTAGATGTTCATCCAAACTCCCGAAGCTTCAGAATCATGAAAGGACAAGAAGATGATGCTCGACCAATGTGGCGCGACTAACAAACCACAGGGGTGACTTAGTCTTCCACTACAGACTCCAAGGTTCAGACTGAGATCAGAATGCTGCAATGTTCGACCAAGTGCCTGACCAAGTGACTCTCTGGGGCGTCCACATAGAGATACTGAGACAGCACTAAAAGTAAAAATATCAAGAGTCTCAACGAAGTGTTTGACCAAGAGACCTTCAGGGGCAACTATGTTGAGATCCTGAGATTTCCTGAAGATCGAGATCCTGCAAGTCTCGACCATCAACTTAACCAACAAGACCTAGAGGCATGACGAAGTCGAAGACATTGAAGATTCGAATCCCTGACTTCCCGTGAGTCTCAACTAGGGCGTACACAAGAATGACAGAAGGGCGACTTGGTCGACAGCGACAATCTGCTGCATGAGATTTGTTGCAAACTTTCCTAACTTGTAAAACAAACCTTATAAACCCTAGAGCCTATAAGTATTCACTACGAACACAATCTCTAGGTTCCTTTTTGGCCTCTCTTAGGTTAGTAACAAACCTAGGAAGTCAATGAGAGCATAATTAGAGTAGGAGTAGAGTAGTTTCGATTCGTGTATGGAGTGTCCGACGGCATGTGACAACTGGCAGCGTTTATACAATAGCCATGTATATTATATGATCTCCTCTTATACTTCTAACGTTAGTGACAGACGTTTTGAATGATAAAGGGATGGTATTTTTACTCACGCTTTCATTCACATGTTTTCATTTATTGCTTTCCATTTACTTGCCGTGTGTTTGATGAAAGATTGCAGCTAATGATAAGCACTGCTACGTGAACGTCAGAGGGAAGTAGTTGGCTACGGAACTACGGAGGTGTTCATTATCGTTGAGATAGGGTATACTCCGGTTCCCGACCGTGCTTTGGATGGTTGGTGCACCTTTACTACCTTGTGCCCTCGATTGCCCCTCTCCCGCTTTGGCCCGCTTGGGTTAGTGCTCCTATTGAAGTTTGAAGGAGCGTAGTTAGAAGCATGGCATCCAACATTTGATTCAGACCATAGTATCGCTTTGTAGGAGTAGGGTAACTTAGAAATTTATTTGCTTTCTAGTAGTGTAGATTTACTTGCTTTCATTTAAGTTCTTTTTAGTAGTTGGATAGAAAACAAAACCGAAAATATCATCTTTTACTTCTTTTTCATGACAAGGCTGTAATAAACTAACTTGGAAGTGATTTGATAACTGCGCTTCAAGTCTCCGTGAATCGATATCCGACTTACCCACTTTCTACTGAATTTGGGATAGTTACGTTTTATAAATATTATTTTTGGTAGTTAAGGACCCAAGCCTTGGCGAGCCTACCAAATTTTGGCGCCGTTGTTGAGGACTTGGTTACAATTATTAGCCAACTTCCGCTTTAGAGTATTATTGCCTTGTTCTTTTGATTTGCTCTCCTTTTATTTTCACTTTCTTTTTTAATTTCTATTTTCTTTATTTTTGTTTTCTGTTTTTGAAGTTTGAATTTGTGTGCTTACAAGTGTGTATGTTTGGTCTGCGTTCTTTGGAACTTGAGATACTTCCCATAGATCTTGAGATTGAAAAATCCCATAGGTCCCTTAGGAAACCTATCTCAAATCCAGATAAGGCTAAGTCGTCTGAATTAAAAGCCAAGGCCAAAAATAACCCCCTGGTTCCTACTGAACAAATCCCGGAACCTCATGCTCCCCACCCACCCGTGGTGGGAGAACAACACCTTCGGCCTCTTAGGGACTACTTTATACCTAATGCATACATATCGTCGTCTTGCATTTGGTTCCTGGATGTTCAGGCGGCACAATTTGAGATTAAGACTTCGATCATCTTGATGCTGCCTAACTTTCATGGGAACTCTACTAAAAATCCGTATCAGCATTTGGATGAATTCTTGGAAATCTATTCCATCATCTACATACCATATTTTAGTGATGATACTCTCCATCTTAGGCTTTTCCCATTCTCTTTAAAGGATAAGGCCAAATATTGACTAATGTCCTCAGAATCGAACTCGGTGACCAACTGGACCACCATGTAGCATGAATTCCTTAAAAAGTACTTCCCAATTGGGAAGACTAACCAGTTTCAGAGAGCCATCACAAGTTTCTCACAGATGGATGGGGAACTCTTTTTCGAGACTTAAGAGTGATTTAGGGACCTGCTCTGTAAATTCCTACATCACTAGGTCCCTAAGTGGAAATTATTTCAAACTTTTTACAAAGGGTTAGCTAAAAGAGATAGGTCCCTAGTTAATGCGTCGTGCGGAGGTACTTTCCTCACAAAGAACGAGAACAAGGCCTAGATTCTCTTTCAATATCTGGCTAAAAACTCTCAGCAACACATGGCTGCCACCCGTAGACTACCCAATTCATCAACCTCTAAACATAGGGGATTCTATGAGCTAGCCACAAGCCATGACCTAAGCCCCATTCTACACACCATATCCCAGAAACTTGATCAGTTTTTGTCTCTACGACAACAACCGCAATCAATGACGTGTGTAGAAGTTTATGCAATTTGTTCCGACCCAGTGCATACATGCTATAATTGCCCACACGCATCTTCCCAACTTGAGCTTGTGCATGAGGAAGTAAGGATCACCCACCATTGGTATGACAGATAGACAAACAACTATGACTCGAATACCTATGGTTTCGGATGGAAGCAACACCCTAACTTCCCCTGGAGGCCCCAAGCTCCAGATTTCCAAGTCCAAATATTTCAACAGAACCCGAGTGCTTCACCCCCTCGACCATATCCAAATTTCCAAGATCCTCCTATTGCAATGCAGATGCCTTCATTGTTTCAACAACCATCTCTTCAACAAACAACCATTACTCATTTCAAGAGATAGTGTTACAGAACCTTACAAAGCATTAAAGCAGATCACCAAGTGAGGCGGCAATTACTCCATTCTCACTCGCAATCCATAGCTAATTTGGAGACCACTATGGGGCAACTCACTAGGTCAGTTGGTAGGAGAAACATAGGTGAGTTGCCAAGCCAACCGCAAATAATGCCTCAGATTCAATACATAATAGAAGGTGAAACTACAACAAACCCTTCATCACATAAAGTACATGCCCAAGCAATAACCACACTTAGAAGTGGTAAGGAGATCAATAATAGGGTTGGGGAGAATATAATCCAAGAAAAAGGTAAAGAAATTAATAGGGTTGAACCTGTAGGCGCTCCTCTTTCTCACGAGTTAGAAACAAAAACCGAAGCATCTACATTGCCATAGCATGAAACACTTCCCCACCACATTCCTGCGGCCCTTTATCCAGCAGCCCACCATGCACCCTTTAACCATTTAAATATAAAAAGGATACCACTATTGAATCCATTATGGACACATTTAAGCAAGTCAAGGTCAACATCCCTCTTTTAGATGTTATCAAGCAAATATCTGCATTCACCAAATTCCTCAAGGATCTATGCACGCAAAAGTGTAAATCAAGGGTGCATATGAACAAGCAAGTCAAGTTGACCGAACATGCAAGCTCAATCCTTTTAGGTCACCTTCCACCTAAACTAAAAGACCTTGGTGCCCCAACCATTTCATATGTAATCGATAATTACACAATTGATAGGGCCCTCTTGGACTTAGGAGCAAGCTTGAACTTTCTACCATACTCGATTTTCAAGCAATTTAATCTAGGAGAGCTGAAGCCCACCCTAATAACATTAATCTTTGCCGATCATTATATGAAAAAACCCTGGGGTGTAATAGAGGACGTTTTAGTTAAGGTTGACGAATTCTACTACCCTGTTGACTTCATAGTCTTGGATATGGAACCCTCAGACCCAACTAAAAACCAGATCCCTATCCTGTTAGGACAATCCTTTTTGGCCACCACAAATGCCTATATTCAATGTAGGACAAGGATTATGGATGTGTCCGTTAGTAACATGTAGCTTCGATTGAATGTATTCCACGTATCTCAGCATCCACCTGAAGACATCCACGATATGGATGTTGATATGATCGATGAATGCATTAAGGACTTGACTCCTTCGATTTTATGGAGGAATCCTTTAGAGGAGATAATTAAACCTGAGATCAACCCCCTATCTAACCCGGATGATCAATATGAATAGATTCTCTCAATTTGTGATATGGTCTTCGGGTTAGAAGGGAACATATGGATAAATGTTACATGGTTCAAAGAAGAAGTGGGGGACAACATGTCTGTTATTGAACTAGGGTGATGTTAAGGTGTACTTTTGATGTGTCTGGCTGAAGATGATAAACTTAGCGCTTCCAGGAGGCAACCCGAATGGTTTTCTTTTCCTTCTTTCCTTTTCTTTTTCTTTTTGAATCTGCAGGATATATAAAATAGTGTACAATATATATATATATATATATAATAAATAAATATTTAGTGTCCTTAGGAGGTGCCGCAAAGATTGTGACCAGCACTAAACCGGGAATGGAGACAAGCGACCAAACACGACCGAAATAGAATTTGGTGCGACTTGGTCATGGCAGTATAAAAAGTTGTTTAGAAACCCATTTTCCCCCGCAATCGTTTAACTTCAACAGTCCACCATCCCAATCGTCCTTCGTTGCTCCCATTTTAGACTTCTTCATCCAAGCTTCACCAACGTCTGTCACTCATCCCCGTTCCTCCAACAACCACTCCGGAGAGTCATAGCACAGGTGACACTCTCACTTGGGCATACCAGCTGTTCCGCAACACTTAGGGTTTGGGTGAGTGCTTTTGTATCTTTTCAACTCCTCCCTACATTTCTCTTCATCATCTACCCTCTTTCCTCCCCATAGCATAAGAATGTCTCATCATCCCAAGTCTAGGGTTGCACCCAATCAACCCTAATCGTCTCGGGCCCCCACCAAGAGAAGAAGGATCCCACTCAGCTACGCGACAAAGCGTTGTCAGAATCTGAAAATCTTCCAGAAAATCCAACGGCAGTAAGAGGCCAGTCACCCTGACCCTGACCAGAGCTAGAAAAGCACTGCGGAAGGCAGAACATTCAAAGAATGACCTTGGATGATTATGATTTTCTCCCAATGTATACATTCAAATTAGATGCGACATGGGCTCATGAAAAGAAAAGATGTTGTGTCGATATCCTCAAAATGAGGATGTTCGACCATTATATAACCCCACCAGCAACCTCCTATCACCCAGCACTGATTTGGGCATTTTATCAAAATATGCAACATGACCCGACTACTGGGGCTTGGTCCATTGCTGTATACGACATTAGGATTGAAATTACTTCTGCCTTAATTGACAGGGCTTGGCCCCATACAGAAACCGATGACACACCATGGGAGGCACTGGATTTGGTCGACGTGCATCATATCATCCACCAAATGTTCCATGATCAATATTATGATGGTGGCAACATGGTACGTAGCGCATGTACTTCCTAGAGCAGACTACCCGATTATCTGCTTCTTTAGGATTTAATTCTTCAGCGTAACATTTGCGCCTCGAGGCATCATTCTGAGCGGCGTGGCATTCATCTATAGGTGTTATATGCAGTACATAAAGGCATGCAGTTGAATGTACCCCAGTTAATAGTAGATGAAATGACTAATTATTTGAGGAATGTGAAACACCCAAAGCTAAAAAGGTTGCCACCTAAGGATGCTTGTGGACAACCCCCTAAGGAATTGAGATGACCTTTCATCCTCTATGCCCAACTTATCATGGCCATGTTGCAACACTTGAAAATCAACCTTAGGAATCCAAAAGCACATATTCTCATTGGTGAGGTGACGACTGAAAGGTCATGGCATCAAAGTTTACAATTGGTAGCCACTGCCCAATTGAAGGTTTATCAGTGGGCCCCATGCGAAGAACCCCAGGGATTTAAGCTTCTTGTGCCAAATTTTTGGTATATTCCTGAGGATGATCCTATACAATTACCAGGTCTGCCTCCTCGCCGCGCTCTAAAGAAGAAGAAGAAGAGAACAATAGATGCACCCTCTACATCTGCCACAGCACCACGAACATTGCCAGCCCCCTTTATGCCTTTGATTGGGGAGGACTTGGGTCGTTTACACCACGATTTGGAGCTTGATTGTTCTGAGGTAGTGGATACACGCGCGGAGATGCACCAGGGTTTTTGGAGTCTATTTGAGATCTTGCATTCCATATCCCTGCAAGCGGTTGAATCTGTCATCCTTCCTGTATTTGCTGCTGCGGTGGACCAAATACCCCTGCACCTACTGCTTCTCCAATTCGTCCACCATCTCCGGCAGCATCCCCAATTAAACATTCGCCCACTCATCAATCTCCCACCCCCCATGCCAAATCCTCGGCTAGCCTCGAACTTATGATCAAGATTGAATCCTCTAGCGAGAGGGTCAGAGGTGACTTCTATGCTAGTTTCTACAGCGAGTGAGGCTTAGTGCTCTGTCCAGCTTCTTGCCACTACTAGCAGTACAATACCTACCTTTGCACCGCCACCACCATTGACACTTGCCACACTGGCCCCAGCCATTACATTTGTCCTCATCTTAGCAGTAGAAGTACCACGGCTACTAGTTCCATTGCAAATCCAACCAACTCCCATCATATAGCGCTATAGTTGATCTAGGACTGTCTCTCCACCATCAACCACCTTTGCTCCCCTACTAGCACTTGTGTCTGCCTCTGAGGCACCCACTCACGTGCCATCACCAGCCACAGTTTCCCTTGCTTATGTTTCTGCGAGGGAGGGGGCTGCTTCGAGTGTACAGGCATCCGAGGACCACCAATCGGCGACTGGTACTCCATCTGATGCATCTGATGATTTAGGAGGTGGCAACTTTGCATACAACACTTGCAGCTCTTTCGAAGAGGACTAATATAGGGCAAGGGATGGCTACCCAAACTTTAGTTCATACTGCTTGTTTGTGCTGCTGGGGCACAATTTGTGTTCTTCTCTTTTGTTTTCTATTCCAACACCATGATGTGATTGACATTGTCTTTCTTGTATCACAATGTACTAACATTTAACTAGTGCAATATATATATGGTGCTTTTGGCTACTACGTGTCTTTTGTGCTACAGTGTACTTTTGCATGTATGCTATTCTAGTTATTCTATTTTGCAAGGACACTGTTTGTTCTTGTTGGCTCTATGCAATGTCATATCCGATGCCCGGGTTCTATTTTTCTTTCTACACTTTAGTGAGGACATTGAAGTTCTAAGTTGGGGGTAGGGGGTGGCACACTGCATGACACATTCATGCACAAAAATGATACACTTTAAATTTTTTTTTTTTAAACCAACTGAACCATGCTAACATAGATTTTATACCCTCCACATACACTTATATAACCTAGTGTTACATGCATAGGCTTTTCAGTTATATGATTTCATTATGCTCACCAATAATCTGTTTCCCAGATATAATTCAGCATAAAATGTTAGTCGCTTGACCATGAATGGGTCAATTGCCTGGACAGAACAAAAACTCATATGTTGTTTTTCTTTTGATTCCAAAACTCTTGTTTGCTTTTATACTTTTCATTTTTATTTGAGACTTTGAAAAATATTTTTCGGGGATTTTCAAAATATGGTCTCCAAGTCAATGATTAATCCTAATGAGCTTCAAAGCATCTATATTGATTTTTAAATGAAGTACTTGCATAAGAATTTCTTAAGACTTATAAACATTCTAAGCGCGAAGTTTTCATGTTTGTCTTTCATTGAGACCATCTTAACTTTGAGCTTCAATTCTCTTTAACCTTGCATCAAATTTGTCTTTCTTCAAAGCCAAGCTTCAATAACCTTTAAGCTTTCATTTAATTTGTCTTTGAAGTATAAGCTTTCATTTTCTTATAAAACTTGTGAGTACTTGAATTTGATCTCATATGCTTGATTTTATGAAACATCATCACTTTAACCAAAACATATTAAATTCCCTTGGTTTGTTATCATCAAAATAAGATTCATAAGCCATGTTAGGCCAACAAGATGTATTTGCTTTCTGGTAGTTGTTAGATTTATATGCTTTCCAGTAGTTGTTTGAAAATCACCACTGAAAAATACCATCTTTTACTTTTTTTTCATAACAAGGCTCTAATAACTACGCTTTTAGTCCCTGAGGATTGACACCCGACTTCCCCCACTTTCTACTAAACTTAGGATTAGTTAGGTTATAAATATATTATCTTTTGTAGTTAAGGACCCAAGTTGTAACAACCTACTTATTTCCGCTATTTTTTTTTCACATAATAATATTTATAATAATTCTAACATCCTGCTAAACTGTCATAGTCATGATCAACTTGGACCCATGGGTACTAGGGATATATCTGTCATACATCTTTAATATCTAAGCAGAAGAAAACATAAATTACATACTTGCCATACCACATCAAACACAATACCAGAGTTCTACTGAGTCTGTCATATATATATATAATAATCCACACAAATTCCAAAAAGTATCCTAGGGTCTCAATCCAAAAACCCATCTAACCCTAACTCAACTACTTACCCTTCTTACAGGATAGCTTGATCAACTTCTACTATTGAGGAGCTCTAACCACCCTCCTACCTGGATTTCCTAAAATGTTTGTAATGCTGGAGTGAGACACCTCTCAGTAAGGGAGATAAACTAACATCAGTGTGTGGCAACATGAGTATTAACATGACATAAACATGAACTGTACTTAATTGTATAACATGTAAAACTACTTGTATAGTTTCTGAATAAAACATGATTTGACATAAGATAATATAACATACTAAATTTTTGTACATGTAATCATCTTATATAACTGTACAATACTAAAACAATTCTCAAGATGGATAGCTAGCTAAAGTCATGTCTTACTCCCCACAGGATAAGGTTGTGCAGCCCAAAGGCGGGACCTAACAATGGCTGGCTAACCATGCTAAGTCAACACAAGTCTGTAAGTACGATGGGCTTGCCCGACCTGGTCCAAACTGCCAGTAGGACACCTGGACTACCATGGAGCCACATCGACTGCTATCTCTCACACTCTATCTGAGATGTGTGGTAGCACTAATATAAACATAATCTTGAACATATAGCTATGGTACCGTGCTTCGTGAAACTAAACTAAGCCATCCGGGTTCTGATAACATATAATACATTTCATAATACTAATACATAAATGTTCCGTATTTCATAGAAATATCTGGCATGATCATATTTTCATGAATTCTAACATAACGTGCATATTTACAGCATCTATGCCGTCGTAAATCATGGCATCTGCGCCGGCATATCATACCATGTAAATCACGACATCTGCACCAACATATCATATCATATAAATCACAGCATCTGTGCCGATATAAAACATAACATACTGAATTTTGATATTTCTACACTGTTAACGTATTATTTAAAAATCATAGTTCATGTACTGTTTTTATGGTTTTTCTGAAAACCATTATAGCATGCTTATTCTAGGAAGTCATAATATTCGGTATAACATAATTTCATGGAAAATCATACTCATGTCACACAAATGTGAATATTATTCTAAATATAAAATATGAACTAAAACTATGTTTTCTGGTAAAATGTATAAAATCCATTTCCCTGTTCAACAACAGTATTCCTAAACACTGTATTATATCATATGTAATTTTTGAAAATAAATGTTGTATATAATAAATAATTTCATGAAAATGCTGACTTAATTTATTCCCTTACTCGATTAACTGAGAAGCCCACAAAATTAACAAAACTTGCTGCTGTGTGTGTTCCCAGCTCAACACCCTAAAATTCACATTTTCCCCACAAAACTCCAGTATTATCTCACTTAATATATTTTCTTCAGTCCAAAAATACTAAATACCTTATAAAACTTAAAATAACCAACTTACGCAAATTTTGGATGGTGCTTAAGTTGGCCTAATCAACAATCCACTCCAGTAGACTTGTAGAGAATCTTCCCAGGAGTAGTGTGGCGGCTTCTGATCGTCGAACCGGCGAAGAACAAAGCTAAAAATCTAGAGAGAAGGTAGAGGAGACGAAATTCTAGAGAGAGAAGGAGTTTTTGCATGCAGTTCTCGCTGGAAACCCGAGTTTGGTATATTTATAAAGTGCGACCTCGTCGACGAGACATGTCACCTCATCGACGAGTCCAAGTGGGGAGTTTGTTGACGAACACTTACCCCTCATCGACGAATTTCAGGCACTAAAATCAGCCCTCTCAGTAATGTCTCATCGACAAAACATGCGTCCACTTCAACGTGCCCAAGAAGGCTTCTCGTTGATGAACACTTTGCATTCGTCGATGAGACCTTGCTGAGTCCCCCTTGGAATTTTCATTTTTTCTTCCTTCTTTTATTATTTAATTACTATAATTCTTTGGGTCTCTACACAAGCCTTGGTGAGCCTACCAAATTTTGGCGCCGTTGTCGGGGACTTGGCTAAAATTATGAACTAACTTCTATTTTAGAGTATTGTTGCTTTGGTCTTTTGATTTTCTCTCCTTTAATTTTATCATTATTAATTTTTGGTTTCTTTTGTCTGATTCTGTGAAGTCTTAAATCTATGTGCTTCAAGTGTGTATGTTTGGTTGGCGTTCCTTGGAGCTTGAGATAGTTCCTCTAGACCCTGAGATTGAAAGATCTTGTAGGTCCTTTAGGAAACCCACCTCTAATCAATAGAGTGTTGAGTGGTGTGAGCAAAAAGTCATGGCCGAAAAAGACCCACTGGTTCCCGCTGAACAAATCTCGAAACCCCGAGCTCCCTGCCTACCTGTGGTGGGAGAGCAACCCCTTCGGCTGATTACACATCAAAACTGCATAATTGGGCATCTTAACCCGGGTTTCATGGCTTATATTTTTAATTAATGTCCAATTATGTCCGATATTTTAATAAAGTGCCATATTTATGATTCTTGAACTTTATTGCACAATTTATGAATTTTTGGTAATTTTCTGTCCTAGGAAAATTCTCGGGAACCAAAACCAACACCTATTTGTATTTTGTGTATAACTTCTCCGTTCGAGCTCTAATCTAAATGATTCAAATTTTTGAAGAAAGAAAAAAAGATTATCTACAACTTTCATGTTTTGAGTTTTGCGCAAAACAGGCTCCAGAAGGGTCAAAACTGGCCGTGTTTGGAGAACGAAAAATAAAAAAAAAATATTAAATGAGTTTTGATTTGACCTGGCCATGCCGGGTTGGTCTCTTGGGTCTAGGGCAGAAAAGCCCCTCCTATTTAATCCCCTCTTCTCCCCTGCGCACAGTGTGCCCGCGCACCCCTTCTTCTCTAGTTTGTTTTTTTTTTTTCTTTCAAACTCCATCTCTTTGCTCTCCTTCTCTCCCTGCTCTCCTCTCTCAAACCTTTTCCTTCCCTAACTCTCTCTCTTCCTTTCCTTTGTATCTCCTTTCCCTTAGCTTTCCCTCTCTCTTTCTCCTTTTTTCCTCTTCCCCTGTTCCCTCTGCCTAGCATTGCCCGAGGACCACTCTGCTGCAACTCCCAATTCCAGCCCGAGGATTACTTTGCAGCTCCCTTTGCCCGTGAAGATAGCCGCTGCAACCACCATTGAAGACCCTTCCCTGCTGCTACACCAGCAAAGTCGCAGACCCAAGTCCAAATAGAGTAGCTTCTGCTCCTCCAATCTGAGCCTTCCCCAGCAGAGTAGGACACAGCACACATTTGCTCCGAGACCTCCATTAGCCAGCCGAGGAGATGAGCACACCAGCACCTTATGCACCACCCCAGAGCATCGATGCCCTGTGTCCACAGCAGGCCGCAGGGCATAACACATCAGCTCCCTCACCAGCTGAACACAGCCCCATGGCTGGCCTGCTTTTCTCCCACTCTCTCTCTCTCTTTCTTTATTTTTTTTCTTTCTCTCTCCTTTTAATTTTAATTTAAGCATTGTAGTTTTTATTAAGGATTCCAACAACACTCAATTTTTCTCTCCCTTCTTTTTATTTATTTATTTTTATTTTGTTTTTATTAAATTAGTTGATCCCTCTTTTAAAAAATTTAGTTTTTAACTACAGTTTGATTTAGTTAGGTTCCCTTTGTTAAAGTTTGCACTTTTATAATATTTGGGTAGTGTTTAAGTTTTTAAAACTAAATTTTGGTTCCAGTTTTTGATTTGGTCAAAGATTCAGTTTTTATTGTGTGCAATTGTGTCTATTGAGTTTCCTTCATTGCATATTTTAATTTCGTGTTAAAAGTCATCATCTTTAATTAGCACGTGTTTTGATATTTAGATTAGTGTTTCCATTCTTACTTTTTAATTTAGTGAATGCTAGTTTTTAGGGTTTAAATTGCGTGTCGTTTAATTGGTTAAATTAAATCTCAAACGATCTTGAAAATCTAAATTTGAATTGAGTTCAGTGCATTTTTATTTTGAATTGGAGAAACATAAAATTTAAGATTTAAACGCATTAACTGAGGAGACGATCTAGCCTTTGGGCTCAATATTACACGACATAACTCCTATACTTGGGATAGCTTTCGAGTTGCTCATTTTTTGAGTGAGTCAAGTTTTTGGCGCCGTTGCCGGGGATTGCCAGTTTTAATTTCGAATTTTGTGTTTTCTCAATTATTTTCTAATTTTTTTTTCTTCAAATAAATTGAAAAACAAAAAAAAATTGAAAATTAAAAAAAAAATTTTAAAAATTATGTTCTCGTGTTAGTGGATTTCTGCTGGCCATTGTGATGTTTGATGCTCTGGGTTCAAGATAGTTCGAATCGATTGTGTAGACTTTCACCTAGCACCAGTAGGAATACACATAGCACCGAATTTGACTGTTCACCTGTTAGTCCTGAGAGTGATTCTGAATTTGAGCTGAATAATATCTTTGGCCACTATTTCGAAGAAGCTATGGCTGCACATGCACCACGTACACTTGAAGATTTTCTACAGCCTACACGCACATCTACACCTTCACGCATTGTGTTGCCACAAGATGCACCGAATTTCACTCTTAAGCATGGCATGTTATCTTGTGATTCCCCAGTTTCACGGGATGGACTCTGAGAATCCGTACCAACACTTGACAGATTTTGAGATGGTTTGCACCACTTTCATTAATAGGGTTGGGACTTATGAATACATTAAACTGCGTTTGTTTCCCTTTTCTCTTAAAGACAAGGCAAAAATCTAGTTTAATTCTTTGCGTCCTAACTCTATTACTAGCTGGGCTGAAATGCAGCATGAGTTCTTACATAAGTTCTTTCCTTTTCAGAGAACTCAGTACCTGTAGGAGCAGATCAGTCAATTCATGCAAAAAGAAGGTGAGACGTTCCAAGCATGTTGGGAGAGATTCAAAGACCTAATGAACATATGTCCGCATCACGGATTCGAATCTTGGAGGTTAGTGAACTATTTTTTTACTGCTTTAACCCCTAGGTGCAAACAATTTGTCCAGACTATGTGCAATGGGATGTTCTTCTGTAAGGAACCAGATGAGAGCTTATCATTTTTAGACTATCTAGCTCAGAGTGCTCAGCAATGGAACACGCATCCTGAATTGGCACCGATAGCAGCACAACCTCTCCGAGTAATTAGTGGTGGAGACCGATACGAGGTCAAAGAGGAGACTAGCTTCCAAGCTCTGGTTGCTGCGTTGTCTAAGAAACTGGAAGTTATGGAATCAGAGAAAGAAAAATCTAAGGTTTGCACTATATGTGAGACTTCAGACCACAAGCTTCAGGACT
The DNA here is from genome assembly GCF_029873635.1 of Malania oleifera. Lineage (NCBI taxonomy): Eukaryota > Viridiplantae > Streptophyta > Magnoliopsida > Santalales > Ximeniaceae > Malania > Malania oleifera. The sequence goes on along the minus strand of NC_080428.1, from coordinate 38,673,024 downwards.
GTCAATTCCTACCAGTATGGCAAGAGAGTAGACCTGATTGGGTACCATCGAGAAATTGGGTCAACACAACGCAAAATGAGTAGCTCTCGAACACTTATAACCCAGGATGGTGGAATCATCCAAACCTCCGATGGAAAAATGATCAGCCAGGTCCATCATCCTTGCCGTATCAGCAAGTTCCTCAATCGTATACACCGCCTCCGCAACAGACATATCAGCCATTTGCCACTCCTCCACCACATTATCAGACGCAACAGATTTCTCAGAGTTATGCACCACTAGGATTTCAACCAACTCTAGTTCCTATCCCAGCAAAGAAGTTTCTTGATGATAGCATGGCACAAATGGCAAACATGTTTTAGCAATTTAGGCAGATTCACATCACGGCCAGCAATTAGAGTAGTCAATCATTCAGTGAATTGAAAGATGCCATGAATAAGATAAGTACACAGTTGAACACCAAAAGGGAAATTCCCTGCACAGCCTCAGCCGAATCCCCAGGTATATAGACAGCAACAGCAACCGGTGCACCATGTTTCAGGGGATACGTTTGAGTCAGTAAAGGTAGTTATTACCTTGCAAAGTGGAAAAGAAGTTTCCCGTCCTGAAATGCCCACTGACCAACAAACAGCCGCGCCGGCACCTGAGGTGACAGATGAGATAGTTAAAGGAAAAGAAAAATCAGATGAGGCCAGCTTATGTTTAAAAAAGTAAGATAATGAAGAGGATGAGCCAGTTAAGGAATACCAACTTGTGGTACCGTACCCTTAGCGATTGACATCTGGTCAAAAGAATAAGTATCATACGGAGATCTAGGAGATATTCAAATAGGTGAAGATCAATATTCCACTTCTAGAGCCCATACAGCAAATCCTAGCATATGCAAAATTTCTGAAAGACCTATGCACAGTAAAAAGAAAATTAAACGTGAAGAAAAAGGCTTTCTTGACTAAGTAAGTCAGCGCGTTGATACTAAATCAGACTCCACAGAAACTTAAAGACCGTGTGTCTCCCACGATTTCGATCTTGATTGGTGAATCTCGTATCGAGAGAGCTTTACTTGACTTGGGGAGTAGTGTGAATCTACTCTCGTTCTCGATATATAAACAACTGGGTTTGGGTGAACTGAAGAAGACCGATATGATGCTATAGTTAGTAGACAGATCCGTAAAAGCTCCACAAGGCATCATTGAGGATGTTTTGATTCAGGTCGACAAATTCTACTACCTAGTGGATTTTGTTGTTCTGAAAATGTAGCAGCCTGTGTCCACCATCTATTAGGCCCCTGTTATCCTTGCCCGACCATTCCTTGCAACTTCTAACACTTTAATCAACTGTTGAAGAGAACTACTCAAGCTTTTGTTCGAGAACATGACACATGAAATGAACGTGTTTAATAAAACGCCGACTGGGCTTGAGGAATCAGAGGTACACGCAGTAGACATGGTGGATGACTTGGATGCATTGGAGCTATTTTCAGCAGTTCGTCTAGATGGTGCATGTAAAAGTGAAGCTCCTAGACAACTTGAGGTAATTGATGAGCTGTCCATAGGGATAGATGAAATACCGATCCGTGATGAGCAATGGAGACTGCCGGAATTGACTATGTTAAACATCACCTATCCAATCACTAACATGTCATACGGCCCTCGAGTTGATGATATTATGAACTACTTTGCTACCAATCGAACATTACTATAGGACAAGCGACAGTTCTTTTCAGAAGTCAAGATTATATTTGAGAAGATGGGTTGTCCTAACTGCAAAGCATGGCTCGAGGAATTGGATGATACACGCTGGGCTTACCGAGCTGCAATCAAGAGAATTTCCAGAATGACTCCATACAGGTTGATTTACGATAAGGCATGTGATGTACCTGTTAAAATTTAGTATTATATATTTTGGATCATAAAACAGATTAACTTTTTACTTGATAATGTCATAGGGTTGAGAAAATTGCAAGTGCATGCGCCCACAAAATCGAAAAAGGAAAGCCTATGACAAGGACCACTTAGAGAAGAGGCAGATGAAGGTGCTGCATAAACTCAAGGAAAAACAACCCTTCCCAAGTCAGCAAGACTCTCTCTGCAACTCTAAATACTGTATGTTTTCGTGGAAGCTGAGACCCCGATGTGGCTCGTATATCGTTGAACGTGCTCATTCCCACAGCATAGTAGAACTAGTGGGTCCAATGAATGATAATAATGTCAAGGTCAAGGAGCAGCAGCTCAAGCCTCCCACGATTCCATTCGATCTTAATAAGGAGGTCTTACTTATGCAAGACCCTAGGGGAGTCCTCTGAACTTCCTATGTTACTGCTTTCTTTTTCATTTTTTTTTATTTTCATTTTATTTGTTTTATTTTTGTTTGTATCTTTCTTTTTCTTCTGTCACATTAGTTGACAGTAATTTCCCATTAGTTGTTCACCATGCACAATTTTTAATTCCCCTATGCTTTCATATTGAGGACAATGTTCCACTTTAGCTAGGGGGGGGGATGAGCATTCGCATATGACACTGTGCACGTATACGTACTGGGTCTTATTAAAAATAAAATAATAATAATAATAATAATAAATAAAAATAAACAAAATAAAGAGAGAAAGAGAGAGGAGCACTGAAGAATTACATTGCATTATGTCATGCTTAACACTGCGTATACCCTTCACATACTCGAGTATAACTTACAAATTACACACTTGAGTCAATCATGCGTAGTTTCTTTTTATACGATCTTATGACTCCATGAAGAATTGATTGGTCGTACATTCGTGTTAATTTGGCTATATAATTTCCTGTATTTACACGACATCTCACGAGGTTGAATAAACACATTCACGTGATTCATTGCACTTAGGGTTTCCTGTGAGCACTGAGAGAACACCCGTGACGACTATGACACCTTGTGAGGTATTGTTGAGCCAATTATCGTTCTTTTGAGTTTTTGACGTCAACTGAAAGTTCATGAAACTCAACTTTCCTTTTTTTTTTTTTTTTCTGGATATCCTTTGTACACTAGTCTATGTTTTGATTTCTTAGCCTAGAGGTGACACCTAGTGGGGAGATAGAAACCTAGGTCTTGTAGCCTACTCAAAATGTGAAGGTTGAGTCATCCCTAGAGATAGACTTAATTCATAAACCCCTATTCGAGCTCAATTCCCATTGATGGTATGAAGATTACAAAAGAAGTGTTAAGATTGTACTTATTACTCAAGAAAAGACAAAAAATAAAGAATGAGCAAAAGAAAGAATAAGAAATAAACATGCGCATGAAATGAAATGTCAATGCCAGTCCACATACATATCACAAAAAGTCAAGGACATGACACATGTTTTCCATGTATAAAGATGCTTCAACCAGTTAATGCCTCAGATGTACTCACGACAAGTTTGTGAATAAGTTGATCTAGAGTGGTCTCGGTTGGATATGGCGAGTAGATCAGAAGATGCTAGGGTGAAGGACCTGACACCTCATAGATAGGCTAGATCCTTTCCAGACTAGTCCACTTCGTACATTTAGCATTTGTTCCTTTTAATATGTGGGATGTTTGATCGCGACACTCTTCCTCACATATGATGAGTGAACCCATTTTCTTTGAGTGTTTTTGAGGATATACCAGTTAGGCCGAGTCTAAGCGACCATTCTGTAGGTGTCCACTGATATTCTAGGTGTACTGAGTCACACACATCACACACACCTCGAGAGTTTACTTGTTTATACTCGGACTTATATGACTGCATTAACTTTGAATGTGCCACTAATTAACTTCATGTGAGTATACTAATCTTAAATGACATATAAACGATGAAACTTGCATGAGTGACATGCTTTGGAGTTGTGTGTATTGAATATGAACAAGCCTGTGTGAAATTCAGTGGAATTCTTGTATGTGAAACGGTATGCTCGTGTCACATGTGCATTAATTTAATGATCACTGGAGTTGTAGTTGTACACCCCACCCTGAGATTCATTCACATCATTTACTAGAGACTAGCAAAACGTTAGTTGGGGGTGTGATTACGCATTAAAACTGCGTAATTGGACATCTTAACCTGAGCTTCATGGCTAATATTTTTAATTAAATGTCCAATATTTTAATAAAGTGTCATATTTATGATTCTTGAACTTTATTGCACAATTTATGAATTTTTGGTAATTTTCTGTCGCAGGAAAATTCCTAGGAACCAAAACCGACACCTGTTCATATTTCATGCATAACGTTTCCGTCCGAACTCTGATCGAGACAATTCAAATTTCTGGAGAAAGAGGAAAGGATTATATACAAATTTTGTGTTTTTAGCTTTGCACGAAACGGGCTCCAGGAGGGTCAAAATTGGTCGTGTTCAGAGAATGAAAAAGAAAAAAATAATAATATTAAATGAGTTTTGATTTGACCCAACCATGCATGGTCGGGTCAGGTTGGTCTCGTGGGTCTAGGGCAGCAAAGCCCCTACTATTTAATCCCCTTTTCTCCCCTGCACAGAGTGTGCGCCCGCACCCTTTCTTGTCTAGTTTGTTTTTTTTTTTCTTTCAAACTCCCTCTCTTTGCTCTCTTTCTCTCCCTACTCTCTTCTCTCAAACCTCTCCTTCACTAACTCTCTCTCTTCCTTTCCTTTGTATCTCCTTTCCCTTAGCTCTTCCCCTCTCTTTCTCCTTCTTTCCTCTTCCCCTGTTCCCTCTGCCTAGCATTGCCCGAGGACCACTCTGCTGCAACTCCCAATTCCAGCCCGAGGATTACTCTGCAGCTCCCTTTGCCCGTGAAGACAGTCGATGCAACCGCCATTGAAGACCCTTCCCTACTGCTACACCAGTAGAGTCGTAGACCCGAGTCCAAACAGAGTAGCTTCTGCTCCTCCAATCCGAGCCTTCCCCAACAGAGCAGGACACAACACACAGCTGCTCCGAGACCTCCATCAGCCAGCTGAGGAGATGAGCACACCAGCACCCTGTGCACCACCCCAGAGCATCCATGCCCCGAGTCCACAGCAGGCCGCAGGGCATAACACATCGGCTCCCTCACCAGCTGAACACAGCCCCATGGTTGGCCTGCTTTTCTCCCACTCTCTCTCTCTCTTTCTTTATTTTTTTTCTTTCTCTCTCCTTTTAATTTTAATTTAAGCATTGTAGTTTTTATTAAGGATTCCAACAACACTCAATTTTTCTCTCTCTTCTTTTTATTTATTTATTTATTTTTATTTTTTTTATTAAATTAGTTGTTCCCTCTTTTTAAAAAATTAATTTTTAATTGCAGTTTGATTTAGTTAGGTTCCCTTTGTTAAAGTTTGCACTTTTATAATATTTGGGTAGTGTTTAAGTTTTTAAAACTAAATTTTGGTTCCAGTTTTTGATTTGGTCAAAGATTCAGTTTTTATTGTGTGCAGTTGTGTCTATTGAGTTTCCTTCATTGCATATTTTAATTTCATGTTAAAAGTCATCATCTTTAATTAGCACGTGTTTCGATATTTAGATTAGTGTTTCCATTCTTACTTTTTAATTTAGTGAATGCTAGTTTTTAGGGTTTAAATTGCGTGTCGTTTAATTGGTTAAATTAAATCTCAAACAATCTTGAAAATCTAAATCTGAACTGAGTTCAATGCATTTTTATTTTGGATTAGAGAAACATAAAATATAAGATTAAAACGCATTCCCTGAGGAGACAATCTAGCCCTTGGGCTTAATATTACACGACGTAACTCCTATGCTTGGGATAACTTTCGAGCTACTCATTTTTCGAGTGACCGCTTAGGGACTACTTTGTACCTAATGCATACACATCGCTGTCTTGCATCTGGTTCTCAGATGTTTAGGCAGTACAATTCGAGATTAAGACTTCTATAATCTCGATGCTGCCCACTATTAATGGGGACTCCACTGAAAATCCTTATAAGCATCTAGATGAGTTCTTAGAAATATGTTCTCCCATTCGTATACCTAATTTTAAAGATGATGCCCTTCATCTTATGCTCTTTCCATTCTCTCTGAAGGATAAGGCCAAATATTGGCTGACGTCCTTAGAACTGGACTCGATGACCAATTGGGCCACCATGCAGCATGAATTTTGAAAACGTACTTCCCAATTGGGAAAACTAACTAGTTGTGAAAGGCAATCACAAGTTTCACACAGATGGATGGGGAACTTTTCTTTGAGACCTGGGAGCATTTTAGGGACTTGCTCCATAAATGCCCACACCATTAGGTTCCCAAGTGGCAATTAGTGCAAACCTTCTATGAAGGTTTAGCCAAAAAAGATAGGTCGATGGTTGATGCATCGTGCAGAGGTACTTTCCTCACCAAGCACGAGAATAAGGCTTGGGTTCTATTTGAGAACCTAGTTGAGAACTCCCAGCAACACATGGTTGCTCCTTGTAGACCCCCCAATTCATCCACTTCCAAACCCAAGGGAGTCTACGATCTGACATCAGACCATGACCTAGCACCCACTCTGCACATCTTATCTAAAAAACTAGATCAATGCTTCTCCTTAAGGCAACAACAATAACTACAGGCATGTGCAGAAGTGTGTGCTATATACGCTGATTCTTCCCACTCTTGTTATAATTGCCCACACGTGTCTTCCCAACCTTAGCTTGTGCAAGAGAAAGTGAAAGCCACCCACAATTGGTATGATAGGCTGTCCAACGACCCCTATTCTAATACTTACAATCTAGGGTGGAAACAACATCCCAACTTCTCTTGGAGGCCACAAGCCCCGGGTTTTCAATCCCAAAGATCTCCGCAAGCCTCTAATGCTCAACCTCCTCGTCCATACCAAAATTTTCAAAATCAACCTAATTCAGCCCCAAGATCTTCAACCTTTTAGCTGTATTCTCCCTCTTAACCTAAGTATGATACATTTTAGGAGATGGTACTGAAGGCCTTTAAAAGCATTGAGGCTGATCGTAAAATCGATCGGAAACTCCTTCATTCCCACTCCTAGTCCATCGCAAATTTAGAAGCCAACCTAGGGCAACTAGCTACCTCTTTGAGTTGGAAAGATGAAGGAAAATTGCCAAGTCAGCCCTAAGTGAACCCAAAGGGGCAATATAGGGTGTAATGTGAACTGGACTCTGACCCCTCTTCATACCTTGAACAGACCCAGGCGGTAATCACTTTTCAGAGAGGAGAGATGGTAAGTGAAAGAGTCGATGAGAAATTGAACAAGGAAGAGAAGGAGGAGGAAAAGAGAGGGGAACAAGAAGCTCAAATTTGCACCACTTCTTCCTCCAATTTAAAAGAGAGTTCTCATAATCCCAAGCCTATCATAGGAGGGATGAAACCTCATTATGCCCCTCATAAGGCATTCCATGTCTCCCCAGTATCATCCCCTGTAGCCCCTCTTGCAACCTCGTTATTTAGGAAGGAGGTCTCCAATGAATCCATCTAAGACATGTTTAAATAAGAAAATATCAACAAACCTCACCTAGATAACCTCAAGCAATTGCCTTCGTACATTGAGTTCCTCAAGGACTTGCACGCACAACAATTAGATTCAACGGTGTATGTGGATGGTTTGGTTAAGCGGGTGAGCACTTGAGCTTAATGATATTAGGGCACCTCGTTCCTAAATTTAAGGACCCCGGCTCACCCACTATTTCATGTGTTATTAGCGGTTACACCATTGATGGGGCTCTTTTAGATTTAGGGGCAAGTGTGAACATCCCTTCGTACTCGATCTATCATAAACTTAACCTAGGCGAACTACAGCCCACCCCGTTCATATTATATCTGGTTGATGGATCCATAAAGAAACCTCGGGGTGTGGTAGAGGATGTAGTGGTCAAAGTGAGAGAATTCCATTACCCTATTGATTTCATTATTTTAGATATGGAACCTTCCACTAATCCAATCCCTGCCCTTTTAGGATGACCATTCTAAGCTATGGCTAACACTAGCATTCTGTGCCGAACAAGGATTATGGACATCACACTAGGTACGAGACAACTTAGGCTAAATGTATTCAATGCTTCCTGACATCCACTTACAACCGTCCAAGCTATGGATGACGACTTGATTGATGGAATTGTTGGGGAAGCGGTTTCCTCAATACTGTGGTGGGATCCTTTTGACGAGCCATTTTGGCCTAAAAACCCCTTCGTCTCTAACATGGAGAACCCTTATGAGCAATCTTATGTGAACCGTGACTCAAACTCCAATCCTGAGGAAAAGTTAGGGGTAAGCAAGAATGAGGATGGCAAGGAAAGAGGGGAGGACAACTTTCAATTCGAACCAGGTTGAGTTCAATATGCACATTACTACATTCGGCTGATGATGGTAAACCTAGCACTTCTGGGAGGCAACCCGTGTAATTTTCTTTTCTTTTTGAGTCTTTAGGATGTATTTTGAGGAATAATTAGGGTTTAGAGTCTTTATAGTAGGTTTTAGAAAAAGTTGGGGGTGCGACTAAAGGGGCGACCTTCACATATGTGGGTGACTAGGTCCAGTCCCTGAGTTATGCTTAAATTAGAAAATACCGAGAGGGTTGACCATGTTTACGACCAACATTGTCAGTTGGATGCAACCTGGGCGGAAGTAGTGTCTTTTCTCAAAAAAAAAAAAAGGAAAAAGAAGAAGAGTGTAAATGATTCCAATCAGCACTGAGCTAAAAGCGACCTGGTTGGGACGACCGAGGATCATTTAAATCCCTCTTTCACCCTCGACTCTCCATCTCTTGCCTATTCCACTTCCCTCCAACCTTGTCGCTTGCCTTGATCCACCACTCTCCTCAGGTCGCCTACATCCTTTCTCGAATCCCACTCACAGTAATGTCCTCTCCACCCTTCCCAAGGCAAGATTCATCCCTGCACTCTTCTCCGGACTTGTCTTAAGCCTCGTCCCAACCTCCTGCTCATTTACTCCAGCTTTGCGTCCTTCCAAGATAAGGTTCCTCATCAATACGTCAACCGTACTCAGGGATGTTGGGTGAGGCTACATACGTGGTAAGAGCACCACGTAGATGGTTGCGTCAACTATCGCGAAGAGGATAGGATCCAAGGCCAGACAGTTTGGCACTTTCCTTGAGGATGCCATGGGCGCCAAATAAGGACTCGCAGATGCATCCGCCACCTTCTATAATGCCTTCATCTGTTGTATAGCCCCCACTGTTCTCCTCCGAGCTTCATGAGGTCCGGTTTGCCTACCCACTACCGTTCCGAAAATTTCGACCTAAAATGCCATACATTCCCACTTCAAAGGTCAATATGGCACCTCTGGTGCCCAAACCTGACCTACAACCGCTGTTGTACCCCTTCCCATCATACCAGTCACTCCCATTAATTGCCCTACCTGAACAGCCAATGCCACTCTGGGTTCTCCAACTACATCGCCCCCGTCCTCCTCTTTCCCCTACTTGGCTTCAGTACCTGAGAGACACGACACCAGCTCGTGATGCCGCATTAGACAAACCGTTGGTTTTTTCATCTGATTTGGATTCTGACTCCAACTCCGATTAACATCTGTTTGGTTGTCTATAAGGTCATTTTGTTTACTCTTGAGTCTTGTACTGTGCCTCTACAACACTCTTTAGATTATTTCTCTTTTTTTTTTCTTTTCTTTTCTTCTCTTTCCTTACACCATGTTCGGGTGGCAGCCCCTCTAATGTAATGCTCAAACTATATTGCAATGCCTTGTGATCTAAATGAAATAGACATGGTGCTATTGGCTGTTATCTCTCTTTGTGCTACAATGTATTTTTGCATGCATGTTGTTTTTAGATTTTATTTATATATGTTGCAGGTACACTGATTGTTGTTAAAGACACCATGCACTGTCCTCTTCCATACTAAGGTTCTGTCTTCCTTTCCACATTGCAGTGAGGACACTAAAGTTCTAAGTTAGGGGTAGGGGATATCACACTTGCATGGCACATCTTATGCACAAAATGACGAAATTTTTGAAATTTTCTTAGTGAACATTACTTATCCCATGCCATGCTAACATCTATTATACCCTTTACATACACCCATATAACTTAGATGTTACAAGTTTAGGCTCATCATCTATATGATTGTATTATGCTCACTAAAAAAGTAGTGAGACATCTGTGCGTAGTTTCACATGACATGGCATAATTACTGATATGCCACTTTGTGAGGGCTGACTAGTAATTCAATTGTGTTAATACTGTTGTGTAAACTCTTGTACTCATATGGTACTTCATGAGGCTAAAAACACATTTACACGTGGTTTGTAGCACTTAGCGATCCTTGAGCACACCGAGAGAACACCTATGGTGACTATGACACCTTGTGAGGTACTATTGAGCCTATTCGTTCATTTTTTAAGTTTTTGACGTCAAACTCTGAGTTTCTAAAACTCAACTTTCCATTTTCTGGATATGCCTTGCAAACTAGTCTTTATTCTTGCATTTTCTAGCCTAAAGGCGACATCTAGTAGGGAGATATAAACATAAGTCGCCTACTCAAGATATGAAGATTGAGCCACCCCTAGAAACGAACTTATTTCATAGACTCTTGTTCGAGCTTAATTCCCATTGGTGGTATGAAGACAATAAAAGAGTGTAATGATTGTCCGAGCTGACCTTAAAAAGGAAGAACATAAAAGAATGAGTAGTAGAGAAACAGTGATATAAAAGAAAGAAATGAGATATTCAAATACCTGCTCCCAACAAATGTAAAAAGGTCAAAGCTAGGGACACAACACCACATCCCTACAAGTATGAGTACTTTTTAGCTATCCAATGCAGCAGATGTGTTCATGCCTAAGTCTATGGATAGGTTGATCTAAAGTGGTCTTGGTTGGATGTGACGAGTAGGTGAGAAGATTCTAGGGTGAAGGACTCGACACTTCACAAATAGGCTAGATTCCTTTTAGACTAGATCACTCTATATCTTTAGCATTTGTTCCATAATATATGTGGGATGTTTGATCATGACACTCTTCCTCATATATGACGAGTGAACCCCTCTTCTTGAGTGTTTTTGAGAGTATACCAGTGAGGCTGAGTCAAGACAACCGTTTTGTAGGTGTCTAGGGGTATCTTGAGTGTAACAGATCATGCACCTTACACATGCCTTGTGATATAACCTATCTATGCTTGAGATTACATGATAATATTAGCTCCGAATTGCAATTGCTGGTTAATTCTGTGTGAGCTATGCTTATTGGTAATAGCTGCACATTGTGGGAACTTGCATGGATCGATTGCTGTGAAGTGTGTGTATAATGGAGTCATGTATGAAAAGGCCTAGATGTAATTAAGCTATATTATTGTATGTAAAATGATATGATTTTGCTACATATGGCTTTATTTCATGATTCACTGAGCTGGTGTTTGTGGGTATCGCCTTGGAAACCCTTACGAGACAAGAACTCGCCCACTAGGATCAACTTAGGGGTTTAAAGCCTTGTTGCGTACGGTAAATACAATTGTGTTTCCTACGAAAGAGGAGGTAGATAGGATTTTAGAATTTTCTTAATTTTTTCTTTGCTCGAGGACTAGTAAAGTATAAGTTGGGGGTTGTGATGAGTCCCTAAAATGCATGATTTTAGACCCTTATTTGCCTTTGCTTATCCTCACTGTTTTATTTATTTACCCATTGTTATCATTGTTCGGAGCTATGCAAGGTTTGTTTGTCTTTTTAGGAAAAATAGGTTAAAACCATGGAGTTAGGCATTACGAGAAGCCAAGGGACAATTTAGAGGATTCATAGCCAAGCTCCCAAAGCCTCAGATCATCAAAGGACAAGAAGGCTGTGCTCGACTAGGTGGTGCGACTGGAAATACAAAGGGCGACCAGGTCTTTTGCTAAAGACTCCAAGGTTCAAACTGAGATTAAGGTGCTGCAAGGTTCGACCAAGTTCCCAACCAAGTGAAGCTTAAGGGGCGACCACATCGAGATACTAAGGCAGAATTAAGATAAAAAATACCGAGAGCCTCGACCAAGTAGCCGACTAGGAGACCTTAACAGAGCGACCATGTTGAGTTCCTCATATCTCTTGAAGTACGAGATCCTGCAAGTCTCGACAAGCAAGACCCCATGGCACGACTGAGTAGACAATACTGAAGATTCAAATCCCTACTTTCCTAGGAGGATCGACCAAGCGCACGCAAGAGAAGAAAGGGAGCGACTTAATCGATAGCGACGATTTTCTGTGCAATATTTCCTGCAAACTTTCCTAAACTAATTTGTAAACCTTGTAAACCCTAGAGCCTCTATGTAATCACTTCGAACGTGAGCTCTAGGTTCCTTTTTGGCCTCTATTAGGTTAGTGGCAGACCTAGGAAGTCATTGAGAGCCAAGTTAGAGTAGAAGTATAGTAGTTTTGGTTGGTGTATGGAGTGTCCAACGGTCTGTGACAACTGGCAGCGTTCATACGACAACCGTGTATATTACATGATCTCCTCTTTTATTTCTGGCGTTAGTGATAGGCAATTTGAATGCTAAAGCAATGATTTTTTTACTTGCTTTCTCATTTACTGCTTTCAATTTACTGCTTTCCATTTACTTGTTGTGTGTTTGATGAAAGATTGCAGATAAGTATAAGCACTGCTACATATCAGTCAGAGGGAATAGTCGGCTAAGGAATCGCGGAGGTGTTCATTATCGCTGAAACAGGGTATACTCTAGTTCCCGACCGTGCTCCGGACGATTGGTGCACCCTTGCTACCCTGTGCCTTTGATCGTCCCTCTCCCGCTTTGGCCCGCTTGGGTTAGTACTTCTATGGAAGTTTGGATGAACGTAGTCAAAGGCATGGCATCCAGTGTCTGAGTCAACTCCAGTATCGCTTTGTAGGAGTAGGGTAACATAGATTTATTTGCTTTCTAGTAGTTGTTAGATTTATATGCTTTCAGTTATATGCTTTCTAGTAGTTGTTAGAAAATCACCACTGAAAAATACCATTTTTTGCTTCTTTTTCATAACAAGGTTGTAATAAACTAATTTGGAAGAGGTTTAATAATTGCACTTTTAGTCCCTGAGTATCGACACTCGACTTCCTTCACTTTCTACTAAACTTGAGATTAGTTAGGTGGTAAAAATATTATCTTTGGTAGTTAAGGACCCAAGCCTTGACGAGCCTACCACGTAGTAACAACATACCTATATGGATTGTTGGATAATGAAATTTATATAAAAATCCCTTAAATTGCCTGAAGTAAAACCCATATATTTATATTCAATTAAACTTCAGTGTTTTTTATATGGATTAAAACAATTTGGATGCATGTGGTACAATTAGTTAGGTGAGTACCTTGTGGAAGAAAGATTCATAAATGATCCAATTTGTCCATGCGTTTTTATTAAAATATCAAAATCCAGATTTATTATAATTGCTATTTATGTTGATGATTTGAATTTAGTTGAGACTCCTGAAGAGCTCACTAAAATTGTTAATTATTTAATAGTGGAATTTGAGATAAAAAATTTTAAAAAGACAAAATATTGTCTTGACCTATAGATTGAACATGTAAATGACAGAATTCTTGTTCATCAATCTAAATATATCGAAAAGATATTAAGACAATTCTATAGGGACAAAGTTCATCCTTTGGGGTCTTCAATGATGATGCGATCACTTGATGTTAAGAAGGATCCATTTCAACCTCATGATGAGGGGGAGGAATTACTTGGTCCTGAAGTACTATATTTAAGTGTTATCGGCTCTTTGATGTGTTTGACCAATTGTACAAGACCCAACATTGCATTTGCTATAAATATACTAGCAAGACATAACTCTACTCCTTCTCGGCGACATTGAAATGGAATTAAGCACATTCTACGCTATTTGAGAGGTACATCTGATTTGGGTCTATTTTATTCATTTGATTTAAAGTTTTAACTAGTAGGATATGCAGATGTTGGATATCTGTTTGATCCTCACAATACTAAATCTCAAGCCGGATATATATTTAGTTACGGAAAAACTGCTATATCTTAGAAATCAACAAAGCAGACGGTTACAGCGACATCCTCCAATCATTCCGAAATATTAGTTATCCATGAAGCTAATAGATAATACTTGTGGCTCAGATAGATGATTTCTCATATCTAAGCAAATTGTAATCTTCAATCAATGAAAGGTACTCCAGCAGTTTTATATGATCACAACACTGCATGTATAACTCAATTAAGAAGATATAAAGGGTGACTGAACGAAACCTATCTCTCCAAAATTCTTCTATACACATGAACTATTCAGCAGATCCGATCAAATGATAATATAACATATTTGTTTACCAAAATTTTACCTACTACAACATTCAAGAAATTGGTTCATCTCATTGAAATGAGATATCATAAAGATCTTAACATAAGAAGTTAATATATGGGTAACATTTAAGGGGGAGTATTATGAAAATTATAAAAATTGACTGTCACTCTTTCAGTTTTTTATTTTCCACCTCTATAGATTATGTTTCTTCATTTTTTTACTATCATAAATTATGTATTATTTTATCGTCCTGTAAATGCATCATTTCTTCCTTTTAATTTGATATACACACATAATACTTGCTTGGAGTATACACCAATACAAAGGGTGAGGGATAAAGGGGTATAAATATTTTCTACAAGCCCCTCTCTTGAGTCTCGTTACTCTCATGTCTGGTGTAGGCTATTTTCGTCTATTGACAAATTACGGCCGAGGTCACCCCGCTACTGCTCTGCGCGTCCAAACTGCATATGCAGGTTTCTTGAATGCCGCAGATGGAAACCACGGCCATGGAAGAAAATTCTGCAGGTGAGCTCATCATCTTCCAAACTTCTGTTTGTGACTGTAAGGCAATAAATGACAGCAAGATGTCGATGATAATGGTGATGATGAGTATTATTACTATAATACTGTTAACCCAAGTGCTACTACTAATATTACCATTACTACTACACATTGTTCTTCATTTAGAAAATTGGATATTTGAAAGTTAAACTAATCGCAGAACAATCACATTGATTTCATTCTTTCAATAATGGAAAAGGAATTAAAAATGGTTATCGAGAAAATTATGTTTTTCGACTTCTTAACGCGTCGCTCTCTATATGGGGCGAAAGAGCGAGATGAGTTGAGGTGAGCCCTTTAGTATGCCATACAATTGCAGCTTAATTGAACTCGGGGAGCTGAGGTTTGAGTTTGGCCTCATGTAAACTGGTCTGGCTCATGACTTCAAGCTTGGTTTTTTATGAATCTGGTTGTGGTGATTCATCAGTGCCAATCAAATGTTGATTTCTGGGCAGGAGTCTTGCAGTCTTGTGTTCTGTATGCAATGCATGAATGTCATTCATGGTTCGAAATTTGTCAAATAATTGTGAATACGCGGATTTCTGGTTGGGAACCTGAATCAAACTGGGAAAAGGTTTGAATATAAGAATTTGGCTGTAGATTAGGGATATTTGATGGAGTCATGAAATTTTGGATTTGAAATTTGGTAAAATTGATGTTTTGAAAATTTAAAAAAATTCAACCAAAAATTCTGACAAATTTTATTAAAAGCCTAGCATAACCCTTCAACATAAGATAAGGAATGTAAAATAAGGAATAAAAAACTGTGGTTGGCTAGTCATAGCACCTGTGTAAGACAAGATAAGAGATGCGTGGTTAATTTGGTTTGGGTACATAGACCACAAAGCATTCTAGTCTCAAGGTTGATTTGGATTTTTTTAAGAGGTAGTAAGAGGGGGAGGAGTAGACCTAGAAGTGAGTTAGCTAATGAGTAAGAATTTGACAATACTCTAATTTTTAGAGGATATTGTCTTAGATCATTAATGGTAGAAGAGGATTCATGTACCCAACCCACCTAGTGGTACTTAATGCTTGGTGATGACTAATTAAATAGTTTTTTGGGTAAAAAAAAAATAAAAATAAAAATAATTGAGGAATTAAAAATTTTGATTTGTTTGGATTGGCTACAAGTTGGCAACTTTACAATTTGATTACAAAGTACTCTAGAGCTTATTTCTAAATTCATTATTGAGGTAATGATATTTCTTTAGATAAAAGAAATTTATAGGGAGGAAAGATTGGACAACAAGAATTCCTCACACAAAAGAAAATAAAATAGAAAATAAGTTAAGAGAAAAATAACACATGAAAGAAAATAAAAAAGAAAAGCTTCACATAGCTAAGACAAAAAACCTCTTTTTAACCCCTTCCCATAAGAACTAACCAAGCACGATGAATTAACTAATTAACTTGGACCTTTTGTTGCCTCACTCTTATTGGGATCAACCTCATTGCCTCTTTGGTTAGAAAACGAAACTTCTGTCTTCTTTATCATATGTCGAGATTCCATATACTTTCTAACGACTTCCTAGACTAGGATGTGCGGGGTTAGGCAAAATACCATCCTATTTATTATCATTAACCTGATTTTCTGTACTCAACCCCTCATCGCTTAATATAGGAATGCCTTCTAGACCTTCCAACAGAATTGTAGGTGCAATCGAAATATCATCTAACAAAAATCCGATGAATTTGAGCCACATCCAAATTCTTTGCTAAATTTATCTAGTAAAAATGCATCGTCACAACAAACTTACTTTTATAATTACTTTCATCATAAGAAGCATCACCCTAGTTCCTTTTAACCTCTAATTGACACCCCCTCCATAACCTTCTCATCAAATACATCTTGCATGTCCATTGGACTCTCAACAGTAAAACTACCATCCTTATTCCTCTCTAAAGATTTAAATGTATTCACATCATAATTACCGATCTCTCTTTAGACGTATCTTGCATCCTAGCACTCACTTGTATTAGTGCCATCTGATTATAAACTTTCGAAAATCCAGGCCAAACAGATTCCTTATCAACACCTAAAACATCCCCACACCAATTATTGATTTTTAATTTCTCTGTCACACACAACTGCATTCTCAGTGGACTTACAATGGGAATCTGGCCTTTGTAGACTCTGACTGTGGCTCCTCTGATTCTCCGATGAATCCATACAAGTTGGTCAATGATTAATTGCAGGTCTATTTGACAATTTAATGTGCACACTGCCCTTCCACACTGTGCCATAACCTTGTCTGCAACTTACTTCGAGTCCTGCTTGATATCGGGTTGTAAATGAAATAAAGAGAGAATTATAGAAAAATTAAAGTAAAGAAATTTGGAGCTATAGAAATTCAGCAGTCTAGTTGTTCAGGAACTAGATGTTGCTAATCATTTTTTTTCCCTCAATTTTGGTTATAAAACATGCCTTTATATAGGCAAAGATTATATTGACATCCCAAAGGTCAATTCCATAATGAACCATTATGTAGGCATACCAAAAGTTATAACCTATTCTCAAGATAGTTGGTACTCACCATTAGAAATAGGTTGATTGGAAGGTTCTCCTTTCCAGTAACCCAAATCCCTTATGCTAATGCCAGCTACTGAGGTTGGACCTTTTCTGTTTGAAGTTTGTACATGGCCAAATGCAGAATGGCTGACTCACCCATACACCTGGACCATCTTTTACTAATCAAGCCATATATGGCTTGTCATTGTTAAAAAAGGCCAATCATGCCTGAGCCCACACAGCAGTCCTACTGAGGTACTAATAATGGGTAAAGGGTTTATGTTGACTTAGGGCATACAATGCTAACCTCAAATTTTTAATCTTGAGCTTTGCTTTTCTGTTTAGAAAATATGCTTGGGTGATCTTCTTAATGAGTCACCTATGAAGCACGAACATGGACGAAGGTTTCCGACATGATACATGCTGACACATCGATATGTCAAGTCTTAGAAAAAGGACACGACAGGGCACGTGGGATTTGTCATATATTTTTAATAAGTGATTATGTTGCTATGAAAAAATTATGTTAATAAAAGTTTCTTTTTGTCTAATTATGACCCATTTGGGGAAAAACATTCAAACATCATTTAATTTGTAGCAACTATAAAATATTCATTAATAATTATTCATAATAAGCTATGTTGCAGAGTTGCAGCCTGCAGATTTGCAGCCTTTTCCCAGTTTTAGGCTTGCCGATGCTAAGTTGCTTTTGCAGGTTTCCAATCGACAACGCAGCAGATGCAGGAAAAAATAAATAAAGAATATAAATTATGTACCTGGATTGCAGGCCTGTAGGTTGTCTATTGAAGGCTAGGAAGGCAGGCAATTATAGGAAAGGTTTGAATTTTGAAATTGAAAATGACAACTTGATAAACTTTTCCTTTGTTTTGATAAGTTCAGAATTCAATATATTACTTGATAATGAAGCATATCTTTTTCGAAAAGATTTCTATTAAAAACTGAATCTTTGATATTATACCAACTTAGCCCTTTCCTAAGGAATGTTTATTGATAAGGCATCGAGGGGATGCCAGTCCATGGCACAGAAAGTCAACCACCCTGAAGGGTTGTTCAAAGATCAAAGATTACATTATAGTCATTAACAACAGTCCCACTATGTGAGCTATTGACTGTAGTGAACTGCTCTTTGCTGATCTGGTGTGCTGTGGTTGAATTATTAAACACTCTCGTACTCCTCTCTTTCCAAATGAATTAGAAAATTTCGAGGGGAATGAGAGACATAGCCTTTCTTTTCTCTTTTGTTGCCCGAATCCCTTTCCAAGCCCAGAGTTCCCCTCCCACTGAGTTGGTGATAACCTACCATTGTCCAATCAAAGTCAACACCATATTCCAGAGATTCCTGGTCCAAGTGCAATGAAGGAGGATGTGCTCTACTGACTCTGCATTAGCTATGCAAAGGGAACATGTGTTGGTGATGAACAACCCCCTTTTTGCAAGTTATCCAAAGTCAAGATTTTACCATGTGTTGCCTCCCGGACAAGAAAGGCAGCTTTTTTGGGGGCACTTGTTTTCCAAATCTGAGTCCAAAGGAAATTATAGCTGTTACTCCAAAGGAAAGTGCTTCCTGTAGAAGGATCTAACATTGAAGACCCCCTTCTTATCTAAGGTCCAAATTGGATGACTAGTACTATTTTGGTGCTGGAAGTTGTAGAGAATGCTGTAGAAGTCTGTGAGCTGGTTGAGTTCCTGATCTTCCAGATTTTGTTTTTAAGGAATGAGATGTTTGAAAAGAACCCCTGATCTCTCTGGTTTGGAGGTGCTGACTGATGCAAGCATCTTTGTTGCAGGCCAAGCTGTAAATGGCTGGAAATAAGACACTGAGTGCCTCCTGATTGCGACATGCATCATGCCAAAAACAAATATTGTCCCCATTCCCCACCTGGAATCTAATACAAGAAAAGAAATCATTGCAACCTTTCCTGATGAAATTCCACACTACTACACCGTATGGTCCTCTGCCAGCCTTGGAGATCCAATCATTATGTTCAAGCCGATATTTCACAGTAATGATTCCCCACCAAAGCTGATCTTTCTCAATCATGAATCATCACAACCATTTCATTAAAAGGGCTTTATTGAACATGTGGAGGGACTTCAAACCCAAGCCTCCTAGATGAATAGGTTGCTTCATCCTGCACCATTTCACAAGGTGAAATTTGAATTCTGCCCTGAAGCTCCCCCAAAGAAACCTCCTTTGAATTCCTTCAAATCTCTTAGCAACTGAAGCTGGAAGGGGAAGGAGAGACATGAAATAAATGGGAAGATTTGTCAAGGTGCTTTTAATGAGCGTGAGTCTGCCACCTTTGACAAAAAAATTCCTTTTGAATCCTAGCCTTTTTTCAAAATTTTCAATGATGGGGTCCCACACTCTATCTTTCCTAAATTTTTATTTTGAGATTTTATTATTTAAATGCTGGCATCTGTGGCCTGTGCCCTGAAAGTGTTTGACACTTGAAGTCCCCGTGTTCAACATGTGTCATATGTTTTTTTAAAAACAAAAAATAGCCTGAACCTCTCTCCCATTTCCGTGCCCGACAGTGGTTGACATGGAGATTTCTTCCTGCTTGGAGTGTCGGTGACTTACAATGAGTCAATTTATATACCAGCCATGGTGCATGAGGAACAAGGACTTACCTAGCCCAGTGGAAGAAATCCTCATGTCTTCACTGAGATTTAGTATGAATCAGTGTTGCATTATCTGCTTGAAAGTAAGATTTCATGTATAACGGTAGATATGGCCTAGATAAAAATAGTGGTGAAAAAACACCTGTAACATCCCCCTGGTATCTGGGATAATAATGTGTTATCTTCAAGTTAAATTTGATATTTCTGTCAATGTGTTTTGTCAATATGTGTCTCTTTATCTTTTTATTTGATTGGTTTATTCCCAAATATTTTCTTTATGGTATTCACAATATTTAATTTTTGTATAAATTTGCACAAGTTTGCATTCAGTGGCATACCTTTGGCTAATGATGGGGTTTCTTGACATTTCTCTATTGAAATTACTTCATCCCGTTTCTCAATTAACTCATTTTTGATTGAAAATAAAAGCTATTTTCTGTTTCCTACCTTCAAATCTGTGTGTGTCTGTTTTACCTGAAGTTCAGCAGCTTGTGCTGACATCAGGAAACAGAAGGGTCTAGCTGTACAGATTCTGCATTATATGACTCATGATACCTTGGATAATTTTTGAATTGATTCAAACTCAGGATTTGGGGTTTCAATTTGTGGGGGTGCACTTATGCTTGTTTGTTTGTCCCTATGTTTGTGTGCACGGTTTCGTTTGTTACCAAATCTTTTAAATTCCTAGTTCAGCTTTCCATATGTGTACAATGGCATGGTTATAGAGTATGGCAGATTCCTTGAGTGGATTAGTAGGCTACAATTTTCAGGAATTAGAGTAAATGTCAAATTTGTTTCTGCATTTATCTCCGTGCAATCATGGGAAATGACCATAATTCGCAGCATCCTACCAAGGATGCTGCACAGCCAAACCAAGATGAAAAGTGTCCCTAAATAACTCTCAAACCAACCAGATATAAGGGAAAAAAAAATGAAAAACATTGTGTCTAAAACAACCTAGATAAATCAGATTTAGAGGAGATTAATATTTTGATACCATGTTGTAGAGTTCGACATGCGGGGAAGGAGAGAAGAAGAGAAGAAAAGATGAAGAAATCAAGAGAAAAGAGGAGGTGACAGTTTCTTGGAGCCTTACATTCGGCTCTAGGTCTGAACTCTTACATATTAATAATAAAAAAAGTTGAAAGACAAAAAATACCCCCTTATGTCACACAATTACAAAAATAACCTGTCTCTTCTAACAATCTCCATGGATGACATTCATTGTAGCTTATGATAAAATTTGGGCAAAAGATGCATTTTCATTGTCAGTGTTAAAGGACATCATGATTTTTGAGCGTTCAGTTTCTCTTCTTGTCTTGGACAATGACGTGTGTACCATCGTCATGGGTGTTCGCAATTGCAAATTGACTAAAATGTAATCGTTGTTTTGCAGTTGAAAGTTGTAAAGTGGTTAAAAACGATTGCACGACAGCTAAATATTCCTTTGCCTTCTCCTGTTTCTTCATATAAAGCAAGTTTATTGTAACTTGATACTATTTTTACAATGCTGGATACCTTTTTTGCTAGAGAACTTGGTAAGATTTTTTTTAGGTGTATCTATAGAAGTTTCCTTGAAATAGAGCTCATTTCTTTAGAATTGCTTATTCTTCGTGAAATGATTGTCCAAACTAATGAGCATGTACTCAATTAGCTTTTGCTCTCTCACAGCTCTTCTTGATGAGCTCAAACTTCGTGACGTTATTGCTAAAGGCTCATTAGATTTTGGTGCTTGGACTTTTCTAATATCACAGATTGAACGAGCATATCCTGTAAGTTATGTGTTTGTGTTTAAACATTCTCAGTTTTTTCAGTTTTTTTTTTTTTATTTTTGTATTTCCCACCGTCAATTTCTATATTTATGATTGTTGCTAGGGGATTTTAACTGTGTTTAAACTTAAAGTGTTTTAGGTTAGTTTTCCTCTTTGATATTTTATTAATCAATTATTTTTAAATTTGTAGTGTACTCATGGTCTTAAATTTCCACAAAATTGTCGAAATTCCTGTAGAAATTTCTGATTTCCATCACCCTCAAAATCAAAATGGCAGTCAATATCCATTTTACATAATTTCCATTGAAATTTCGATGAATCATTTGAAATTTATCAAAATCTTGAAATTTTAGCAATACTTGTTGAAATTTTAGCTACAAAGCAAAATTTCTTCGGAATTCAAATGAGAGATTTAGAAACGAAGTGAAATTTCTCTCTTAATTTATGTTATCTTTTTTATTGAAACAAAAAAGATTATTACAAGGGATTTTGAAATTATATGAAAAAATAAACTTGCAACTACATTTTTATCAAAGCATTCATGTCTAAATTATCATTATTTGTATAATAAATAATATTTAAATGATTTAGAAATTTCATTTGTATTAACTGAATAATTTTAATGCACATTATCTTATACACAAATTATATTACAACTTTTCCACCTCATACACAGCATATATGTATTTAATTTGTAATATATTAGTCCTAAAACTTATGTTATTGCGTCTATTAATCATTTCTAAAGTTTCGTAAAAGAATTCCATGATTTACTACTAATATCCATTATTTTTTTCAAATAGAAATTGAAATTGAAATTGAAATTTCTGTACTTTTGGAGCTTCGATATTTGAGTCAAAATCGAAATTTAAGACCTTGGTTATTAGTATTGATTTTATTAAGCACGGTCAGCCAAATGAAATTAATTTTTGGGGGATTATTGGCCCTCCAAACAAATGAATATATGGGCCAAAAACTCAAAAAAACAATTTACAAGAATATAGCCCCAAATGATCCAATACCCAAGGTCATGTATCCCTAGCTGAAGAAAGATGACAATTGTTCGATACTGACAGCAAGGATGAAAGTTCCAACAGCTCTCTATTGTTAAGAGATCTTTTGAAATGAAAATTCCAAGAAACCAGAGGGCTACCTGAGTTGACCATAAAGAAGGAAATCATACTGTTTCTGGCCTGAGCTCAAATGAAATTGCCCGGGAAAAGATGTGGCTAGAACATCATTCCCCAACCATGGATCATTGCAAAATTGAATCTAACCCCTCCACCACATATTTAAGTGTGGAGTAAGCAAGGGATAAATTTGAGAAATAGATCACCATGGGCTCCTTGATGAACATCGCAAACTAACATCAGTAACCCATCCAGTCTCACCCAACCCATACTTCTAATCACACTATGCCAAAAGGAGTGATCTTCTAGGGGAAAACGCCATAAACACTTAGCTAAAAGAGCGATGTTTTTAGACAGCAAATTTCCAATACCCAGCCCTCCCTCCAATTTAAACCTACAAACCTTTGCCCTCCTTACTAAATGATCCCTAAAGCCCCTGACTCCAGACCAAAAGAAATTCCTCATGATTTTCTCAATCTTACGAGCAATTCCTGCTGGAATCCTAAAAATAGACAAATAATATGATGGGAGTCTAGATAAATGGGCTTGGATAAGGGTGATTCTACCCCTAAAGGGAAAAAGTGCCCCTTTCCAACCATCTAGCCTCTTAGCCACTCTCTCCTCTACTGGATTCCCAAACTCTGCACATCTAGGATTACCTTCCAAAGGGACCCCTAAATAAGTCAAAGGCTACTCCAACCCGCTCCTTAACTCGTTCAACAGGCACATTAACTAATTGCTAAACCATTTTTTCTCATTTTTATTTTAAGCCTCGATATTCTCTCAAAAATTTTTAGGATACCCAAAACACAGCTGAAAGAAAAGTTATGATCTGTAAAAAGAAAATAGTATCATCCACAAACTGAAGGGTAGAGATCATCACTCCCTCTCTCCCCACTTCCAACCCTTTCACCAACCCCCTGTCCACAGCCCTATCCGCCACTCTAGTCAACACATTGGCTACTAAAACAAACAGAAAAGGGGAAAGTGGGTCACCTTGTCTAATAACTCTCGAAGCCCCAAATCAAGACTTAGGTTCCCCGTTCACGATTATCGAGAACCAAACATTAGGCAAACAACCCCCTAATCACTTGCGCAAGCACTCACCAAAACCTTCCTTCACAAAATTTTATCCAAAGAACTCCAACTAATTCTATTATATGCCTTCTCAAAATCCAATTTAAAAATGAAACCCCTCTTCTTCCTTCTAAGAATATCCTCCACCTCCTTGTTACCCACCAAAATAGTATCCACGCATCACGAATATTGGTTACAATTATTTTATTCTTTGTTCTCTTTCTTCTTTCATTGAATACTATCCATTACTTTTAACTAGATGACTAACCAATTCCTTAAAATGAAAAAGGATTACAACAAAAAATAACCTCTTATACAACCACAAAAAAGAGATTTCTAGACTTCACATCTAATTGAATTGTGGGAATATAACAAAATTTCCTTCATGAATTATTAGAATCCCCCCCATAAAAGCACTCTAAGCTGTAGAAATAGTCTTATCCAGCACTGCACTCAGCCTATTAGCTAGAACTTTGGTAATGATCTTATAAACACTAGAGACTAGACTAATAGGTATGAGGTCCTCTACCTTAATGGATCTAGATTTCTTAGGCATAAGGGTAATAAAAGTGGAATTCATGCTCTTGCTTAGCCTCCCATTCCCATAAAATTCAGAAAAACCTTTAAGCAAATCATCCTTAATAATCCCAACAGTCTTGAAAGAAAGGCAAATTAAACCATCCGAATTTGGAGCCTTATCCCTGTCCATCCTGAAAACTATCCTCTCACCTCCTCCTCATCAAAAGGTCTCTCTAACCAAAGCATATGATCTCTAGAAATGGGATTCCACTCTAACCCCTCAACCACTAGTCTCCAAGCCGCCTCCTCAAAATAGAGATTTAAAAAAAAAAAAAAATCAGAGATCTCAGAAGCAATCCTTTTAGGATCATTAGTAATTCTCCCTCCCCCCACCTCCAACTCCCTAATATAATTTTTCCTCATCTTTCCACTAGCAAGCCTATGGAAGAATCCTGGATTACAATCACCTTCTTTGACCCAATTAAATTTAGTTTTTTCCCTTCAGCTCCTCATTTCCTTAATAGTCACCTATTCCAGCTCATTCTTTAGAGAGATCCTTCTTGCCTCCTCACTCTTCGAGAGGTCAGTCTCCTCTTCCTTTTTATCCAAAGATTCCAACTTGTCTAGGATGCTGGATTTTTTAACTCCAACATCACTATTAACGCCTCCTTATTCCACGGTGCTTCTCCTTTAGAAATTTCAACTTCCTCATAAACCTAAAACCTTCCCACCCTCCCTATGTCCTCTTCCCAAGAGCTTTTCACTAATGGCTTAAAAGAAGCATGGTCCAACCACACATTCTCAAACCTAAAAGGAGTGGGACCCCAAGACACCCTACTTGATTCCAGCAGATTGGGGAAATGATCAGAAGTAGGTCTCTGAAGAATATTGTGTTCATCCTCCTAATCACTACAAAATAGGAACCTATCTAATCGATTAGCTACTGCCTACCCCCCCCTTTGGTTCCAACAGACCAGGTATAGGTAGCATTGCTGAAAGGAAGACCTCTTAGGCCACACTCCCTAATAAATAGGTCAAAATGCTGCATACCAGCAGCCACTCTTTCGCCCCCACCCCTTTTTTTTCTTCTCCACTAGAAACCTCACTGCATTAAAATCCTACCCACCTAGGGGAACAAAACCCAAAAACATAATAAAGCTCATCCTAGAACACACTCCTAAGGGTAGGTCTAGGTGGACCATACATATAGGAAACCCACCATTGATCCCTCCCTTTCACTTCCAAGAGAACAGAGAGGGAAAAGAAGCCTACTAAATTATCCACTTTAGATATTGATAGAGTCCTAATAACACCACATGAAGCATCTCGATGGTAAGAAGTCCCACTCCCTACTCCGACCACCCCGAATGCTGCTAATGATCCCATGATCAATCAACTCCAACTTAGTTTCTTGAATCATGACAATGTTGGGAGAATAATTAGACAAAACACTGCTCTTCCTAACAGCTAAATCTCTCACATTCCTGCTGATAATCTTCATAACTTAACACACTTACCACCCTTCCCAAGCCCCTTACCACCCCTATAATTAATAGAAGAGACCACATTTTTTAGTTCTTTCAGAACTTTCTTTTTCTTTCTCTCCTAGGTCCTAGGGCTCATACCCAACTTCACCTCCTTACCTAAGGGATCCACTAGTTTGAGGCCCAAATCTTCTAGGAGCTTGTGTAAGTTTTTTAAGTCTCTCTAACCTTCCTTGGAGCTAAATCCACAGCCCTCTCCCCTACAAGGAACCTCCCTTTGGTATACAGTATTAGAAGCATGAAAATTATGAGTGGGAAGGGGAAGGATACCATTACTAGTTTTAGAGGAATTCATCGAAGAAGCATCTACCTTTTTAACATTATTGCCCCTAACGTCCAAGGAAACAGCATTCAAATTATCAACATGAGGGAAATTAACTCGGTTGGAAGGAATATAACTCTTTTCATTTAAGGCAATCAAATGGCCTGAAAAGTGATTAACAGAATTTTTACCTACCTGTGTACACTCAAGATTCTAGTGTTGACATTCTAGCTCCATTTGCTGCGAGGCGTTGCCACTGACTTCATTCTGTCCTGAACCATTCAAATCAGCATCTCCATTCTCTCTTTCAAATAGTTGAAATAAACTGCTCTCCGCTGCAAGATCAAACTCAGCTCTTAACTGATCAACTAATAGTTCCTTCTCAGATGCACATATGCTGCTCATATCATCCTCCTCATTATATGAAGAATCAAACTCTGTTACTTCCTCAATATTAGCCTTCTGATTCTCCAATGGATCTGATTTTTTAGGAGAAAATTGGTAATTCAAATTCAGGTTGAGTTCCTGCAAGCCAATCTGAGAGTTTTTGATTGAATGTGGATTTTCCTCTCTACAGTGAGAAGTACCAAGTTCTACCAACAATCTCTGAGCAATTCCCATCTATGCCGCCTAACCTATTGTTGGCTGCATCCTTCTGCCTGGTGTTACAGATCCTTATTACCTTTCTCTCTGCCCTCAGTTTTGGTAAACTTCATGTCACATACCTGCCGGTTGAGTAGGGAGTAAGGTCCTCTTTCTGTCAACGCACCTTAATTTTGGCTTTACAGGTCTATCTGACTTGGGCCTCTAGACATCAGGTCCATTCATTTCCAGCCCTATAAACCCATTCAGATTTATAGATTTTGAAAAATCCCCCACAGCTGTAAAGCTCTTAAGAACTAGGAAAATCCTCTGAGTCCCTGCAATTCTGGACTGCAGCATTCCCTACCTTGATCCCCTTCTTCTTTGGAGCAGCCCTGACTATGTTGGCTAAAGAGGGTCCTGCCAAAGGTTCCCCTTACTTCCTGTCTGTTTCCCCCTCCCTTCATATGTTCCGCTACCCACAGTCTAGACATCCTAGTCTGCCCTTGAGACTATCTGGTTTAGTCTTGCTAATCTTCAACAATTCTAGCAGAGCTACAAGAAAGGACTTCCATCCCATACTGGAATTCTCATGTCTAACCACCTACCTCCACTAATGTCTTTCTTTAGCAGGACCCTCTCATTCGAAATAGGTCTTAAGCAGATTGCCCCTCCTTTCTCTGTGAAGGATTGAAATCCTCTGCCCACCTCTACTCCTCCCAGCCCTTCGCATAGAACTCGTCACCCAGATAAAGTCTTCCTTCTTGACACAATGAAGGAAATATGCCACCCAGCATATTCAGTGATATGAAATGTTGACGAGTCTATCCAAGTCATGCCGAACACCTTCTTATCAATTTTAACAGAGGAAAATTCTACCATCTATGGAACCCAAGCCTCAATTTGACTGAAACTGCAAAAGAAAGAAGAAAAAGGGTGGGGGGGGGGGGGAATGTGGGAATTAACTGAGGCTAGGACTACGAGTTATTGCTATTGTGCGATTCTATATGGGATGAGGTAATAAAAAAATCCTGGTGTCGTCCGAGGGATTTCAGGTGGGAGCGAAGAGAACTCTGGAGGTAACTGAGAAGAGCTGATGTCAATGAAGTCTAGGCTGCTGATGTCCAAAACAAACCAGAGAACAAGGGGGATCAATAGTCAATCTTGATGACTGTTCGAGTGGCTAGGAACACTGGTGGGAGAGTTAATGATTTATTGGTGAAGGACAGAAAGTTTTTGCTGGGTGATAGGCTGCTCTCTGATCGAAGAGGCAAGAAAGGAAGTCGTCAAGATTCGGCGTTAGTGGCTGAATGTTGTAGCAGTGGGAGATTGACATAGGGAGATTTCCAGGAATAGGGGTTTAGAGATGAAGGGTGGGGGAGAATCACCATACTGGTAGCCTCAAAGGGGAGAGATGTCGGGAGGAGTGCATTGCCTCATTCCTCCTTTTGTGGAAGGATAGGAGTTGGGCACTGGGGCTTTGGATGCTTCTCAAAATTTTCTTGTTAGGTGTGTTTGAAGTATCAATAATAGAATCACCCTTGGCAAGAGACTTATTGGCCCAAGTTGGTTTTCCAAGGAGGTCCCTACAACTATCAACAGGATGATTGTCCTGCAGAATGAGTGCAAATGCGAGAATTCCCACGATCAACTCCTCGTCCTAACACACTACTGCTGCCACGAGTCATGACCTCCATCCAAACCTCGCCCTTGATCTCCAAAGGTTCACCTGCCACGGGTTAGAGGCAGTGCTAACCATTGCTGAATTATCATGGGAAGAAGCTTGAGAAGAAGTCAGGCAGATTAACACAGATGATAGAGCAGCACTTCAGAACTTCAAAGATCCAGAAGTTCAAGGGGCTGCTATAATCACAGAACTGAAATTACAATATCCCTGGAGGAATTACTTGACCACGAAAAGAATAGGGCTGACCACAATGAAGCATGGTAAGCACTTAATAAACAACCAAGCAGCACCTATATGCATGATGGCTGGCAGCAACAGGAAGTGAGTGCAGGAAAGAACAGGAAATAGAGTCATCAAGCACCAAACAAAACCAATCAGCACCTGATACAATATTGCAAGCAATCAATCACAAACATGCACAGCATGAAAACAGCATCATCAGTGAACCAGAAACAGGTCTCACTGATACCAGCTTGTGGAACAGCAGAAGAGGAATAGCAGTATGCTGAAACAGAGTACAACTGACTTAGCAAACCACCATGAAAATGCACAGCTCCTACTAAAGATGCTGCACAGTCTAACCAAGAGGAAGAGTGTCATGAAATGACTCTCACACCAACCAGAATCAAATTTAAGTACTGATTAACCAAAAACAGAGTTGCAAAACCAATTCAGGATATCAATGCTTGGATACCTGTTGTAAAGTTAGAGATGGAGAGAAGAAAACAAGAAGAAAGGAAGAGGAAAAATTAGGTGGCAGTTTCCTGGAGCATACACACAGCTCCAGGCCTGCCCCCTTACATATTAATAATGAATAAGGCATAAAAGACAAAAATGCCCCTGCTCAATTCACATACTTGGTAAGATGACATATTCTCTTCTAACAATTAAATTATTGAAGTAAAGCTGACCTCTTTTGAAGCAACCTTTCCATTTCCATTAAATAGAGATTTTAGATTCCCTTTATTTAATGTGCATTCTGGCCATTATGGCGTATAGATTTTCACTGGGGAATTTCCTGTTGAAAATAAAATTGTTCCTCAGATCACTGCCATTTTTTTTTAATCTTTGTTGAATGTTTATGGCTCTTGAATGGCTAATTCTTAATAAATTTGTGTATTTTAATTCACTTGCTTTTGTTTTTACTTATTTATTGATTTATTCGCTTACAGGTTTTACTTTTACACTGAACACGAGTGAGGTATTTTTGTGTCATTACTGCAGGATGACAGAGAGAAAATCTGTTTGGTGTACGACTCTTTCTTGTCCAAATTTCCTTTGTGCCATGGTTACTGGAGGAAGTATGCTGATCACATGGCACGCTTATGCACTGTTGATAAAGTTGTTGAAGTTTTTGAACGAGCTGTGCAATCAGCAACCTACTTGGTGGGTGTATGGGTTGACTACTGTAGCTTTAGTATGTCTGTATTTGATGATCCAGATGATGTTCGCAGGTAATCTATAACAGGTTTCAGTAGTGATTTTCTACAGCAAATGTTGCGAATTAAATGCATTATTGATGCTTTGGTAATCTCAATTCGACTAGTAGAGTCCTGAAAGCAAGTGGTAGTGAAAACAGTCTCATGCGCGTAGTTATAGAAAGAGTGAATTTCTAGTAACTTCTGAGGAGAAACTCTATAGGTTTCGTGCTTATTACATTTTATTTTATATAATTATATCAAAACCCTCATTTTCTAGACTATGTATCTGAACTTTGAAGAAGAGTCATATGTATACATCGACAGTCATAGACTAGTTTATTCACTTTCTTGATGATCACAGTGTCACTCAGTTGGATAGTGCTCATAACTCTTTATTTTAAGGTTTGAGTTGATAATGCTATTCTTTTTACTCATAGTGGGATGAATGAAATTCCCTACTTGCAAAATAGCATCAACTTTAATTAACAATCATAGATTAGTTAATGTGGTCAATGTTCATCCAACATTATTTTCAAAAAATATGAGTCTTATATTTATTAAGCTTTATATTCTATGACAACATTCTAGAAATGCAGGAAGAACTCTGTGGTACTTGGCTTTGTGTTATTTATCTGTAGATTTATAAAATGTGCTATCATTATTGAATGATACCAATCAAAAACTTCAAATTGTAACTTAGTGCATTATGGGATTTTTTTTTTCTTTTTCCTGTTTGCCTCTCCTGCATGTCTGTGTTTTATTGAATATTTTGACCCTATAGTGAGGGGAAACTGGCCTAATATTTCCGCAAATGTGACAGGTTATTTAAAAGAGGGTTGTCATTTGTTGGAAAGGATTACTTATGCCATACATTATGGGACAAATACATTGAATTTGAGTTGTGTGAGCAGCAGTGGAGTTTCCTAGCTAAGATCTACATTCAAACTCTGAGATTTCCAACAAAGAAGTTGCACAGCTATTATGATAGGTAAAGTCTTACTTCTCTCTTCAACCCAATGACAACAAAAAAAAAAATGACAGCAAAAATATTGCTTGCAGTTTAACCACTGCAAAATTTTTTATTTTGGGATGACTATGATATTGTGAGACAGCAGTATCTGTTTGCTTATTTTACATTTATGTGATAAAGAAGTGAGCTCCTGCCAAACTGGCTGGGAAGTGATGCAAACAGGTGTAGAAAAAGAACAAGAAATTCTGAAATAAAACTGAGATTTCATGATGGTGTTTTAGCAACTTTTCTAATACTGAATCCTCCAAATAATGAAGAGCTTACTGCTGTTTCTATGTACAACAAGAAAAAAAAAAAAGGCAGCTTTTTTGCACAACAGCAGGTTAGTCCTCAGGTTATTACCAGTTTGGCATTGTTTCATAACTGTAACAGCGACTTTCTGCTAGCCTCTGGAGAGAAATCTTCTCAAAGAAAATGCCTATAACCTCTTGGAAAAGTGGCTGAAGATTCCTATTTATACTAGGCTTGAAGCTTCCAAGAGAAGCAAACTCCTATTTTGCAGATAACCCTCTTCTAAAAGCCACTTATCTTTTAAAACCCCACCAAAAAAAATCCCATCACAGAATTACACCCTGAATGTTACAAAAAAAAAATACCCAAAGCTAATTTGACCAAAATGAACCCCAAATTTCAGAAATTACAGAAACACCCCTAGCACCCATTAATAGCAACACTTGGTAAAAGCAGAAAATCAAATAAAGACTGCTGATTGCATCATTCTTCCCTTGTTAGGAAGGACTTGCCTCTGTGCACGTTGTCACCTTTGCTGCACAATACATGTCAGGTTCAATCTCCATGAATTCCTCTTTGCTAATCCATGAATTCTCATAATAAGATCTACCAGCCTCTTTTTCCAAGAATCTGAAACAAATTCCAGCCCTAGTCTTTACCTCTCACACATGTATGACATTCTTAATTTTTTCTGCCTTGCTAGAAGTGACTTTGGTGGAGTTCTTGCACTTGAGACTTTGTATATCACCATGGAATGGGTGCGAATCAGCCACAGTTAAAGATTGGTGATATATCCAAGCCATGAGGGAGTTCAACTTCATACGCATTTTCACCAAAGTTGCATAGAACTTTGCATGGTCCAATTTGATTTTTTAGCTTGTCATTTGTGTCTACTAGAAATCTCTCTTTCCAAGGGAAAACCATTACCCAATCACCTACCTGATACTTCTTAAATTGCCTATATTGATAAGCAGCTTCCTTGTAGAGTTGGTTCACACATCTTGGTATCATTCAGCATGTGTTCTCATTAACTTATCTAGGACTTTTGATGGTCAGGCTTTCCTTTCCACATGACTAGAAATCTGAACTGATTATCATTTGTTTCTTTTAATTTCCTGCCCCTTAATTTCCCTTTTAGCCACATCTTCTCCTTCGCAGGTAAGCATTTATGAAAATTTCCTAGTTTCAATTTCGTCTCTATGATTGTAGTTCATTGCCCAAGTTCTCAATTTATACTTTTGAAACTTGCAATGTTGATCAATGTACTCTTTTTGGCTCGCATGTGAAGATTTCCCTTGAGTTGCATCATCCACGTTTCCAGGATTCTTGGACTCCAAAACGTGTTTCTGTTGCTGTCTTACTCATGATTTGTCTTCGGTAGAAGCAACTATTTTTATCAGTTTCTTGTAGAATATACGGATTGTCAATAGCCTCATTATTGTGGCAATCTTTCATGGGAATGGGGCCAACATTAGTGACACAATTTTCTTTTATTCTAAGATCACTCATATCTTTAGGGTGAGTGAATGTATCAAGAGCTTCATGTGCTATAACTTGATTTTCAATTGAGAGGACCCTTCTCATTTTGAGTGACATCACTGACATGTTGGATTGTTTTATCAAAACTAATGGCTTCCATTTCATCCTTCTCCTTTGTCACATCAACATCTTTCATGTGTTTTTTTTTTTTTAAATAACAAAAGAAAGCATATTAGATAGTTAGAAGAGAAGGTACAACTTGCGGGGACAAGGAGTCCACCATATAAAAAGAAAAAAAGATACAAAAAAAAAAAAAAAAATACAAGATCTCAAAATGAAACTAAACAAAAATTAACCAAGAAGCCCCTTTTTCAAATCCTTCCCTCGTAATTTATCGAACTCTTCAAATTTGCTAACTCCCTTTGACCCATCACTTTTTGACATTTTCCACCATCCAAATGCATTCATTTCCTCCAATATCACTCAGCTTTAAATCCATTCTATACATAAGATTTTGAGCTTCTAACTCCTTTGGAATCTCCTCCACTGGTGTAGGCAGAATTTCATCTCTATGATGGAACTTATTCATCAAAACCATCATTATCAAAAATAGGAAGCCCCTCCAGACCTTCCAATGGGGGTGGATGGACATAAGATAAATCCCCTATTTCATTGTAGGAGTCAGAAATGTACCTTTATTGTTCTTGAATCTTATCCAACAATAGTGGTGGCAATTACAGTCCATAACCATGATAAATAAAAGGGTTAGGGTACACCCATATAATTATATGGGTCATAAACGGGTGACCCATTTAGACCCATTTATTAAATGGGTTAAATGGGTGTACCAACTTAAACCCATCAACCCATTTAAATTTTCAGTCTTAATTAATTTATTTAATTTATTGCATTTGGAAATATACTACAAATAAATAATTAATATTATAATTTGAAGTTTTATACGTAATTGTTCAGTTTGAATATTTATATAATTATGTACACAATTTGACTTGGTTTTCAAATTAATTTGTGTCTGCATGTTCATAATTGCATGATTGGTTCAGTTTATACATGTTTGTAATTATGTCGGTATGTGATTAAAGTATTGTCTATATTTATTATTTGTAATTAAATTATATAATTATGTAATTAATATTATAATTAGAAAATTTACATGCATAACTTTATAATTATGGGCAACTTAGTTACAATATGTATGCAATTATACAATTATGTTTATGTAAGTAATTTGATTCACTTTGATTTTCCAAATCAATTAATATGCATGCCTATACATAGTGTATATAATTGGTTCAGTTTAGATATGTCTGTAATCTACCCTAATCATTTGAAATTAAACTACTTAATTACGTAATTAACACCGTTATTCAAAAAATTATTTACATAATTTTGTAATTATGAGCAATTATAAATGTATACAATTGGTTTGGTTCATATGCATACATGTTTGGTTTGGTTTAAGTATGTTCGTAATTATGTAGTTATGTTATTAAACAACACAATTACATTGTTGTAATTTGGAAATGTATAAATATAAGTTTATTATCATGGACAATTCCATTTGAATATGTACGTAATGATGCAATTATGTATTTAGATAATTAATTTGGTTTGGTTTTCCAAACTTAATAATAAGCATGTATGTATGTAATTACGTAATTGATTCGATTTAAATATCTCCATGATTATATAAGTATGTAATTATAGAGTTAGTTACACATATCATTTGAAATTAAAAGTCATATGTTTAATGAATTCTATAATTCGAATATCTATGTACATAATTGTGTAATATGTTAATAGTTTGATTTGAATATGCAAGTACTTACATAATTGTATGTACATAATTGATTTATTTTACTTTTGAGTATACGTAATTATACAATTATGAGTGTACACAATCGATTGGATTTGTTTATGCAAATCAATTAATATGCATGCATACATGTACGTGAATATATAACTGGGATTAAGATATATCCGTAATTTATAGATATGTACGTACTCATTAGTATTGGCTACAACTACCTCTAAAAGCTAAACTTTATAATTGATTACGAAATCAATATTATAATTTGAAAAATCTATATACATAATTTTGTAATTGTAGATGCATCGGTTTAAATATATATGTACGTAATTATGTGATTATGAGTGTACATAATTAGTTGAGTTCAGTTATGAAAACCAATTAATATGCATGCATGCATGTACATAATTACATAACACATTGGTTAAGATATATCTATAGTTATATTGACATGTAATTATAATATTTTCTATAATTACCATTTGAAATTAAATTATATAATTTATTATTTAATTAATACTATAACTCATATATCTTTATATATTTTTTAATTATTGACATGTCAATTCAAACATGTATGTTATTGCGCAATTATGAGCATACTCAATAGATTTGATTCGGTTTTGCAAACCAATTAATATAAATGCATACATGTGCGTAATTTACATAATTACATACATGTTTTTCAATCAAGTAATAGATCGAATAACATTCAAAGATGATGGTAAGTTGTGATGATGATAATGTTTGAAGATAGTTATAAGTTTCAGTCTGTTATCAATAATTGATTTCGTATTCTTTAAAATTAAATGGGTAAATGGGTTGACCCATGCCCAAATAGGTATGGGTCATAAATGAGTCAAATATGTTGTCCCTAGTGTGGAGTCTAGGAGGGGGGGGGGGGGTGAATAGACTCTTTTGTGGATTTATGCTTTTCTCTACAAAATGAAAACCTTGGCAAGACACAAGTGATTATGTCACAATATATAAAATAAACCACACTCAAAGCGTAAGTAAAGGAGTGAAGGGAAGAGAAGCTTAACAAGCGATATTAATGTGGTTCGGCCCTTGCCTACGTCCACGCCTCAAGCCAAGCTCAAGGATTCCAAATCTTCTGTACTTACTCCTTAAAGGCAGAGAAACCTTTACACCACCAAGGGAACAAATCCCTTCTTGCTCACCAAGAGCCTTCAAGCTAGGTTCACCAAGAACCCTAACCATTTGAAGGAGAAATACAAGATGTTGTTGATGTAGACAATACTCCTTGAATGAGCTAATCGCAACACTAAGAAATCCTCACACTAATCTCTCAAGTATTGAATCACAAACAAGATAAGAGAGCAAGAGAGAGTGTGAGCACCAAATTGATGAACTAGAATACAATGAGCTTGAGGAAAAATGGTCACTAGTCATGGAGTAGTCTTAAACAAGTTAGAAGCCTTATTTTAATAGTAAAAAACGTGTACTAGCCATTTATAGCTGTTAGACACACTTAAATGCAAAATAAAACACTTTTACAATTTAAAAAACTAGCCGTTATGTTTTGAAATATGACCCAAATCGTTGATGGTTTTGCCTCAAGCCACCCACCTAGTCGGATCTGGAAGGAAACCGTCGATATATTCATGGAAAACCGTGGACGATTTTCCCTGTTCCCTCAATGCCTTGATTTTCTTCTATTTTAGGTATGTGAAAATGATTCTAACACAACCGGGACCAAATATACTAAAGTGTACAATACTTAGACCATTGAAACCTTGTCCCATAATAAACAAAATTGAGTATATGATATGTGACTCTTTTGTCATATTAATCATGGTTTAATTTTGAAAAATTCAAAGTTTAAAAACTATGAAAAACATGTATTTTATTCAAATGATAAATGATATCCTATATGATGAATGATATACTATATGGACTAATATGCATGTGCAATTTGCTCAACTCTTGCTCAATAAACTTGCATGAAACAATACTAAAAGAGTTACAAAAATCCTACCTCAAACACTCCCCATTACATATGAATTCACAATTGATCCATTTGATGTGCTTGAGAACTTCCACTTGAATGTCCACTTGATCTTCACAATTCAACCTTTATCTTCATGAATTTCCTCACTTTTCTCCACTTGCACCTATCATAACTTGATATTCAAAGGTTAGTAACTTAGAACCACTAATGGGTTGTATTCATCAAAATATGACAAATAGGATCATGTAGCCACTAAGGCTAACAAAATATTTTATATAAATGGGTCATAAATGGGTTAATGGGTCATAAACGACCCTACTCATCTTGACCCATACCCACCCATTTAACATGTCTACCCAACAATAACCCCCCACTATAATCAAAATTGCTGTTATCATCACTTTCTGAATCTGAAAAAGCCCTTTTTTTTTTCTTACCTTCTTACCTTTTCTAGTCTTATTAGAACCTCAAACATTCTTCTCAACGTGAGGCACTTCCACAACACTAAACTCTCCTTCAGAATCTCTCCTTAGTAACTTTGTAGTTGATTTACTAGTTTTTTCTCATGTCTTCAAATATTTTCTTCATTTCAGCACCCAAACAATCTGCCTTTGGATGAGCATAAACCTTGTTTCCTTAAAATTATTATTATACAGGTGACAATCATCAGATTTCTCCCCAAACCCTGCTTCTTTTCTATTTTTTTTCAGACCACCCAATACATCTTTGGAGCTAGACACAATTTTATCACCAGAAACTTAAAACAGATCTAGTCCTCTAGCATCCTGAGCTTCCTCCGACTCTTGATCATTTTGATTCACATTTTCACTAGTTGGAGGCTGAATGATATTTGTATTAACTGGAGGCTGAATATAAACTTTGTTACCAAAGGATATATCTTCCTCCTTTGCAATACTCGTCTTCTGAGATGTAGGAGCAGTATTTTGGGCCTGTCCAATAACTGGAACCAACATGGTAGCACTTGGGCCCATATAAGGAGAGCCTCCCCTTGAATCCATTGAAGCCCAAATCACCCTTTCCTAAGCATTGGACCTGTTCAAATAGTTGGCCCAATTTAGTCAAAATTGAAATTCCTCCTTTTCCAATTACCTAGGTCAGGTCCAAAATGAGAAGCATGCAGCTCAGCCCAATTCTCTTCACTGCCTCCTCCCCGAACGCAACCCTAGCCACATGCCACCTCCCCGATCATCTCTGCTCCATTAAGAACCCTAGTTTCCTTCTCAATTTTGTCAATCAAAGTCAAACTGCAATGGCTCTAGTTTCATTCAGATATAGCTCATCTCCACTGACTCCACACTGGTGACGCAAATCTTGTTTCCCGACCTTCACCCTGATTTACAGAATGCACTTGAATACTGCAGCCATTACTTTCACAATTTTTGGCTTCCAACACCACCTTTCACCATGATCTATGTTGCGAGGAGTTGCCTGCAGCTAAACACCCAGTATCCTCACCAGAATCCTTTGCTATCTTGCAGAAAACACTTGAGAAGCTTCGCCACCCATCACCTTTTTCACCCCTAGGAATAAAAACTGAAAACTTCTTCCCTTTCCACCCCAACCCTAACTTCAAATACTTACCCACCTTCGTCCATTTAATCGACATCCAAAGCTTCGTAATACGCAGTCAAAAATATCAAGACCCCCTTTGCCTGCAACTGAAAATAGGTATGTCATCAGCGAACCAAAACACGGCCTCTCTGGGGAACCTAACCCATGTGT
Organism: Malania oleifera; assembly: GCF_029873635.1. Lineage (NCBI taxonomy): Eukaryota > Viridiplantae > Streptophyta > Magnoliopsida > Santalales > Ximeniaceae > Malania > Malania oleifera. The sequence continues at coordinate 38,634,856 of NC_080428.1, read as the reverse complement.
TACGAGAGACATTGTTCTTGACAACAAGCATGTACATGATCTCCCCAACCTTGTCAAGTCATAGATTGAAGGATTTTCTTTTGATCGGATAGATTGTTCAAACATCCACTACTGCAAGGAGTTCCATAGCATCGTCCGCTCGAATGAGGGAGAGGAACAGTTTGTGAGAGGGAGAGAGGAGGAAAAGAGACACCATCGAGGTTCTTTCTCGTTTTTTCATGGGCTCTAAAACTAGCTTCTTCTTCTTGTCACCATTTTTGAGATTGGAAGAGTAGGTATTGGCATGCTTTTCATGGACAATGCTTAGGTCTCTTTGCCAAGGACGACCAAGTAGAATATGACAAGTTTCCATAAGTACTACATTGGATTCTTTATAAGAGATTCCAATTGAAAAATTGATCAAGCATCTTGTTGTCACGGATACTTCCTTCCCTTCATTAGACCAAAGAATGCGATATGGCCGTGGGCGTTCCATCACTTCAAGCTTCAATTTTTCCAGCACAACTTCAGCCAGCAGATTTTTGCAGCTGTTGTCAATTTCATAACAAAGTTTTCTTCTTGTTGTGCTTGTTGTTCTAAAACAAGTCTTTTGCAGCCCATCATCCTTCACTGGTTTCAGCACAAACTTCCTCTTTTTCTCACCATCTTTCACAAAAAAATGAATAAGTATTCTTGATACCATTGTGGATTGTGCCTGTGTCGTATTGCCAAGGCTGTGCAAGAAGAATATGACATGCATCCATGGGAGCCACATCACAAGAAACAAATTCTTTAATGAAACCAATTGAGAAACTAACGAGGCATTTGAAGAGGCTAGCACCTCATTTTTGTTGTTGAGCCATAACATCTGGTATGGCTGTGGATGTCTTTCAGTTTTCAATCCCAGCTTGCCTTCAATCTCTGGAGAAACCAGATTCTCATTGCTCCCACTATCAATTACCAAGTTGCAAAGCTTTCCACCAGCTGTACATTTAGTTTGAAAGATATTCTTAAGCAGCCAATTGTTACTGTTGGTAGGAGGGGAAAGTATGGCCTTCGAATGGCTAAAGCCTCACCAAGCACATCACCCTTAATTCCTTCTTCCGCCACATCCTTTTCAGCTTCCCATTGCTGCTCTTGGTCCTCAAGAAATGAAAAATTCTCTTCACCATCAGCCTCTGGATCCTCAGCAAGATTAAATCTACCTCCAACCCTCTTTGGACACTTGTCGGACTTCTTCCTGAGCTCTAAGCATCTGTAGCATTTCACCACTGTTTCCTGTTGGTTTACTTGGGCCACTTTCCCACTATTGTTGCTATTTGGTGGGTTAGCACATGTAGGGTCTGCTGTCCGACCACTTCTAGTGCTGCCACCCACACTACTAGTTGATGCACCACTGCTGTGTTCCATCCCAGGCTTGACTCAACTTTTAGTGCAAGCTGATAGGCGTCACTCACTTTATAAGGATGCTGCAACCCCTTGAGTGTCTGTTTCTGCAAGATTGCATCTGAATCAAAGCTTATGAAACTCCTGTGTGTACTCTTTGACTGACTTCCCATGCTGCCTCAAGTTTTGAATCCTTTGGTACAAGGTTTGTTCATAATATCGAGGTAGGAATTGAACCTTTAGCTTCTCTTTCATCTTATCTCATCTTGTGACTTTCCTTTTCCTCCTGTTCTCATGATCATTTTGATATTGTTTTAACCAAGTAGAAGCAGGTCCCTTGGCTTTGCTTCCACAAGCATCACTTTCCTCTCTTTTGGCACATCTTTCCATTCAAAATAACTCTCAATGCTATCAACCCAATCCAAGAATTTGTCGAGCATATACAATGCAATCTTCCTGTCTTGGAGGCCTTTCATTTTGTTGTGCAAGCCTTGCACTTTCAGATTTCCAATCATCACTAGAACAGTCATTTCAGCCTCAGATTGCTCATTTATTTCATTTGCTGTGCCTCTAACAAAATCATATTCGTTATCACCATCATTTCGATGGCCTCGAGTACCCATAGCTTGTGTAACAAGCTGAGTAAGTTGTCTAACTTTTTCCTGTAGCTCTCCAAACAACTCAACAGTCATATATCCACCTCTATGGTCCCTATTTCCTCTTTCACCCCTTGCAGCCATGAACCTATAAGATCGAACATATCTGAAGCCAATTTGATGCAAATAGGTGTAGAAATAGAACAAGAAATTCAGAAGTAAAGACTGAGATTTCAGGATAGTGTTTTAGCGACCTTTCTTGATTCAAATAACTACTGAATCCCATAAATATTAGAGAGATTACTTCTCTTTCTATGCACAACAAAAAAAATAGGGCAGTTTTTTTTTTTTTTTTTGCACAACAGCAGGTTAATCCTCAGATTTGAACCTGTTTTGGCACTTTCAGAACTGTAACTGCGGCTTTCTCACCTTTAGTAGTGATGGGGGATTGGTAGGCACCGCAGGGTTGACTCCTCAAAACCAGGCCTCCAATTCTTCCTACTTAGCTGGTCTGGAGTTGTGCTCTGAGAGAAATCTTCTTAAAGACAAATGCCAAAAACCTGCTGGAAAAATGGCTGAAGACTCCTATTTATACTAGGCCTAAAGCTTCCAAGAGAAGCCAAATCCTATTTTAAATAACCTCCTTTAAAAGCCACTTATTTTCTAGAGCCCCACCAAAAATAAATCCCTTCACAAAATTACAGCTTGAATGTTACAAAAAAAAAAAGCCCCCAAAGCTAATTTGGCTAAAATGAACCCCAAATTTCAGAAATTAAAGAAATACCCCTAGCACCTGTAAATAGCAACACTTGATATGAGCTGAAAACCAAATAGAGACTACTGATTGTATCAGGAAGGTTCAGACTTAAGATGTATGCAGCCTTACCTTCACATGCAGAGAGGCAGTTTTTGCTATTGAAACCTGTGTACCCTAGGTTACAAAAAGAAATCTTTCTGATGTGCCAAGGCCTGCCCTTTACATTTCCTGTGAGATTTTATTATTTTATGATTTTTTTTTTTTTTTTAGATCTTGTTTTGAAAATGGAAAAACATAAAATGTTTGGGGGGAGAAGTAAACTCTTTTCTTTCAGAAGTATCTGGGATTTTAGAGCGAAAATTGAGTGGTTTCCCTTTGTCTAGGCTGTCTAGGATTCAATTGTGGCTTGGGAGTTGGTGCACAAGGGTAGCTTCCATCAAGGATTGTCTCGTGGGGTCTTTCTCTTTGTCTGTCTATTAGAGATTAGAGGTTTCAGGGAGTGGTGGTTTCTGTTAGTTTATGGTCCTAATTGTTTTGCAAAACTCTTTCTTCAATGAGTTAGTTAATGCTTTTGGCCTGTGTAGTTTGTGTTGGGTGGGGGGAGGTGGTGTAGACTCCAATGTTATTTGCAGTTCTAGAGATAAATTAGGGGGTCAGGGATCTCTTGCATTTTGAGGTTTGATTTCTTTACTCGGGATTGTGGTTCTAGGGACATTCCTTTAAGCAGTGGTTCTTTACTTGGATGGTATTAGGAGATAGACAGACTTCCTCTCACATTGACAGATTCCTATTCACCAATGTTTGGAAAGACACTTTTCCGCATATAGTGCAGGAAATCCTTGCTAGGCCTACTTCAAACCATTGCCTTCTGGATTTATATTCTAATCTTATGCCTTGGGGACCCACCCCTTTTTGTTTCTACATGTGTTTGACACACCCCCTCCTTTGAGGGGGTGTGCGTATCTGGTGGAGAGTGTTAGGTTTAGGATGAAGCATAAACATTGAATAAAGATGTCTTAGGGAATATCAAAGAGATAAAATACATCTTCTCTAAAATTTCTGGGTTGGATAGGCTTGAGGAGTGCAGGTCGTTAGATAAGGTGGCTATGGCCAGAAGGTCTATTCTTTGTTATGGTTTGGAGGTGCTGTTAGTGAGGGAACACACTAGTTGGCGCCAGAAAATGAGAGTGAAGTGGGTCAAGAAGGTGATTGCAAGCCCCCCTTTTTTGGTCAGACGGTGGCTTGTGAGGAGGAAAGATTTTATCAAGTAGCTGGAATTAAACTCTGGGAATCTGGTGAGGGGGCACTCTCAGATTGGGGTTGAGATTGTGAATAGGAGCTCCCTAATAGATTGATGGTGGAGGACCTTTATCGAAATCCTATTGAGGTGAGCTCAGTTCAGTGGCTTGAGACACCTTTGGAAACTGAAGAATTTGAAAAGAAGAGAGAAAGTTCCTGGTCTTGATGGTTTCAAGAATTGGTAGGTATTGCAAGAGGACATATTGAGGTTGTTTTAGGAGTTTCATCGTAATGGGGTGGCAGGAAATTGTGTAAATTCTACCTTTTTAGTCCTTATCCCCAAGAAGTATATTTCTATGAAAGTGAGGGATTTCAGACTTATTATTCTTGTCACTTGTCTTTACAAGATTCTTTCTATGGTCATATCTAAGAGACTGAGAGGTTTTAGGGGACACATTGACCATGACACAATGGCATTTATTAAAACAAATAAATTTAGGGTATTGTGCTTGTGGCTAATGACGTGGTGGAGGATGTTAAAAGGAGATGAAGGGGGGACTTATCTTTATGTCGGATTTCGAGAAAGCTTATGAGATGGTATATTGGGGTTTTTTTGGACAAGGTGATGTTTAGGAAATGTTTTGGAGGTGTGGAGGAAGTGTTTGTAGGTTGCCTGAGCTTGACCAATTTGTTATTGTCAATGATCAACCTGGAGAGTGGTTTAGGGCCACTTGGGGGCTTAGGCAAGGGGATCCATTGTCTTCATTATTGTTTATCTTTGGTAGTGAATACCTTGAGCAAGAAGATGCCCTTGCATGAACATGGTTTGGTGGTGAAAATGATTTGTCTATGTGAGAAAATGCTCAATTGAATTTCAAAGTTATGATGTGTGATATTCATACAAATAGGCATACACTGTAGTTTTAAAAGTCGGCATGTAATGGCTGTTATGGACGTTACGTAATGGTATCGGTAGCTTTGAGACTGTTACAGGCAATATCTTGGAGGTACTTTGATTCACAACTGAGCGGCCATTGCGGTACCATTACTACTGTAACGGCTGTTATGGACCATTACAGGCCATTGTGGTGCCAAACTGGCTGTAAATGACTAAAACTTTTGAGTCCTTTTTATTTTTGCATTTTCCCTGCTCTTTGCCCTTCATTGAAGCTTAGAAACTCAATTTTAAGTTGGTTTATTTAGTTAATGATTTTTTAAAACAAAAAATTCATTTTTGGGTTTATTTCCTTGAAATTTTTGTGCATTTTTAATAGCTACCATTCAAATAAATCCAAAATTTTCTCTTATTAAATTTCATATGTTCATATTCTAAGTTCTTTCCATTTTATTGTTTTCTTATTTTTCTTGCCCCAAGTTTGGAGACCATAATACGTTCTATTGTATGCATTTTCATTCTTGTTTAGCATATAAACATTCTATACTTTATTTTTGGTCAACAAAAATTCCATTTAAACGACTAAAGAAGAACAAAAAATGGCGTTCTATATTTGTGTTCTTTATATTTATGATTTCCTAGTTTGAATTTCACTTACAATCAATATAAGTTATGAAAAGTAGCAAATTCCCGCTTCTTCTCAATTGCAACTAAAGCAACCAAGATGGCATCCAATACTTGTGCTATATGTTATGTCTAAAATTGATTAAAATTTACTAAAATCATTTAAAGAATAATTATGTAGGATTCTAGGATCAAAACATGTAAATCTATATGTTTTTAAGAAGCTTGCTAATGCAAAAAATGAATGCATGGACATGGTGTCCATTGATGTTACATAACACCCGTGACGGCTGCAACTGTTACACTGCAACCGTTACTATTACACAGGAAATTACCATTATTTAAAACCATTATACATGAGCGGTATCTGTTTGAAAGACTTTATGTGATTAATCTCAGCAATTTTTGCCTCATTAGTTGTTACTGTGATGTCAAAAGTTATAATAAAAAAGATTGATAACAGTTTTCTTAAAGAGAGTAGAAAACTGGTTTTTTTAGGATCATGCCCTCTCATCTTGAAACGAATGGTTGGCACCTGAAATTTGGATGCTGGAAGGGAAAATGATGCTTACTCCTAATTTTAATCATGATCTATGACTCTACGACTACGAGTGCTTCTGGGAAAATACAAAAATGAATGAGTGCCCCTAGACTAATGAAGAAAAAAGAATATATTCTAACAAAATTTTTGATATACTTTAGTAGATCAATGCAGTAGAGCATTAATAATTTTTAGGTGACATTATGTATCGGAAAGTGTTAATATTACCCACTTGATTGTTTTGATGAATATTTTGATTATTTCTGATTACTGACAAAGTTCTGAAAAAAATTATGTATCATTTTTATGTCTGTCAGCCAATACCAAGCTATTTCACTGATACTGAGATTCAGAACCATTCCTAGTTCACCATATGAAAGAGTTGAAAAATTTCTGATGAGGCCAGAGTCAAAGTTGTATTATAATTTTTAACTGTAACTGTGAATAAAATGTTAAAAAAAAATCATGAAACAAATTATATTGGATTGCTTGGTCACTTAAAAATCTATGCATTCCTCCCATACTAAAAGACCAAAGGCCCCACAAACATCTACAAAGACTGTTGGCTCTCTTCTTCCTTCCCAAGCCCACATAAAGAGTAAGCAAAAAAAGCCTCCTAAGCATCATTTGGACAAACCAAATGCTTTTAAAAGGATGAAACAAAAATTCAATTTTACCTATACAAGTGGAGGTGATTTCTAGGTAGGACTTTGAAGCCCAAGATATAATGGATAAACTGGATTTAAAAACGTATGATGCCGGCAGAATCAATGTACTCTTTGATGGGGGTAAGTTCAACACGAAGAAGGGTTAAAGGGAGCTGTGCTCGGTGAACTACGATACAAAGGTATTGAAAGGGGTTTTCTTGGTTATTTTTAGTTTTATTTTAATAATTTTTTTTTTATTTTTTGTATTTTGTTTCTGTTTTTTATTTTTTCGGGTAGACTTCTTGTCCCCATATGTTGTAACTTCTCTTTCTCAATCTAATATACCTTTTATTATTAAAAAAAAAAAACTCATTCAACTTGCCTTGCTCAACAGGGATATGCAGAAGATGTGAACGTGTCTTTCCATTAGAATGCATCAGGTGATAAGACCTTATTAGGAATTTTTAACTGCGACAAGGGTATAATGTGGTGCCAGGGACTGCGGGTCAAACAAAAGGCCTTGATTTTGAACGGAACACTAGCTTTCAAATGAAATTTACAAAATGTAACTACAAATTTGTGTTTTAAACATTTTATCTAATTAGCTAAGTGATGCAGGGGCAGCATCAGTGATCTGCAGCCATGAGAGAGAAGGGTGGAAAGGGGAAGAAGGAAGAGGGAAGATGAGAGAGGAGATACAAGGGGAAAAGCTCATGTTCACTTCAAATTCGAATTCATTAACAACTGCCTACAACATGGTTTTCACACACTATTTAACAAAGCCTCTTCAAATGAAATTACACACATGTCCCTCAAACTACATAAGTTACAGACATACCCTAGAATGCACAAATATTACAAACAAGACCCCAAATAGACATGATACCATACTAATTAAACTAAACACATAATAAACTACTAAGCCCAACAATCCCTTGACCCAACTCTTCTTAATTGTTCTCCAACAAGGATCTTTCTGAGGTCTTGCTTCTTGTCCTACATGAAATCTCCCCCAGTTATAAAGAATTCAGCCTCTAATTTTGAAATGTTGGAGGATTAGAAGAAGCAAACTTGGACTCTTAAAAAGCCAGGACTTGAGTGATGCAAGAAACTAGGCTCCATTGACAGCACAATAGACTTGAATTGAGAATTGGCATCAATGAACTGAGTGGGGTTGACAAACTCTACGATAGGAATGTTTGAAAGACTTTGGATGTCTTCAAACACATACATTTCCTTGCTTGAATCGTCTTCAAGTTGAGTAACTCTGGCAGAATCTGTCTTTGGTGGTTGGTAGAGTAGGTTTTGAAATGATTTTCTTCCTATTATAGTGGAAGACATATGTGTTCTCATGTCCTTGAGTCCACCAAATCATCCAACCGAGGAGTACATGGCTAATATTCACAGGCATGATATGAAACCAAACATTATCAAAATATTTACTCATTTGGATAGGAATCAAACATCATTCACAAACATGTAAGGTAGTGTTATCAATTCGTTGTGTTAATCAATTCAAGATATCTTATGAGACTTTGTGTGAGGTTCTGGATGAAGTTGCATATTAGTGCCTTCATTTCATAGTACATCTTCCATCAATGATCAATTTGCAAACATGCCCTACACACTGAGAAAGGTGTGAAAAACCTTGAAATTGTGCCAAGGTGTGGTAAATTGCATTCCTTTTTCCAATTATGTCTCCATATTGCTGGATTTATGCATGTATACATTGCAACTATATATATCACGAGGAGTTGGAAGATAATGGAATTTGCAGGTAGCTCTTTTCGGAGACTCTTTTTCTGATGGTGATGGTGGTGTTGGAAGATAATGTTTGCAAACTGGGGTTTCAAAAAATGGGGACATTGCTGGAATTTTTGAAATTTTTTAGAACGGCTTATTGTTTTGTTTTGTTTTTTTGTTTTTTCACTGAAATTTCAGAGCAGAGAAAGCACCATTTGGTATCAGATTTCACTCTTCTTCTTCCCCGCTTATTTCTAATTCTTTCCCATGACTCTCTTTCTCCCTCTGATTTCTGATACCCTCTCTTTATTCCCTTTCTTTGTCGTCCTATCTGTAACTTCTCTCTCCCTCCTTTCTCTGCTTCTGATCTGATTTTCCTCTCAGTTCTGTCGTGCTACTTTTTCAAACTGAGAGGAAAATCAGATCAGAAGCAGAGAAAGGAGGGAGAGAGAAGTTACAGATAGGACGACAAAGAAAGGGAATAAAGAGAGGGTATCAGAAATCAGAGAGAGAAAGAGAGTCATGGGAAAGAATTAGAAATAAGAGGGGAAGAAGAAGAGTGAAATCTGATACCAAATGGTGCTGGGGCAGCATCAATGATCGGCAGCCATGGGAGATTGAAGGGAGGAAAGGGGAGGCAGGAAGAGTGAAGAGAGGAGAGAGTAGAGAGGAGATACAAGGGGGAAAATCCACGTTCACTTCAAATTCATCAACAACTGTCTACAACATGGCTTTCACACACTATTTATAAGAAAGTCTCTTCACATGAAATTAAACATGTACCCCTAAAACTATGTTACATGACAAACATACCCCTAGAATGCACAAATATTACAAACCTCCATATACACATAATATTGTACTAATTAAACTAAACACATAATAAACTACTAACTAAACCCAACAATCCCTTGACCCAATTCCTCTTAATAAGTCTCAACAAGGATTTTCCCAAGGTCTTGCTTCTTGTCCTACACCACTAAGCTTCTAGGATTTTCAATAAAATTGTATAGAAATTAAATAAATCACCTTTTAGTTGTAATTTATGAATATTTTTAAAATAATGTAGTTCTCTTCTTCCCTCAGGCAATTGGCTTTCCTGGCACCCGGTGCCCTAGGCAATATGGAGTCCAATTACCAAGTAGTTTCTAATGTATTTATGAACATTTTAAAAATTGATGTAGTTTTCTTCTTCCCTCAGGCAATTGCCTTGTGTGGTGGCCAGTGCCCCAGGCAACAGTGAGTCCTGAGGCTTCGAGATTGCTAATTGCCTTCTAGTACACTGAACTAGACCATGCTTTATGCAAGGAGTTGATATCTATCCATCTTTCTTCATCTTCATTTCTGAACCTGCACTAGTCACCATATCATACTTGTCTTCTCTGCTCTTAGTTTGTAAGTACTTAATTGGACCATATTAATGACTTATATGCTTACTGTTGGTCCTGCATCTTCTTCAGTTTTAAGAAGTTGGTTGCCATTTGGGAAGGGGAGATGGGATGTCAGAACGACTGTGACATGGAAGTACCATCAGATCCTGTGCTTGATGGCGGTGAGGTCATTTCATCTTGTGAGAATGAAATTTCTTCCATCATAAAAGACCTGCAGGATCCATCTATCAGCTCCTTCAGGTCTAATGCTCTGCAAAAGTATTTGTCCATTGGAGAACAGTTCTATCAGGAAGCATGCCAGTTAGATGAAAGAATACATTTCTTTGAGGCTGGTATACGGAGGCCTTACTTCCACATAAAACCTCTTGATGACACTCAGCTAGAAAATTGGCATCACTATCTAGACTTCATTGAAATGCAAGGGGACTTTGACTGGGTATGATCCTGTGTTGTCCTAATGCTTGTACAGCCTTTTATTTGGGCTTTTTAACATCTAAAGCTCCTGTCTTTACTAATGACAGACTGTGAAACTTTATGAGAGATGCTTAATTCCTTGTGCAAATTACCCTGAGTTCTGGATGCGTTATGCAGAATTCATGGAAAGTAAGGGTGGAAGAGAGATAGCAAACTTTGCCCTAGAGCGAGCAACACAAGTATTTCTGAGGGTAGACATCTGCTTAACTGGGATTCTTTTTCCATTCCAAGTTACTAATATTTATTAATTTTGTCCTTTTTACTTTAATTGGGCTTTTTCTGAGGTCAGGTGATAAGATTTTGCACTATTACGTTTTCCCGTGTGTGATGTTTTTCGATTTGGCGGAATAGCTACAAGCTTTTTATTTCTTTTATGTTAATGACTTTTTCCTGTTTATGTTAATATTTTGCAACATGTATGCCAAAAGGCATGCTAGAGATATTTTTTAAAATGTGGAGTTTATTACTTTTACCTGCAAGAGCACCTGTGGAAGACAAGTATTTAACTTTTTGTCAAGTAAAAATCTAACAATGAACTGTTATAACTATATGCCCATGAATGTATGAATGACTGAATGTAGGATTTGAAATGTCTAGTTTTCAAAAATATTTTGTTATTAAATTTTGACAGTCATCACCATAAGTGCATGTATTACTTTTTTAGAAGCAATAAGATCATATAGACATATTTCTGTCAGAAAAACCGAAAGGGAGTTTCAGGCCTTACTGCTGAATTGATATAAATCTGTGAATGAGGAATTATGGGAATTACTTGAAAATATCATGTTGTATGGGAGCATGAAATTGGTTATTGCAATTTTTGTAGGTTCAGAATCTGAAAATTTCAACCATGTGTCATGAGTATTTTGTAGAACAAGTCTTTGCTGAACCATACAAGTTGGGCTGAATAAAACTAGCATTCTTACTGATTTGATATCTCTGTCACAAATTTCAAGAGACTTGTATTTCAACCTGAAATTTGGCTGGTCGCTGTTTTTCATATGATACTTAGCTTGTTTGCTTTGTACGTGATTGGGAATGTTCATGGACCTTCTCATATGCTCATTGCAGAGTGTACCGGCAATTCGCCATTTCGATGCCAGGTTTAAGGAGCAAATAGGAGATTTGATTGGTGCACATGCTGCATTTGTTCGGCAACACACAGATGAAGGTTCCAACTTTGTTGGAAATGTCATGAAAAAAGCCAATATGGAAAAACGCCTGGTATGCAATCTGAATTGTCTGTTGGGCAGATTCCACTGTAAAGTTTGTGATTGCAGTTATTTGTTCAATTTTTCAGGGAAATTTTGTAGAAGCCGTTAATATTTATAAAGTGGCAATTGAAATGGCAATCAAAGAGCAAAAGTTGCATACTCTTCCTATTCTATACCTTCAATTTTCTCGATTTCAGTACAAAGTAGGCACCTTTACTCGCTCTTTACCTTTTTCAGCATTGATATTAATTAACCTTTGATTGGTGTTTCTTGTTTTATATAGTATCTTCAAACAAACTTGTATGATATATTAATGAGGTACCAAACTGAATATTTTCTTCATGAGTTGTAATTCTATGTGACATATTTATAATGTATTGGCAGATAAGAATTTTTTTATTGTTATTGTTGATATGCTGGCTTCTTCTAGGATATGCTCTTTATTCATCTGGGAATTTTATTGTATGCTTTTCTTGTGATGTAAAAAGGTCGGAAAATTTATGAGTTTTCTCATCTGAATTGTTAGGTTAAAGTTGGGATGTTTATTCAAAACAGGTGCAAGAGAAGTTCTAGATCAGAGATTACTGATAGTAGTACTGAGAAACCTGTAACCATGCTAAAAATTTAAACAGTTAACTTTTCTTTGGTTCTTGAAATAGCTACTATTGAATATAAATCTCTGCTAAAGGATCACATCAGAAATCAAAGAAAAATGGACCTTGCTTTTGGTAATTTTTGTATTAGATTTTTCCTTTTTGGTCATTATTTTTGGGTTCTAGTTTGTTTTGGAAGGCCGTATTCATCATTTTAGGGTCAAAATTTGACACATGAGCTGAATTGAAATATATATATATATATATATATATATATATATATTGTATTTTAAAGATTTTTCGGTTAGTAATTACTTAGGATTTGAGTGGATGTATGATAATGACTTGAGTGTTCATAAACATGGCATTAGAACTTGATTTTGGCACAGAATTTTGAGATAATTCTTTATTTATTTATTTATTTATTTATTTTTTTTGTAGGAAGGTCAGTTGAGATGGTATGTGCACTTGGAATGTAGTCTAAAAGAAATGCAGTAATCAGGATTAGTGAGCTAGTTAATGTTAGTGGGAGTATAAAAGGTGGAGGGGTATACCTAGAATAACTTGGATTGAGATAATGAATAAGGACTTGACAGCCCTTCAATTGTCAGAAGAATGAGGATATTGCTTTAGATTGTGTAAAATGGTGGAAGAGGATTCATGTAGTTGACCCCCACCTATTGGGATTCATAATACATAAGGCTAAGAGCCTCTCCCCAATGACTTATAACACATTAAATTCTACACATGAACAAATTATTCTGGCTCCAAGCTTTTACACTTTTTAGTTGAACAATATCATGTGACTTCTTGGGAATCCCCAGCTAAGATTAATGGAAAAGGCAATGATGTGGGGTTTGCAATAAAATTATCAACGATGAGGAATTTGTGTAGCTTGGCTGTCACCACAAAGTAACCATGGGAAGATTAGATCTTCAGGGTTCCTGCACGCACCAAAAAGGAAGGGGAGAGTATGATGTGATCAATGATTTGTGCTTCACTTTTAATAAAATCGTATATAATCTTTCAAATATAAACTTTGTGTCATGGAAAACCGAGTTGGTTGAATGTCCATGGATGTTTAAAAAATCCATGTAGCCTTGTGGTATTGGGTTTCATGCACCGAATTGGTCTATCATGATTTTATGACCCCTGGAAAGAAAAGAGCAAAGAGTTCTATGACTATCTGTAGTTTGTCTGACATCCAATTACCCTAAAATATGGAATAACTATGTCGTACCAACAAAGGCGCAGTCCGTTCAACCCGGTAACGACATGCCTATGCAGCATGTTCCTGAAAGCTAGGAAGTGTTCAAATTGATCAAAGGGCAATATACACCAACATAAATATATACGGATACAGCACTAGTTATGTCTTGCTTTTTTTAGGTCACTTAAAATTATCCTGCCTTAACATGTAAGCCTTTTGAGAATTTTATTTTATATATAAAAACATAAAAGTAAATTACTTACACACTTACACATAGAAAAATTATATGATTTGTAAACTTCTTGTTGGTCATTAAAAGCATACAAACTTAAATTCATTCAACTAAAAATGCTAAGAAACAATGATAACACTACAAAACTCAAATTGTTTTGTCGTTCTAGGTTCAAGAGTTTATAGATTTATTGGTTGACTCGGATTAGAGTATTCCTTATCCTTTCGTATGTGCATTGATTATATTGCCTCTAGTTTACTAACCAAATCTGACTAAAAATTTGCAAAGCAAAATGTGTAGCCTCAACCAAGAAAGTGCAACACTGCACCTTTCTGTGAAAATGTGTAAGGCTTGCTGAATTATGTGTTTGTGTTTTTAGAAGTATGATATTTTAGACTTTGCCATGGGATTTTCTAGGCATGCCTCGTCTTGAGCTAGGCAAGCCTTGATTGCGCCATTTAAAACTTGGTTTATACATTAGTGAATAGTAGGAGATTTGAGTTTTATGGCTATTGTGTTCAACGTAAGGTGATGGAGTTGCTGTGAGAATGAATCTCCAAAGTACTTGTGATGCTTAGTAACTCCTGAAATATTATATAGTCTATGAATTTGAAGAAATATTTGTCCATTGAACTAAAAGAATTATTTCATGAAATTTAAGAAGTTCCTGTTTGAAATTGATGCAAATATGCAGTGAAAGAGGCTCAGGCAGCTTGGGGAGGGGTTTAGTTATTTTTATTTTGCATTGTTTATGTCATTTGTATATTTTTTACCAAAAGCATTTTTAATTACATTTTTTTCCTAAACTTTTAATCCTCTTGGCCCTCAAAAAATCATTGATTAATATTTTGCATTGCTTATTTACTTTTGAAGCCTCGAAATTTTAGTGAAATTGAAATATAAAACCTTGTTCTTCATATATACCAATTATATTCAAACATAATAATGCAAGATATATAACTAAAATTTTACAAATAAAATATATGGACAACGGATAGGTGGTGTTTAAGATGCAATAACTGTAATCTAACAACCATATTAAACATATTCATATTCAATTAATATAAATAATATCCACAAGTCACTTTTTTTTGTTTTGTTTTGTTTTTGTTTTTGTTTTTGTTTTTTTTGTTTGTTTTTGTTTTTTTTTTGTTTTTTCATATGATGGCCTATACAAGGCCCTCAAAGGGGCAGACCCAAAGCCCAACCAACCACCCAAAGTGCCCAAAGGCACAACCAATCAATAAATATTTACAAATGCCGCTTCAATGCAACCAAGAGGACTTGAACCCCCATCTCCATAAAGGAGAATGGGGAGGTGAACCACTGGGCCCATATCCGCAAGTCACTAAACATTAGTTATTGTGCAAATAAAAATAATTTAGACGCAAAATCTGAGTTCATTTTTTTAAAGTCTAAAAGCTATCATTCACACCCTTCTTGCAATAATATTTATTTTCAATGAAATAGAAGATATATTGAGAGAGTAATTTCAATTTGAGTTTTGAATCTTAAATTTCTATTTCCAAGTAAATTTTGTCAAAATTTGCCAAATTTCATTGATGATAAATTTGGAATGATTTGTAAAATTTTTTTGCACTTTCTATTTTGAGGGTGGTGAAAAAATGGAAGTTTGAACGTAAATTTCAATAATTTTTTGGAAATTTAAGAATATCGGGAATTATTAATGGTTAACAATGGAAGAAGCTTTATTCCTTAAAATATTATAACTATTAGGAACTGCTACATTTTAGAATGTTATTTATTCGGGACCTATTGTATACATATTGGAAGTTGAAATGTTCGCATATATATATATATATATATATATATATATAT
Organism: Malania oleifera; assembly: GCF_029873635.1. NCBI lineage: Eukaryota > Viridiplantae > Streptophyta > Magnoliopsida > Santalales > Ximeniaceae > Malania > Malania oleifera. The sequence continues at coordinate 38,619,496 of NC_080428.1, read as the reverse complement.
ATATTTTTTTTTTAAATTGAAATTTCTTCACATATATATATTTTTTTTTTAAAATTGAAATTTCTTCACTTGATCATGTGTTTGTATGCTGCTTTTATATATGAATCTTGATTTTTTTTTCAACTGGTTTTTTCTTTATAGGTCACTGGCAGAGCAGATGCTGCCACAGATGTTTTAGTAGATGGTGTTAAACACCTGCCTCACTGCAAATCACTTTTAGAGGTAATTTTACCTTTATACAAGTCAATTTGGCTTTGGCATTCTTGGGTTTTTGTCATGCAAATTGCAACCCCTTCCCAGATGCAGTAGGACATTAGGTTGATGCTCAGCTGCTATTTGTTATTTTATATTGCTTCAGTCATTATTTTTTTCGATAATTATTTGGGAGGGGCATTTTTTTTGGGACTAAAATTTTGATTTCGATTGAAATTTTAATGGTCTCAATTTATGAAATTTCAATGGAACTTGATAGAAATATCAATTTCAATTAAAAGTGTTAAAATGTCAACCTAGAATATCTTTGTAAATAAAAAACAAATTAGGAAAGTGAGTAATTAGTGAGTAATTATGGGGGATTTGATTTCATTTAATAGGAAATTATTTCCTTGATTAGAATAGGTTATTGTATTATATATTGGATTGTACGTAAGAACAAAATTATGAAAGAAATATTTTTTCCAATCTTTTCTTCTTTCATGGTATCAGAGCTAGGGTTTCTTAAACCCAGCTAAAACAATGGCTGACAGCAGAGACTCTATCTCCTCTGCAAACATCACCGGTGATTCAAAGGTTACGTCCGATGGGAGTACGAATGATAACACAGTTTTTCCATTTTCACTGGAAAAATTAAACGGAAAAAATTTCCGTGAATGGGCTCAGTCCATTAAACCAGTAATTGAGGGAAAAGGAAAGCTTGGTTACCTTAACGGTGAGCGAAGGAAACCAGATCCATCCGACGCTGTCGCCTTGCAAAGATGGAGGTCTGAAAATTCCATGGTCACGGCTTGGCTCGTCAATTCAATGCAACCATCAATCGGAAAAATTTATATGTTTTTGCTGACGGCGAAGGAGGTCTGGGAAGCCATACGTGAGACGTACTCCGATGGTGAGAGTTACTCTCAAATCTTCGACATCAAGACCCGATTGTGGCAGATGAGGCAAGGCGAGAGAGGGGTTACCGAGTATTTCATGGAGATGAGTCATCTCTGGCAGGAGCTCGATCTGAGCATCGACGAAGAGTGGGAGTGCTCCGGCGATAGCACGCGATACCGAAGGAGGCTCGAAAACGAGAGGGTCTTCGAGTTTCTTGTCGGGCTGAATCGAGAGCTCGACGACGTGAGGGGACGGATCCTTGGCCGGCGCCCTCTCCCTTCAACCCGAGAAGTTTTCGCAGAGGTTAGGCGTGAGGAGAACAGGAGACGGGTAATGTTGCGACCCCAAAATGATTCTGCTGGGCTGGACCCGGCTGCACGTGGATTTGCCCAAAAATTAGATGGGCCGCACGTCGGGCCGAACGCTTCAGCCCTTACATTAAAAGGCCCAGGAGGACCTAGTCAACGGCTACAAAGAGGTAAAATGTGGTGTGAACATTGTCGAAAAACAGATCATTCAAAAAATACCTGCTGGGAGATTCATGGAAAACCGGCGGATTGGAAACCGAGACAATACCACAAAAATCGTGGGTACCAGGCCAACACTGGCGGGTCAAATGAAAGATTACAAGAAGAGAACATACCCCATCCGGCAGTGTATTCAGTCCTGAACAGTTGGATCAGTTGTATAAGATGTTTTCATCAATGCAAACATTGGGTCAGTCTTCCTCTGGTTCTCTGGCTCATCGAGGTAATCATCTGACAGCTTTAAAAACCACGTCTTGTTACAAATGCCCTTGGATAATTGATTCAGGTGCGTCCGATCATATGACTGGGTCATATCAATATTTTTTTATCCTACTCCCCATATGCTGGGAATTTGAAGGTAAAAATTGCAGATGGATCTCTCTCACCAGTTGCTGGAAAAGGAAGTATTCGCATATCTGATTCCTTAACTTTACAATCAGTCTTACATGTCCCCAAGTTATCCTGCAATCTGTTATCTATCAGTCAGTTAACAAAAGACTCAAATTGTTCCGCTAAATTTGTTTCCTCCCATTGTGTTTTTTAGGACCTATCATTGGGGAAGACGATTGGCACTGCTAAAGCGTATGAGGGACTGTACTGCTTTGAGGAGGCAAGTTTGAGTGAATTATGTAATACTGCAATTTGTGATTCTGCATCTACTTCTAAAAATAGTAAACTTTTGTTATGGCATTCACGGATGGGTCATCCCAATTTTCAATATTTAAAACGTTTGTTTCCTTCTCTTTGTTCAAATAAAATGGCTTCTGAGTTTCAATGTGAAGTATGTGAGCTTGCTAAACATCGTCGTACTTCATTTCCATCATCCATATGCAAACCATCTCGCCCATTTGCTATGTTTCACAGTGATGTATGGGGTCCCTCACGTTCCCTAAATCGCATCAATACAAAATAGTTTGTCACCTTTATCGATGACCATACTCGTCTTTGTTGGGTCTACTTACTGAAAGACAAAACTGAAGTCCGTTCCATTTTTATCAATTTTCATACCATGATTCATACATAGTTCCAGACTCATATTCAGATCCTACGTACTGATAATGGTACGGAATATTGCAATACCATCCTGGGAACTTATCTTCAAGATCATGGGATTGTTCATCAAAGTTCTTGTGTGCATAGCCCTCAACAAAATGGGGTTGCTGAACGAAAAAATAGACATATACTTGAAGTCGCCCGGGCTTTAATGTTTACTACCCACATGAAACATTATTTTTGGGACGATGCCATCTTAACAGCCACACATCTCATTAATCGAATGCCAAGTCGAGTACTCTTATTTGTCACTCCTCTACAGAAATTTCAGGAAAACTTTCCTAACTCTCGACTCCCTTCCAGTCTCCCACTGAAAATTTTTGGCTATACTACGTTTGTTCATGTCCATGCACACCACCGTGATAAATTGGATCCTTGTGCCATTAAATGTGTTTTCATTGGTTATTCACCTACCCAAAAAGGCTACAAATGCTATGACCCGGTCTCAAAACGACTGTTCGTTAGTCTTGATGTCACTTGTTTTGAAACCACTCCTTATTTTTCAAAGCCCTCTCTTCAGGGGGAGAAATGGAGGAGTGAAGATCGGTTCTTTGATCCTTTTACTATTGAATCTGCGGTTACTCCAGTTACTTCATTCCCTGGCCCGTCTATTGAGTCTTCCATTACAATACTTCCTGATCTGCCAAACACAATTGAACACTTACCCTCAGGGGGAGATGCAGGAGAACAAAACAACGTAGACATACTGGTTTACTCAAGAAAGCCGAAAACAACGGAGAAGGAGAACCTCATATCTGAAGCACCAATAGCGTTGGACCCGGTGATGGCTCCGAATAATCATGATCTGGTAATTGAGTCTTCTTCTGACAATTCTGCACCTGATGATATCAATCTACCTATTGCAATCAGAAAACAAACCAGGTCATGTACTCAATATCCTTGGTCGAAATACATGTCTTATAAAAGCTTGTCTACAGGATATCGTGCATTTGTCTCTAATCTGGACAGGACGAAAGTACCAAAAAACATTCAGGAAGCTCTAGAAATATTAGAATGGAGAGAGGCAGTCTTGGAAGAAATGCGAGCCCTAGAAAAAAATGGAACTTGGAAGTTGACAGATCTACCGAAAGGGAAGAAGCCAGTAGGTTGTAAATGGGTTTTCACAGTGAAATGTAAATCTGATGGAACAGTTGAAAGATATAAAGCCAGACTTGTTGCAAAAGGCTTTACACAGACCTACGGCATTAACTATACTGAGACATTTGCACCAGTGGCAAACTTAAATACAGTTCGGGTTCTCTTGTCCCTGGCAGCCAATTTAGATTGGCCACTACAATAGCTTGATATCAAAAATGCTTTCTTAAATGGAGAATTAGAAGAGGAAGTTTACATGACTATACCACCAGGATTCAGTAGAACAGGTGAAGAAGACAGAGTGTGTAAATTAAAGAAATCGTTATATGGCCTCAAACAATCTCCAAGAGTGTGGTTTGACAGATTCGCGAAGGTACTAAAGAATCAAGGGTATCGACAAGGGCAATCAGACCATACACTATTCTTCCAACAGTCTGAAGGAGGTAAGAAAACAATTCTAATAGTGTATGTTGATGATATAATTCTTATTGGTGATGATACTGTAGAAATGGAGAGATTGAAGAAGGTTCTGGCTACTGAATTTGAAGTTAAAGACTTGGGACAGATGCGGTATTTCTTGGGCATGGAAGTGGCAAGAACAAAAAAGGGGATTAGTGTTTCTCAGCGAAAGTATGTTACTGACCTCCTAGTTGAAACTGGCATGCTAGGGTACAAACCCAGCGAAACCCCGATAGAAACAGTAAAGATGGTTGAAGATTGTGGAAAACCAGTAGAAAAGGAGAGGTATCAGAGATTGGTTGGAAAACTGATCTACCTATCACATACTAGACCAGATATTGCATTTGCAGTTAGTGTAGTAAGTCAACACATGCACTCACCAAAGGAAGTTCACTTCGATGCCGTATACAAGATCCTTAGATACCTTAAGGGATCCCCAAGAAGAGGACTCTTCTTCAAGAAATGTGAGAGCAAGGAAATAGAGATCTTTATAGATGCAGATTGGACAGGATCAGTGGAAGATAGAAGGTCCACCACAGGATATTGTACATTCGTCTGGGGAAATCTTGTGACTTGGAGAAGCAAAAAACAGAATGTGGTGGCTCGTAGTAGTGCTGAAGCTGAATTCAGGGCAATCGCTCAAGGGATTTGTGAAGGATTGTGATTACGAAAACTATTGGAGGAATTACGGGTACCGGTGAACCTTCCTATCAAACTCTACAGTGACAATAAGGCAGCTATTAGCATCTCTCTTAATCCAGTCCAACATGACAGGAATAAACATGTGGAGGTAGATAGACACTACATCAAAGAAAAAATTGAAGAAGGAATTATATGTATGACTTATATACCAACCAAGGAACAAATTGCAGATATTCTCACTAAAGGCTTGGGACGACAGAGTTTTGATGATCTTATTAACAAGTTGGAGATGATTAATATTTATGATCCAACTTGAGGGGGAGTGTTAAAATGTTAACCTAGAATATCTTTGTAAATAAAAAACAAATTAGGAAAGTGAGTAATTAGTGAGTAATTTTGGGGGATTTGATTTCATTTAATAGGAAATTATTTCCTTGATTAGAATAGGTTATTGTATTATATATTGGATTGTACGTAAGAACAAAATTATGAAAGAAATATTTTTTCCAATCTTTTCTTCTTTCAAAAAGAAACACAGGAATCCTATAATAATTTACTAAAAGTATGAACTGAACTTTGGTAAATATTTAAATTGATGATTGTGAATAATTTAAAGAAAAAATTAAAAAACTTAAAATTTGCTCCCTCTTTTTTTTTTTTTTTTTTTTTTCGATTTTCAATTTCAATTCCTGAAATTTTAGGTGGTATATCTGAAATTTTGGCCCAAATTCCTGAAATTTCGACTGAAATTTTGCAAAATAGAAATTGAATCTTGATTTCCTTTGAACCCTCCCAAAATTCATGTTGGAAAAAAAATCCTGAAATTGAATACTGGGGTTGTTCTTCATTACTTGTGCAGGAACTAATAAAATTTGCATTGTTGCATGGAGATCCAAGGCATTTGAATGTCGTAGACGCCATTGTAGCTGAAGCAATCTCTCCAGGCCGAGATGAAGCTGAAGGTCTGAATGCCAAAGATAGGGAGGAGATATCAACCCTATATTTAGAGGTCCAAATTTCTGTTGAGTTTATTTGCTGTGTTTTTCATCATGCTGATTTAGGATAAAACAGTTTAAAGTCCCTCTCTCTCTCTCTCTCTCTAGTGTTGTTCTTGCTTAATGATTGTTTATCTGTGTATGTGTGAATGTAGAATTAGATGTTTGGGTGTGTGTACAAGTTTTTGTTTTGTGTTGGTGTCAACTCTTTATGTATTATTTCTTCCCAACTTATCCCATGTGATTATGCAATTAAAATGAGTTTTATTTGATTACACTTTTATTAACCATGGAGATGAGATCATAATATGTCAATAATGGCACTGGCTGAACTGGTTTGGTAATTTCTAGGAAGTCCAAAATTCTGTGCAGAAAAATATGTAGCATTGACATCTTTAGGGATGCATCTCTGTCTCGTGTTTATATCTGACACTGACACTCCTTGGGACACTCCTGCAACGTGTAGCCTGCACTTCATAAGCATATTCTAGTTTTAGATATATCTATTCTCAAACATTTTTCAAACACTTCTTGGACACTGCTTTGATATTTTATTAACATACGTGAAGCATTTAATGACACATTGTCATATGACCTTTTTTATAAATATTATATTTTAAAAAAATCATAATTTAAAAGGATGAATGAACATAATGTTGGGTTTTAAAAAAACTAAAATGAGTTTGTCTTACATTTACAATAAAACATTTTTCAAACACTTCTTGGACACTGCTTTGATATTTTATTAACATGCGTGAAGCATTTAATGACACATTGTCATATGACCTTTTTTATAAATATTATATTTTTAAAAAAATCATAATTTTAAAGGATGAATGAACATAATGTTGGGTTTTAAAAAAACTAAAATGAGTTTGTCTTACATTTACAATAAAACAAGTGATATATTAATATTTTTTTAATAAATAAAAAAGAAAGAGGAAGATGCGCATTTACTTATTAGGGCTATGGGTAGGGATGATGTTGTTTCTCATTTGCAGTTTGCTCATGATTCCATTTTTTATTGTCCAATATAGTTTGCTTAAAAAAAATGGAGACCTTCATGATTAAGGTAATATATGGGTAAGAGTGGTTTAGATGCCATTAATTTAAGCTTTAATGTTTTTTTTTTTTTTTTTGTTTAGTTTCTTTAGCAAGTTGTGGGGTTTTCTGAGCCAACTTATAGTCAATTGTGAGCCGGATTTGAGCCTTTCCCAAGCTGGTTCTCTCTGCACCTGAACCGCTATGGGGTCTGGCTTTGAGCAGCGATTAGATCCAAGTGAGAGCTGCAGCCTGGTCTGAGTTCAAATCACAGTGTGGTCTGGATCCTGACCTGAATCCTGGGTTATTTTTCTGATTTTCTGTGCATTCTGTTTGCAGTTAATTTTTTCAGTTGAAAAAAGAAAAAGAGAAAAAAGAACAGCAAACAAAAAAGGAACTGCCAGAAAAAAGAAAGGGGAGGGGGCAGGTGTCGCCAGTAAAATAAACGGCCAGCTAACTAGTGGCCTTGCTTGAATTTTGTTCAACTGTTGTAAGGGGCTAAGTATGTTGACGAATATACCACCAGATTCTACAGGTTGGTGACCTGATCTGAATTCCCATGGAATGAGGATGTGATGATTTTGATGTATCGATTGGGCCTGAACTTGCATATTTCTTCTACGGTTCTACCTTAGTCACTTGCCGACTCTGTACCATGGAAGATGCGATCCAAGTGGTCTATCAACTGGGAGATGAATTGAAGAAGGTGCCAAGAAGAGCTCTTATGGAGAGTTGTACTTGGAGTGAACAGGTTTTTGTAGAGCCAATCTACAGCAAGCTTCAAACCATTTATCAAGTCTCCAGAAAGCTGCCTTCTAGGGCTCCTCACTCATCACAGGAAAGTAACAATACTAATTCTAAGACTAGGTGTTTTACTTGCAGAGGTTTTGGTCATCTCTCCTTTCAGTTCCCTACTAGATATGTGGCTGTGGTTTAAAAAGCAATTGCCAAGGAGAATAAAGGATCCCAAATTGATGAAGAGGTCTGTGATCTTCTTAATTTAGAAATTATTGACCCTCCAGCTTCAGATGATTGTGCAGCTTTTTTTTGACTTTATGTGAGTGGTTTGACCTCTTGGGTCGACTATCAAGGTAGTGCAGGGTGATGATATACGTATTCATTGAGGTAAAATTTTTCATACTACAGTTAAATGTGGAAGCCTGATGGTAATTGATACGTGCATTTGTACTAATGTGACCGACTCTTGTATGAAGCTAAGGCTGCAGGTTGAGCCACATAGCAACGTATATCAGATGGATTGGTTTTTAAGGGAAAATTTTTGGTATAAGAAGAGAGAGTTATGTTTTCAATTGACAGAAAGAAAGCTTATGATGGGGTAATTTGAAAATTCTTCTGGTGGGATCTAGAAAAAGAGAGAAAGTGCTATGCATTAAGTATGTACGAATAGATGACTAAGCATATGTACAATTAGGTAATGAATGCTAAGCAAAAAAAGGAAAAAAGAAAAATTAGGTAATTAATTATGTTAGTTAGGACTGCAGAGGGAGAGTCTAGAGAATTTTCAATTACAATAGGTGTTTATGGAGAGATGAGCCTTGATTCAATGATAAGGTTCTACATCGAAACTTGAAGGTCAAAGGTTCAAATCACAGAAGCAGTTTCTCTAAGCTTGTGGAGTTAAGACTCTGCTCATCTTGTCCTCTCCAGAACCCCTATGGTGTGGGAGCTATGTGCATTGGGTGTTAACAAAAAGAAAAGGTGTACATTGAAGGTTTTCCTCGAGTTTTTTAGACATATCCGAAGTGAGGTTCCATGGTGTGTTTTCTTTGTAAATGATACTCTATTGATTGACAAAACTAAATGCTGTAGAGTCTAAGTTGGAATCATGGTGAATTTAAACATTTCAAGATAAGGAGAAGAAAGACAAATTCCTTGAACTGCAATTTTTGTCCTTCTAAGAGGAATAGCGGTGAAAATATTAAACTTAAATACACAATGTTCGTGTCAGCAGTCAATTTCAGTACCTTGGATCTATTATGGATGACAAGGGAGAAATTGAAGAAGATACAATGCTTAGAGTTAAAGCATATTGGGTAAAATCGAGAAGGGCTTCAGACTTGATATGTGATCCAAGAAAACTTTTAAAATTAAAAGAATTTTTCTATAAGACAGCTCTGAGAGCAGCCTTGTTATATGGCTCAGAATGTTGGGCAACCATGAAACAATATATCGAAAAACTAAAGGTTATAGAGATGAAAATGCTAAGATGGATAAGTGGTGTATCTCTAAAGACAAAATAAGGAATGAGCACATCTGTGGAAACCTAAATGTAGACTGTAGTGCCTGTAGAATGTAAAGGAAGGATGACTAAGATGGTTTGGGCACTTGTAATGTAGACCAAATAACACTCTAATGAGGGGTGATATAGTCGATCTTAAAGATAGTGAGATGGGTAGACCTAGAATAGTGTAATGGGGATTTTTTTTATTATCAAAAAAGAGATTTATTTAGGAAAATGAGAAGTGCAATGAAGGAGCATAAGAAATACTCCTTATAAGATACAGGAACAAAAAAGCCAAAAAATTGAAAAAAAAAAAAAGAAATCAAAACTGTGCGGCCATCCAATCATGTTGTAAATCAGAAAAAGAAACCCCTTTGAAACATCCTGCTGTAAAACCCTTATAAGATACAGGAACAAAAAGCCAAAAAAATAAAATAAAATAAAATAAAATAAAATAAAAGAAATCAAAACAGTGCAGCCATCCAATCATGCTGTAAATCAGAAAAAGAAACCCCTTTGAAACATCCTGCTGTAAAAGCCCCCAAGGTGGCCAGATACTGAATCCTATCCCCAAGCATTATCAAAGACATCCTCTTTCCTGTAAGAATGTGAGCTTTCCTCAACCAAATCCCCCATAAAACTGCAAAAATACACCCCTCCTGCTGCAGGACAAGATGAAAAGCCATGGGTAGACTCTTGTTAGAGACTAATTAAAAGGAATTGGATCAAGGAATTATTGTGTTTAGTTTAATTAGTAGTGGGATTATATGTATTGGGTGGTATGTTTCAAATATATGCTTGTTTTAGAGTTTCATTTGTAAATTTCATGTATTTTTAGGGGTTTATGTGTAATTCTTGTAGTTTATGCTTTCTTATAAATAGTGTGTGAAAACCCTGTAAGAGTTGGGATATTTTTTTTTCTTTTTTTTTTTCTTTTACAAATTTGAATTGAGAATGGAACTTGTGTTCTTTCCCCCTAGCGTGTCCTCTTCTTTCTTCTTCTTCCCCTCTACTCTTCTCTATTTCTCTTCTAATTTCTCCATTGGCAGCAATTCCTTGACATTGTTCCGCATCATTTGGCCTCAGAGCCCAACCACAATCACACCATTCTTCGATTTTCAATCCCCATTTTTCCTTCTTATTCTTCTTCTCTCTCTCTCTCTCTCTCTCTCTCTATTTTTTTCTGTTTCTTTATTCTCCTTCCCCCTTCTTTCTCTTCCCTGTTCTGCTTCTATTTTCTCACTGACTCTGATCTTCTGATCTATTCTCTGTTATGCCCCTGTTCTAATTTTTCTATCCTGCTGTCTCTCTCTTATTCTTCTCCTATTTTTTTTTTTCTGTCTAATTTTCTCCCTTAATTCTCTTCTCTCTGTTTCTGAATTTTCCAATGTTCTGCAATCTGAAATTCTTCAATTCTATCTTGTTCTTTCATCTTTCATTCTCTCCATTCATCACTCTCCCTCTCTGTTAATCTCTAATCTCAACACCATTCATGAAAGCCGCTTCAATCATCATCGCTGCTATAAAATTTCAGTGTTTTTTTTTTTTTTTATAAAAAAATCTGCAATTTCCAGCCAAAAAACTTCAGTGTTTCTGAATTTTCCAATGTTCTGCAATCTGAAATTCTTCAATTCTCTCTTGTTCTTTCATCTTTCATTCTCTCCATTCATCACTCTCCTTCTCTGTTAATCTCTAATCTCAACACCATTCATGAAAGCCCCTTCAATCATCATCGCTGCTATAAAATTTCAGTGATTTTTTTTTTAATAAATCTGCAATTTCCAGCCAAAAAATGTCAGTGTTTCTGAATTTTCCAATGTTCCGCAATCTGAAATTCTTCAATTCTCTCTTGTTCTTTCATCTTTCATTCTCTCCATTCATCACTCTCCCTCTCTGTTAATCTCTAATCTCAACACCATTCATGAAAGCTTCAATCATCATCGCTGCTATAAATTTCAGCGATTTTTTTTTTTAAATATGCAATTTCCAGCCAAAAAATCAGCAATTTCACTCATGATTCTATTGCCACTTTTCCCGAAGAATTTCACACCACCTCCATGACCTTCAAGGACAAAGACTCCCGAAAGGTTCATCCTCAAAATTTTGTTGATGTCTGATGACTGGAAAAGCCCCATGCACTGGCGAAAGAATCTCCAGCAGTTGCCCCTCTTAAACTTCTAAATTCCTGCGCTTTTCCCATCACATCAACACCGCCATTGTCTCATGCACCAGCTTCTCATGAGTGGAAGTGCAAACCAGGTTCTGTTCTTTCTCCCTCCTTTTCTAGTTTGTAACTGAACTGGCTCTTTTGTTTATTGCAAGGCCCAACCACTCTTTTCTCAGAACATCCCAGTCCTTTTCTCTAATTAAAAAATTTTTTTTTATAGAAAAAGAAATTCATTAGGTAAAGAAAGAATGTATAATCAGGAGAGAAGAAATTTCCTTAACAAAATCTGGGAATCCCCAGAAAAACAGAACATTAAAAAAAAGTGTAAAATATAAAATACAGCAAACTCAAATCAGCACACCCTTAGAAGGGACTTTCAATCCCACTGGACATCTGTCAAACGCATCCCCTTCAAATTTTCATTGCCCACACACCACAAAAAGGCCATAAAAATCACCTTTCCCCACACCAACCAATATGGAATCTTTTTCCTTAAAAATACATAAGTTACATTCCTTCCACAAGCCGCATAATGCTGCAAATAAAGCACAATTATATAAAGCAATACCTTCCTCCCAAACCCCACAAAATATTTTACCAAGAACTCCACTGTTCTCGGACAAACCCAGATTTCTCCAAAATACTTGAATAACTTATTCCAAACTTTCCTTGAAAAATTGCAATGCAAGAAAAATGAGAAACTGATTCTGTACAATCAAAACAAAGCATACATATGTCAGGGTATAGAGCCTCTAAAGGTCTCCTCATCGGCAGCAGGTCATTAAATTACATCCTATTAAGCAAAACCAACCTAAGAAACACTTTGATTTATGGGGGATTTTGACCTTCCAGATTGCTTTATAGAGAGGAAAGGAGTGATTGGTACCAATTGAGAAATCAAAGAAAGATCTATGACAACCAAGATTGACTATCATCCTTAGAAGATACCCTACAATAACTAACTCACTCCTCCTCACAAGTGCGCTACTAGGCTTGCGTTTCAAATTCCCAAACCATCTAAGCTGACCCTTCCTTATGTTCTCCTCGATCAATGCTATGCCTAAATTGTTGCATATATTCTCATTTTTTACTTCATCTTTTAATGTTATAACACTCATCCACCTTAACATTCGCATTTCAACAACTTCTACTTTTTGTACATGCTACTTAGTTGCCCAAGATTGTGAACCATAAAGCATAGTTGGCTTTATAGCTGTCTTATAAAACATTCCTTTTAATTTGAAGGATATTCTACGATCACACAACACACCTGATGTGAAAGCTGAGGTGTCCCAAGAGAGGAGTGAGAGGAGAAAATAAACCAGTGTAAAAGAACTAGATGGTGGAACCTAAAAGGAGAATATAATAAAATTTAAAGATAAAATGATCAAAGATGGGGTTTGGATCATAGAGCATGGGATAGATACAAATACTCTTTGGAATAGATTAGCTAGCTCTATTAAAAAAATAGCAAAAGAGATTTTAGGTGAATCAAGGGGAAGATTCTTGAATAGCAAAGAGAGTTGGTGGTGGGATAAAGATGTACAAAAAATCATAAAGACAAAAAGAATTTGGTATAAAATGTGGCAAAAATGTAGAAATAGAGATAACTTTGAAAAATATAAGGAGGCAAGAAAAGATGCAAAAAAGGCCATTAGTGAAGCTAAATATAGATCATTTAATAGTTTGTATGATAGATTAGGTACAAAAGAAGGGGAAAGAGATATATTTAAACTTGCTAAAGCTTGAGAAAGGAAGAGTAAGGATTTAGGAAATGTAAAATGTATAAAAAGTGAGGATGATATTGTCTTGGTTAAGGACGGAGATATTAAAGAAAGATGGCGAAGTTACTTTAGTAAGTTGTTTAACAAAAACCAAATAGAAGGCTTAAACTTAGAATTGTCAAATAAGGAAAAAACTAAAAATATAAGATTTATTCACAAAATTAGAGTTAACGAAGTTAAGTTTGCACTAAAAAAGATGAAAAATGGGAAAGTTATGGGACTAGATAACATCCCAATTGAAGTTTGGAAATGTTTGGGTGATAACGAAATTATATGGTTAACTAATTTATTTAATACAATTATAAAAGCTAAGAAAATGCCAGATGAATGGAGGAAAAACACTTTAATACCTATATACAAAAATAAAGGAGATATTCAAAATTGTAATAACTATTGTGGAATTAAACTTCCGAGTCATACGATGAAACTATGGAAAAGGGTAGTTGAACAAAGATTAAGGTTAGAAACGAAGATCTCAAAAAATCAATTTGGTTTTATGCCTGGGAGATCTACCACAGAAGCTATTTATCTTTTAAGAAGATTAATGGAAAAGTTTAGGGAAAAGAAGAGGGACTTGCATATAATATTTATTGACCTTGAGAAAACATATGATAGGATACCTAGGGAAGTTCTATGGTAGGTTTTAGAAGAAAAATGTGTATATTGTAGGTATACCGACGTCATTAAGGATATGTACGATGGAGTAATGGCTAGTGTAAGGACTATAGATGGAAAAACTAGAGAATTTCCAATCACCATAGGTGTACATCAAAGATCTGCTTTGAGTCCTTATCTTTTTGTTTTAATGATGAACCAATTGACTAAGAGTATTCAAAAGGAGGTTCCATGGTATATGTTGTTTGCAGATGATATTATATTAATTGACGAAACTAGAGACGGAGTAGAGGCTGAGTTAGAATTATGGAGAGAAGCTTTGGAATCTAGAGACTTTAGGATAAGTAGAAATAAAACAGAACATATGAAATGTAATTTTAGTAATGATAGTAGAAATATTGGAGATAAAGTTAAACTTGATGATGAAGAAATAAATAGCACTTGTAAATTTCGATACCTTGGATCTATTATTCAAGTTGAAGGAAAAATTGAAGATGATGTAATGCATAGAGTTAAAGCAAGTTGGGTAAAATGGAGAAGTGCTTAAAGTGTGCTATGTGATCGTAGAATACCCTTAAAATTGAAAGGGAACTTTTATAGGATAGCTATAAGACCAGTTATGCTATAAGGAACGGAATGTTGGGCAATGAAGAAACATAATATCCAAAAAGTAAAAGTTGCCGAGATGAAAATGCTTAGATGGATGAGTGGTATAACATTGAAAGATAAATTAAGGAATGAACATATTTGTGGTAAGTTAGGTGTAGCTCCTATAGATGATAAGATAAGAGAGGGATGACTCAGATGGTATGGACACTTGCAACGTAGGCCACATAGTGCACCTGTGAGAAAGAGTGACTTAGTTATTGTGGGGGGTAGTAGAAGGGGTAGGGGTAGACTTAAAATAACTTGGGGGGAGATAGTGAGTAAGGATTTAATAATATCCTTAAATCTATCAAAAGAAATGATCCTTGATTGCATAAATTGGCGGAAAAAGATTCATATAGAGGACCGCACTTAGTGGGACTAAGGTTTGGTTTTGTTGTTGTTGTTGTTATGAATTTATAAGTGCTCTAACTTCTTACCAACAACAGTATTCTCAACAAATAATTGTATCAATTTATATATCCTTAAGTACTAAAGAGTCTTAAGCTAAGATTTCAATATGTGACCAATTTACACAGTATTAACAATACTTACAGCAGATCAAGATTAATAAAAGTATGCTTAGCCACGAGATAATTTATGCTATAACTTGAGTAAGTGATAAATCAATCACAATAAATTTTCCAGCAAATTAAATCAATATGATATTCGTAACTACTGCAGATTTTAATCAATAAGAATATTCACAGCATTCACATCATTAACAAATCAAAGTAAATATGCTTGGAAAGATAAAAAGTCAAGGTAGAGAGTGACTCCAGATTTTTTACAAAGTTCGGCAACCGTGCCTACGTCCTTGCCTCAAGCAACCCACTATGAGGATTCACTAATCCCTCCTTCAATAGGTGGAGACACCTCTCTCCTTCAGTAGGTGGAGAAGCCTCTCAAGTGAAAACAACCTCTCGCTTGTCAACAACTCAATCCCAAAGTCGTCAGTTTACACAAACAAATCAAGAACTGATTTGTACAATGATTACTCTCTAAACAGAGTGAATTCATACACAATAAGCACTCTATTATACTCTCATAAGATGTTTGCTAAGAAGCTCAAAGAGTTAGGCTAAGTTTTCTGGGTTTTGAAAGCCGTGCGCTTGAAAGAATAACTCAGAAAAGATTATCAGCAAGAACGACAATTTTTTCTAATTGATCAGTGTATATTCGAGTCCAAAAAACATTTAGTGCTAGCTATTTATATTTAGGTTTGAATTATAGCCGTTGTGTGTGTTTTGGTAACTTAATATTTGAGAATCAAAAAGATTTTCTGCCGTTTGCGAAACTTATCGTAGTGCTTCGGTCGACTGAATTGAATGTTCGGTTGCCTGAACCAATTAAATCAGGATTTTCAAAACTTGCTGTAGCCATTCGGTCGACTGAACCTACTGTCTTGAACTTAACAATGGTAGTAGCCATTCGGTCGATTGAACCTAAGGTTCGGTTGCCTGAACTCTCTGATGTCAGACCAGTTTGTTTAGACTTTTGCGTTTAGTCGACTGAACATGATGCCTCAGGCGCCCGAACATCCTAAAATTCAAATTCCTTTATATTTTTTATTCAAAAAATGATTTTAATCTTTTGAAATAACATTTGGACTTTGTAAAAAATATTTTCCAAGACTTTGAAAGGTATCTAGGGTCCAAATAAATAACCTAAGAGCTTCGTAACAAAAACCAACATGAGATGTACTTATATGAATTCCTATTGTACAATACACATAACAACCTATCTAGGTCTTCATATCTTTAAGCTTGGTCATCATCAAAGCTTTATGTCAATAGCCATTTTTCATTTACTTGTGTGCTTCATGGTGTTCCATTTGGCAACTTTCATTGTGCTTTTATTCTGTAATACCTGTATAGACACTTAATGACACAATTGGATGCCTTGGTTTGTCATTATCAAAAGAAGATTAAGTCTTGTTAGATCAACAATTTCCCCCTTTTTGATGATGACAAATAAGGAGCAAAATGAGGTAGCCTTGATAAGGCTCCCCCTCACAATATGCATAAACTTGAGAATAAATAATGTAAAACAGTTAGGCATATTGAGATTAAGGCTTAGGATTTTTAATTTATTGGCCATAATCCTCCCCCTTTTTACTTAGAATTCAAAAAAGTAATTTTTTATAATTTTTGCATTTTGCTTAAAAATTCTCCCCCCTTTGACAACAGCAAAAAGGTTTAACAAAAATTAGCATACAAGGTTGAGCCATTTCAGTTTTCTAAGTGCAATTTTATATTCTGCACAATATAATCCCTTTGAAAATCCATATATATATATATATATATGTATAATCACTCATTTCTGTTTCCTCAATCAGGAATTTTGCATAGCCAAGCAGCAGCAGTTCACAAAGATATAATCATCAACAGTATGTGACAACCATACATGAACCATCATACATGATTTTGCCATTAATCGGCAAGCATTACCATATTCAGCAATCAGCATTCATAACACAGTTAGCATTTCCAGCACAGAACTCATAGTGGTTGCAAACCAAGCATATATTAATATCAGGAATCATTACATAACCAAGCTGTTTTCAAAATAACAATAAACAAAACAAGTACAATCAGAATACAATAAGGTTTCATCCTAAAACCTAATCCTCTCTCATCTAATCCTCATCAATATCATCTCCACTGGATGAGCTCTCATCCTCCTCATCATCTTTGTCGTCCTCTTCTCTTGAGCTTGCTTCCATAGGTGCTTTCCCTTTTGATGAGGAAGCACCACCCAATTTCGTTTCAACTTGTTCAAGTATCTGATTAAAGGATCTGAAATTAGAGTGGAAGTCTTGCTGCATTGTGTCGAAACGGAAATCCATATGCTGACAAAGATCATTGAGAAATCCTTGAAGGGAGGCATAATGAGGAGGAGCAGTGGCTGTACTAGCAGGAGCAGGTGGCTTCACATGAGATGGATCATCCCTACGTGCATATTCCCGTTCCTCCTCCATGCGCACATTCACATCATCTTGCGGAGGTGGACGGTTTTTAGGAATCCAACCAAGTACTTCAGCTAATTCATAGCTCATTTGTTTCACAATGGTAGATGAAAATTTATCAGATGATTTTCATCTAACAAATAAGGTAGAAGGACGAGCAACATTAAGATGTTCAAAAATAAGAGTTAGAATCCCTTCGTAAGGGAGAATGACTCTTCGTGTTTCTTCCTTGGCGATCATCCATTTTATGATAAGAGAGGGAAGATCAAAATGTCTTCCAGTATATAGACACCACATCACAAGACAGTCTAGATAAGACACGTGATCTCTAGACCCGGTTCTAGGAAGGATGTTATATGTAATAAGCAAATGGGTAATTTTGGCCTCTAGGGTTAGTTGTTTATACAAGGGCGGATGCCCAAAATTATTACCTTGTTCAGTGGGGACGAGGAAGAAAGACTTGGGGTGTGAAATCATGTTCTATTATCCAAGTAGGTCCAACTCTAGGACACTCAAAATCTCCTCGGTCAAGGTTAAACCGAGTAGCAATGTTGCTGGCAATGAGTGTAAAATGTTTGGTCATGAGTTGAGTAGTGTAGTGTTCACCCTCTTTTCCTAAGTTGGCATGGAAAATGCGCACAAGGTTTGGATAAACACCTTGGGGTTGATAAGACACAAACCTACCCCATCCCAAAATCTGAAAACCTACGAAGAATATTTGGGAAGTATTCTTGCATAAATGAAATGCCAAGCACTTTACCTAGAATAGGATCAAGGGAACGAAGATGCTCATTATAGATTTTCTTGGCTCCAGGTGTCATGAGCCAACGATGGATGAATTCGGTATCATCTTGACCTTTCGATGGAGTTTTTCACGCAACACTTTCTTCTAGACATGGTTTTGGACTTCGAATGCAGAGAAATCATGAATCCGGAGATGAAATCTGAGATTAGGAAGTGAAATTGGAGCGTAGAGAGGTTGAACAGGAAGGGACGCACCTTTGGGTGAGAGAGGAATGTTGTTCGGGGAACTGAAGAGGCAAAAAGTTAGGGTTTTTCACGAATATTTTAAATACTCGTGGTTCGGTCGACCGAATGTGGTGTTTGGTCATCCGAGTCACTTGACGCACCCAATTAAAAGAGGCAGTATAGGTTTGGTCGACTGGACAAGTAGTTCGGTCGCCTGAAGCATTTGGTTGACTATTTGTTGTACTTTCAGTCGCGTGAAACACTTTAATACTCTCAGCAACCAGGTTAATATGAGTTCGGTCGACTAACCTTTACCCTTCGGTCGATTGACCTTTGCCCTTCGGTTGATTGAACTGTCTGAAAACTCAAAATCACTTCAGATAAGTGTATTCGGTCGACTGGGCTATAATGTTCAATCGCCCAAGTGTCCTGAACTTTGCCAATTTCTTCGATTTAGCTTGGAATACTTAAGGTAATGAACTAATTCTCATCAAACAACTTCCCTAGCATGCAACAAGCCTAGTTCACGTCTTATTAAAATGAAACGATCTTCTTGAAGAGGTTTCATGAGTATATTGGCCCATTGTTCATTTGTACTCACAAATTCAAGATTAATGTCCTCCGTTTGCACATGATCTCGAAGAAAGTGATGTCTTATATCTATGTGCTTTGTTCGTGAGTGTGATATCGGATTTTTAAGGATATTTATAGCACAGGTATTGTCACACTTGATTGGCACACACTCATAATTCAATTTGTAATCCTTAAGTTGTTGCTTCATGTACAAGGCTTGAGCACAACAACTACCTACGACAACATATTCAGCCTTAGCGGTAAATAAAGCTATGAAATTCTGTTTCTTGGAAAACCAAGATACCGGAGATCGTCCTAGGAAGTGACACGTACCACTTGTACTTTTGTGATCAATTTTGCATCTAGCATAGTTTGCATCGGAGTAACTAATTATTTCAAATGATGTGTCCTTTGGATACCATAAGCATAAGTCTATAGTACCAATCAGATACCGTAAGATCCTTTTAACGGCTATTTTGTGTGATTCCTTAGGTGAGGCTTGAAACCTAGCACACATGCAAACGTTGAACATGATATCTGGTCTACTAGTGTTAAGTAGAGCAGACTCCCAATCATACCTCGGTAGTACTTGATATCTACCGGTTTCCCTTGCTCATCCTTATCAAGATTTGTGGAGGTGCTCATTGGTCTTCCCAGCGCCTTGCCACCTTCTATGCCAAATTTCTTGACTAGGTCTTTTATATAATTTGATTGGTTTATGAATGTTCCATTCTTGGCTTACTTGATTAGAAGTCCAAGAAAAAATGTAACTTCGCCCATCATACTCATTTCAAATTCGTCTTGCATACATTTAGCAAACTATTTGCATAGATCCTTATTCTTAGCACCAAATATGATATCATCAACATAAATTTGAATGATAAGCATATCATTTGATTGAGTTTTGATAAAGAGAGTACTATCCTTCTTTCCTCTCGAGAATCCATTTTTTAGTAAAAAGCCACTCAGTCTTTCATACCAAGCTCTAGGAGCTTGCTTTAAACCGTATAAGGTTTTCGATAATTTGAACACATGGTTCGGACAGTGGTAATCTTCAAAGTCTGGGGGTTGTTCGACATAGACTTCCTCATTTATGAAATCGTTCAGGAACGCACTCTTCACATCCATTTGATAAAGTTTGAAGTTTTTGTTGGATGCATAGGCAAGTAGCATGCGAATGACTTCCATTCTAGCTACTGGAGCATTGGTTTCCTTGAAATCAATTCCTTCCTCTTGATTGAAACCTTGTGCTACTAGTCTAGCCTTGTTACGGACAACAATGCCATTTTCATCCTTTTTGTTCTTATATACCCATTTGGTCCCTATCACTGAATGATCATCTAGCCTAGGAACTAATTTCCAAACTTTATTTCTTTCAAACTGATTTAGCTCTTCTTGCATAGCTAACACCCATGAATCATCATTAATTGCATCATTTATATTCTTAGGTTCCTTTTGTGACAGAAACGCAAAATGATCACATAGGTTTTTAAGTGAAGATCGAGTTGATACCCCTCGTGAAGGTTCACCAATAATTTGATCCTTAGGGTGGTTCTTCACGATTTTCCATTCTTTTGGCAATTCCAGTGACTTCAACTTGATTTTGAGAGTCATCATGAGATGGTTCTTCAATTTCAATACTCTCTTCTTTGTTATCATGAATTGTTAAGCCTTCTAAACTTTTTCTTATCTCTAGATCATCATCGTCTTTGGTTTTAGAAGAGAAGTTGCTGGCTTAATCAAATGCAACATGAATTGATTCGACAACCGACATCATTCTTTTGTTGTATACTCTAAATGCTTTACTATTTAGAGCGTATCCTAAAAAAATTCCTTCATCGGAGGAGCGGCCTCTCCAAAAATGGGGGTAAGGCTTGTCGACATCCACCTCTCCTAGACCCCACTCAAAGTGGGAGCCTTGTGCACTGGGTACGGCCTAGAAAAAGTTTTTCGTCAGATTTGGAATCAAATTTACCTAGGTCACCTTTATCATTCAAAACAAAACATTTACAACCAATGACATGGAAGTACGAAATGTTTGGTTTCTTTCCTTTCCAAAGTTCATAAAGGGTTTTATTTAAGTTTGGCCTAATGGAAACCCTGTTCATGACATAGTAGGCAGTATTTACCGCTTTGGTCCAAAAGTGTTTGGGTAAGCTATGCTCATTTAGCATAGTCCTAGCCATTTCTTGTAAAGATTTGTTCATTCTATGAACAACTCCATTTGTTGAGGTGTTCGAGGTGCTGAAAAATTGTGTGAAATGCCATTTTCATCACAAAAATTTTCAACATCTTTATTTCTAAACTCTCCTCCCCTATCACTTCGTATCTGTAAAATTGTATACCCCTCTTCATTTTGGAGTTTTCTACATACGTTGGTAAGCATTTTACGCACTTCATCTTTGGAGGCTAAGTACAACACCCAAGTAAACCTGGTGTAGTCATCTACTATGACAAATGCATATTGTTTTCCTCCTACACTTTGTGTTTTTGTAGGGCCAAATAAATCTAGATGAATTAGTTCCAATGGCCTACCAATGGATATTAGATGCTTCCTTTTGAAGCTTGTTTTGACTTGCTTTTCAAGTTGGCAAGCATAAAAAATTTTGTCTTTTATGAATTTAGTTTTGGTGTAAACCCTTAACTAAATCCTTCTTAACTAATTTAGATAGGAGATCCATGCTAGCATGTCCTAGTGTCCTATGCCATAACCAGCTAGATTCATTCAAGGCCGTAAAACATTTTACTTCTTGAGGCACTAAGTTTTCAAAGTTAATGCAATACACATTTTCACAACAATTCGCAATAAATTTTTTTTCATATTTTTCTGCATTCTCAGCAATACACTTGTCCTTTTTAAAGGTAATGTCAAAGCCTTTATCACATAGTTGACTAATACTTAGCAAGTTATGTTTTAAACCTTCTACCAATAAAACATTCTCAATGATTAAGGAAGGTTCCTTACTGGCTTTGCCGATGCCAATAATTTTACCTTTGGCGTTGTCTCCAAAGGTAACATGTCCACCTTGCTTTAGTGTTAAAGACGTGAACTTGGACTTGTCTTCTGTCATATGCGTTAAGCATCCACTATCCAAGTACCATTTTAGAAGGGGTGGACCTAAAACATACCTACAAAAGGATTTAAGTAACTTTCTTAGGTACCCAAATCTTCTTTGGTCATTTTAGGTTAGCTTTTGATGTTTCTTTAATTTTCCACACCTTTTTAGTTTTCACATTCTTTCTTTTAAATGGGCAATCAAATTTGATGTGGCCCTTCTTTTTGCATAAGAAACACGTGGTGTGTGTGTAAACATTGTTTGAAGAAGTGCTGGCATAATGTTTAGATTCTCTTACAAAATATCCCATGTAGAGATTCTTCTTTCTCTTATTTTCTTTTCCATTAAAGCCGATGCCTTCTTTATCCAAAGTCGTCTTTTGAGAGCCTACTAGCTTATCAAAGTTGTCTTTCCCATTTGTAAATTTATGGATTATTTTTGAATAATCTTCTATTTTTCTTTGTAAGATAGTGATCTTTAAATCTTTCTCATTTTCAAAAGTAGCTTAGGATTTTAAGTCTTCTAGCTCTTTTGTTAGTTTTTCAGTCTTATTCTATAATGTAACAATGTATGAGTCTTTTTCCTTTTCAACAATGTGATTTGACTCTAATTCCTTTACTAATGCTTCATTCTAATTTTTTAGTGCGGTGTTTCATTTGCACACCCTAACAAAACTCTTATGTAATTTAAATTGTTCAATCTGCAATTTAGTTTATGAGGGCAAGCTTTCAAAGGATTCATTACATGATTCATCACTAGATTCAATAAACGAGTTTGAGTAAGAATTTTGTACCTCGTCATTTAGTGCCATAATGCAGAAGTTTGCCACCTCCTGATCGCTCGTGTCACTTTCTGAATTGCTTAAGCCAGAGTCGTCCCAAGTTGTGGCCTTCATAGCCTTCTTCTTCTTAAAATCCTTTTTGAGCTGTGGACAATCAGGTTTAATATGACCCACCTTCTTGCAGTTGTAGCAAGTAGGAGGTTATGCTTTTGTTTATTTTCTACTTGATTCTCCTCTATCCATCCTAGAGCCTCGAAATTTTCTAGTAAATTTCCTATTCTTTTTAAAGAACCTACCGAGTCTTTTGGTGATTAGGGCTATATCTTCTTCATCCATCTCTTCATCTTCCTCATCACTTGAGCTTTCCTTGGAAGCTGTGAGTGTGATGGATTTCTTAGCTTTGCTGTTTTCAGTTGCTCTTTCATTTATGGCCATCTCAAATGTGAGAAGTGACCCAATGAGCTCGTCTTGGGTCATCACCTTTAAATTTCTACCCTCAGCAATTGCTATAGCTTAAGTTCCCATATGGATGGGAATCCTCTAAGTATTTTCCTAATCATCTCGTATATGGGGTAGCCAGGTAGGTCTTTCCTAGTGCGTTGAGGGAATTTATGATGTGAGTGAACCTAGTGTACATATTGGATATAGATTCTTCAAGGTTCTTCTTAAAGGCTTCATACTCACTGGTGAGCATGTCTATATGGCTATCGTTTACGTCTATTGTTCCTTCATATGTAATTTCTTGTTTATCCAAAATTTATTTGGCACTTTTGCAGGCCATTATCCTATTGAACTCATTTGTGTCTAAGGCATAGTAAAGGGCATTCATGGCGCTTGAGTTAATCTGCATTTGTTTCATATCAGCTTCGTTCATTTCACTTTCAACCTTAGAAACCTCTTTGTTATCTATAATTTCTGGTGGCATGTATTGCCTTGGACAATGACTCTCCAAGCCCTCCAATCCATGGTTTGTATAAAAAATCTCATCCTTTGTTTCCAAAAGGTGTAGTTAAAACCGCAAAATATTGGAGACTTAGTGGAGGATTGACATTCACCAAACGAGGACACATCTAGGTTTGCCATTTTAACTTTATGCAACTACTGGTTAGGTTTTATTGCAACCTGACTCTGATACCAATTGAAAGTCGAGTTGTAATCTCAAGAGGGTGGTGAATTGGGTATTTTTAAAATTTATTGCGGAAGCTTAATCAATTTTAAATGTTATGAATTTATAAGTGCTCTTAACTTCTTACCAACAACAGTATTCTCAATAAATAATTTTATCAATTTATATATCCTTAAGTACTAAAGGGTCTAAGCTAAGATTTCAATATGTGACCAATCTACCCAATATTAACAATACTTACAACATATCAAGATTAATAAAAATATGCTTAGCCACAAGATAATTTATGCTATAACTTAAGTAAGTGATAAATCAATCATTATAAAATTTCTAGCAAATTAAATCAATATGATATTCGTAACTACTGCAGATTTTAATCAAGAAGAATATTCACAGCATTCAAAAATCAAATTAAATATGCTTGGAAAGATAAAAATTCAAGGTAGAGAGTGACACCAGATTTTTTACAAGGTTCGGCAACCGTGCCTAAGTTCTTGCCTTAAGCAACCCGCTATAAGGATTCACTAATCCCTCCTTCAATAGGTGGAGATACCTCTCTTTCAGTAGGCGGAGAGGCCTCTCAAGCGAAAACAACCTCTCACTTGTCAACAACTCAATCCCAGAGTCGTTAGTTTACACAAACAATCAAGAACTAATTTGGATTCGTACACAATGAGCACTCTACTATACTCTCAGAAGATGTTTGCTACGAAGCTCAAAGAGTTGGGCTAAGTTTTTTGGGTTTTGAAAGCCGTACACTTGAAAGAATAACTCGGAAAAGATTTTTAGCAAGAACAACGATTTTTTCGAATTGATCAGTGTAAAATCATGTATATTCGTGACCAAAACACATTTATTATATTTAGGTTTGAATTATAGCCGTTTTGTGTTTTGGTAACTTAATATTTGAGAATTAAAAAGATTTTCTGCTGTTTGCAAAACTTATTGCAGCGCTTCGGTCGACTGAATTGAATGTTCGGTCGTTTGAACCAATTAAATTAGGAATTTCAAAACTGGCAGTAGCCATTCGGTCGATTGAACTCTGAGTTTGGTCGACCGAACACATTTAGTCAACTTAACCTAAGGTTTGGTCGCCCGAACCAACTGTGTCTGGAACTTAACAATGGTAGTAGCCATTAGGTTGACTAAACCTGAGGTTTAGTCGCCCAAACTCTCTGATGTCAGACCAGCTTGTTCAGACTTCTGCATTCGGTCCACTGAGCATGATGCCTTAGGCGCCCGAACATCCTGAAATTCAAATTCCTTTATATTTTTTTTATTCAAAAAATGATTTTAACCTTTTGAAATAACATTTGGACTTTGAAAAAAATATTTTCCAAGACTTTAAAAGGTATCTAGGGTCCAAATAAATAACCAAAGAGTTTCGTAACAAAAACCAACATGAGATGTACTTACATGAATTCCTATTGTACAATACACATAACAACCTATCTAGGTCTTCATGTCCTTAAGCTTGGTCTTCATCCAAGCTTCATGTCAATAGCTATCTTTCATTTACTTGTGTGCTTCATGGCATTCCATTTTGCATCTTTCATTGTTCTTTTATACTGTAATACCTGTATACACACTTAACGGCACAATTAGATGCCTTGGTTTGTCATTATCAAAACGAGATTAAGCCTTGTTAGGCCAACATGATGCACTCCATTTTACCAACTTGTTTTAATTCTATATACTGCGTCTTCTTCAATTTTCCCCTCCACTTGCATAATAAATCCAAGATATCTAAATTTATTAGTGCTATTAATCTCTTGATTGTCAAGTTTAATCTTCTCTCCACTACTACTCCTTACATTATTGAAATTACATTTCGTATACTTTGTCTTATTCCTACTTAACCTAAACCGCCCAGACTCTAATATAGCTCTCCAAAGTTCTAGCTTAGATTCCACTCAGCTCCTGCTATCATCAATCAGCACAATATCATCTACGAACAAGATACACCAAGGGATCTCATTTTGAATATTCCTAGTAAGTTCATTGATCACTAAAGTAAAAAGATAAGTACTTAAAGTAAAACCTTGATGTACACCTATTGTAATTGGAAAATATCTAGATTCCCCTCCTATAGTCCTAAAGCTAGTCACTACTCTATCATACATATCCTTAATGACTTCAATATACCTACTTTGAACCCCCTTCTTTTCTAAGATCCACCAAGAAACTTCCCTAGGTACTTTATCATGAGCTTTCTCTATGTCAATTAAAACCATATGCAAGTTCCTTTTCTTTTCCCTAAACTTTTCCATTAAGCTTCTTAAAAGGTAAATAGCTTCTATTGTTGATCTCTCAGACATAAAACCAAATTGTTTTATGAAATTCTTGTTTCTAGTCTTATTCTATGTTCAATTACCCTTTCCCATAATTTCATCGTATGTCTCATAATCTTAATTCCACGATAGTTATTATAGTTTTGAATATCGCCTTTGTTTTTGTATGAAGGTACTAGTGTACTTTTCCTCCATTCTTCTGGCATTTTCTTGGTTTTAATAATAAAGTTGAATAGATTAGTTAACCAAATATTTCCTTTAACCTCTAAACATTTTCAAACTTCAATTTGTATTTCATCTTGTCTTATATTTCTTGCTTTTAATCTTTTTTAATGTCGTCTTAACTTCAAGAACTATAATTTTGCGAATAAAGATCCTATTTTTAGTTTTCTCCTCATTTGTCACTTCCAAGTTCAATCTTTCATTTTGGTTTTTTTTAAACAACTCATCAAAGTATTTTCGCCACCTATCTTTCATTTCTTCTTCTGTAGTTAAAGATATTATCATTCTCGTCCTTTATACATTTTACATCACCTAAATCTTTGCATTTTCTTTCTCTAGTTCTAGCAAGTTTATAAATGTCTTTTTCTCCTCCTTTTGTATCTAGTCTAGTATATAAAGTATCATAAGCTCTATGTTTAGCTTTGCTAATAGTATTTTTTTTGCATTTTTTCTTGCCTCTTTATATTTTTCAAGATTTTCTATATTTCTACAATTTTTCCATATTTTATACTAAATTCTTTTTGTTCTTAATCACACCCCCAACTTCCTTTACGATCCGAGTATCTTCCTTTGGACTCACCCCAAACCTCTTTTGCTATCCTTATGAAGGACATCTAGAACCCAAATTAGTATCGCACGCATTCCCACTAAGTCCAAAGTTACTTTGGATAACTTTATGCCACAAGGAGAAAACCTCTAATGGGAACTGCTTAGCCAAAAGAGCTGTGTTCTTAGGCCCCAAATTTCCAAGACCCAAACCACCCCTGACCACAAAAAGTCTCATAATTCTCTCAATCTTACTAGCAACTCCCATAGGAATTTTAAAAATAGACAAAAAATACAGCAGAATACTAGAAAGACAAGATTGAATTATAGTATTCCTCCCTCCCAAAGAAAAAAAGTGCTCCCTTCCACCCATCGAAATGCTTGGAAACTCTTTCCGCCACCGGATCCCAAAAACTAGCTACTCTAGGAGGATTGCCCCCTGAAGGAACCACTAAATAAAGCATCGGCCACCCCAACTCAGCACACCCAACTTCCAAGGCTAATCCCTAACACTCTCTACAGGTACGTTAATAGCCGCGATTCCATTCTTTCCAATATTAATCTTCAACCCGGAGATCCTTTCAAAAATTTGAAGAACCCCACTATATTTAGAATTGAAGGTTTATGGTCCTCTAGGAAAAAAAGGTAGTATCATCCGCAAACTGATGGTGTGACACCATAATTTCCTCCCTACCCACTTTAAGACCCCTCTATCAATCAACCTACTCAAAACATCAGCCACAAACACAAACAAAAACAGAGAAAGGGGATCCTCTTGTCTAATCCCCCTCGTGGTCCTAAACCAAGATTTAGGCTTACCATTCACTATCACTGCAAAATTCATATTATACATACAACTTTTCATCCATTTACGCCATCTTTCTCCAAACCCCTTCCTCACTAAAATCTTTTCCAAAAAATTCCAGCTCAATCTGTCATAAACTTTTTCAAAATCCAACTTAAAAACAAGCTGCTTTTTTAATTTTTTAAAAAAGTAGCCCAACATTGAACAGCAAGCCCTGTTTTTCTTGTGCTCAGACCTACTCTGTTAAATCCAACCATATCAGCAGGCAAGTAAGCCACCATGTCTTGATATGTCATCAACAACATCATCAAGCACGTCATCAGATCTGTCATATCACAACCCTGCCACGGCAGCAAGCTGTCCTTGAATTGACTTGCTTGACTGGGATTAGTTACATTGAAAAAAAAAAAAGCAACATGGTGACAAATTATTGAAAAAAATGGCTTTTCTAAGTTCAAGTCTTTTGGTGTTGAATAATTGGGAAAAATGGAAGACCTAACTTCAACGATAGGTCTCTCCCTCTATTTATAATATATGTCAAGTACAATTTTGGTGACCATAATACCCTTACGAACACAATTCTAACACATAATAATAATGCTAAATGATTAAATAACCATTAACACTCCCTCTCAAGCTAGGGCATATATATCATATGCTCTTAGCTTGTTACAAATTAATTTCACATGAGCACCTCCCAAGGCTTTAGTGAACAAATCAGCAAGCTGAAACTTAGGTTTCACATAAGTGGTTGTAATGAGCTTCTGTACAAGTTTCTCCTAAATAAAGTGGCAATCAACTTCAATGTGCTTTGTCTGCTCATGGAAGATTGGGTTGGAGGCAATATGAATAGCAGCTCGATTATCACACATCGACTCCATAGGCTGAGAATGTAGAAAACTTAGTTCCTTCAACATGTTCTTTAGCCAAACAAGGTCATATATAGTGTGTGCCATAGCTCTATACTCTGACTCAGCACTTGACTTGGCCACCACAGTTTGTTTCTCACTTTTCCAAGACACTAGATTACCACCAACAAAGATACAGTATCTGGTTGTGGATTTTTGGTTAGAAGGCAGCCTAGCCCAATTTGCATCTATATATCCTTGAATATGTGTGTGACCCTGATCCTAATATAAGAGACCTCTCCTGGTGAACCTTTGAGATATCTCAAAATGTGAATTATTGCATCCTAGTGACTTGTTCAGGGGAATTGAGAAACTGAATCACAACATTTGTTGCGAAGGATATATCTCGTCAAGTGACTATGAGACAATTCAACTTTCCAGTAAGTCTTTGGTACCGACTTGGGTTAGGCTACAATTCACCCATATCTAGCACTAATTTACTATTGGGATCCACGGGTGTATCAAAATGTTTGGATTCAAACAGCCCCATCTCTCATCTAAAAGATCAAGAACATACTTCCTCTCTAACAAGATAGTTCCCATACGAGATTTTGATACTTCTATACCCAAGAAGTACTTGAGTGTCCCAAGTCCTTGGTCTGAAACTTACACTGTAGGAAAAGCTTTTGGTCCTAGATGCCTCTATCATCGTCATTAGTGGATGACATTTAATGAAACTGTCATCCACATACACAATAATCAACCTCTTGCTAGACAGAGTATGATGATAAAATACAAATTGATCTATTGCACACCATTGGAGGCCAAACTCAAGTACTACAACACTAAATTGACCAAACCATGTTCTAGGAGATTGTTTTAATCCATATAATGATATCTTATGCCGACACATTGAGCCGAGCTCCCTTTGAGGGACAAACCCAGCAGTTGCTCCATATAGACCTCCTCATGTAGATCATCATGTAGGAAAGCATTCTTCACATAGAGGCCAATGACAAGTAGTAACTAAAGAGATGAACAAACGTATTGAGGCAAGTTTAGCAACCAGAGACAATGTAGCAGAATAATCCAAACCGTGCACTCGAGCATATCCCTTAACAACAAGGAAAACCTTCAAACAAGCCATAGAACCATCAGGATTGACTTTGACATTGTACACCCAACAACAACCAACCACAAACTTATCAGGAGGAAGAGGTACCAAATCCCAAGTATCATTATCATGTAGCGGATGCATCTCTTCAACCATTGTAGTCCTCCGCCTAGAATGGGATAAGGCTTCAGAAATAGATTTTGGAAGAGCAATAGAAGACAGAGTACCAAAGAAACAATAATACGAGGGTGACAAGTGTGTTGGGTACAAGTGTGTTTACCTTTCCGAATGGCTATAGGAGGATTAGCATCATGGGAAGAAATTAAATCAGATGTTGATTTGGGAAAATAAAATATTTGGCCTCTTTGTGGTGTGTCAGGTATGGATTTTTTAAAAAGCAAGCTTTCAGGAACTGCAAAGAGATTGGAGGAACACGTGGACTGGATGATTTTTTCGTGGGGTTTTTTTTATTTTTTATTTTTTATGTTTTTGTTTAGTCTTGGAGAGTCTCAATTTGTCTCGGAAGATTTCTCATTCTCCCTCTTGTAAATTCTCTTTCTATTAATGATATCTTCTTTTGTTATAAAAAAAAAATAATCATGGGAAATAAGATTATCTAATGGGGGAATTAGAGGCACTGTAGTAGAAGTAGGAGGAGGCTTTTCTTTCTTGAGTCGCTGTGTGTATTCCTACAAATTGGGATGATCCAAACGATGAGAAGGACTCAAACTGGATGAAGATGTAGGAGGATTGGGCACAGAGAACAGGTTGGGATCTAGAAGGCAAGGCAAAGGAAGGGACTCGTCAAGGTCAACAAAACTCAAGTAATTCGAGTAGTATGGTGTAGACTCTTAAAAGGTGACATCAGTAGAGACAAAAAATCAATGTAAAGTAGGGCTATTACACCGATATCCCTTTTGAGTATGGGAATAGCCCAGAAAAATACATTTGATAGCACGAGTATCCTACTTATCCATTCTTGGAGTTAACTGATGGACAAAGGACACATAGCCGAATATACGAGGAGGAACGGAGAACAAAGGAGCCTTAAGGAAGATAACTGAATATGGGATTTTACCCCAAGGACAGAGGGTGACATTTTATTGATGATGGAGCAAGCTGAGAGTGCTGCATCACTCCAAAAAATTTTGGGGACATTCATTTGATAAAATATGGTACATGTGACTTAAAGAATATGTCTATATTTCTGCTCTGTAACTCCATTTTTATCGTGGAGTGTGGGCAAAAGAGGACTAATGGATCATACTAGAATTAGTCATATAGGTGGTGAATTGGGTACTCCTTATCATTATCACTATGAAGTATCCTGACAGATATATCAAATTGAGTCATTATTTGATAACAGAAGGCATAGAAAATATTAAACAACTCGGAATGATCATTCATTAAATATAACGAAGTATCCTGGGGTAGTCATCAACAAATGTAACAAAGTACCGATACCCCAACTTTGATGTGACACAACTAGGACTCCCAAATATCGGAATCAACTAGCATGAAAGGACGAACCACTTGTTTGTTGACTCAAGAAGCAAAGGGAAAATGATGATGTTTTCCCGATTGACAAGACTCATGCTCAAGTTAGGCATAGAACTCAATGTAGGAAGTAGATGTTTCAACTTGTCCAAGGAAGGATGACCAAGGCGACAATGGATTTGAAGTCGTATAGCAGCGACTATGCAGGCAATGGGAGGAGAAAGCAACTCAAAGTAGTAAAACTCACAAGTCTCACATCCTATGCCAATTGTCTTCCTCGTCTTTAGATCCTAAATAACCACAAAATCTGGAAAGAAAGTGACAGAACAATTTAGTGACTTTGTAAACTTACAGACTGACATAGATTGAAAGTAGGTTTAGGAATGTATAAAATAGAAGAAAAAGAGATGGAAGGAGTTGGATTTACTATTCCTATCCCCTAAACAGCAATAGTGAACCCATTAGAAAGGGTAACTCGAGGTAGCTTTTTAGGTTATTGAAGGGCATAAAAGTTGGTTGCATTTGTTATATGGTCAATGGTAGCAGAATCAATAACCCCAAGGACTAGTGGGAAAGATGCCAGATGACATACAAACTGTAGGATTACCTTTTTGGGCAAAAGATGCAATGTGATAAGATGCTTGTTGAGATGATTGATACTGTAGAAACCTTGAATACTCCTCTGAAATAGTCAATTTACATGGTTCACTCTAGCAACTAACAGAGGAACCTTACTTTGGGATTTGCAAGATCCATCCCAACACTCACAAACTTAGACTGATGACAGCAAGATTAATTTCTGGAACAATTGGAACAACCCTGAACAAGGTGACCCACCATGAACGAGTCACAAATAAATTAGTACGATGCTGCCACGGCACCGAGAAACTCAGACGCAGCCCCAACAAGCCAACACACAGCACTGGAACAATTGGAGAGGTGAACCACTGAAACTACCGCGGACAAATCACAAACAAGCTTATATAACAATGCCACAGCCGCACAAAAACAGCTTATGAACACTACCACTGCTCCAAGAGACTCACCAATGGCCTTTACTAACTCCGAACCGCAACTAATGGATTATCACGAATGCATGGTCAAAACAAACATTGGACCTTTGAGCAAAAACATGCCCAACAGCTTGGTATTTTGGTCTATGGAAGGAATTAGAACACTGAATAAAAAACACAGCAAATCCCACTGTTCGTGCTCTCCCCTCTTGGCTTTGTCTCATTGTTTATCTCGTAATCATTCAATTCCGCCCCTACTTCAATTAAAGCTAGCTCCTACTCCTGCTTTCAGATCCAATAAACTCAATAACCATTGACAAACAGCTTCACAAAGCATCAAACAACCATTCCTCAGGAACTGCACATGAGCAATTAAAAAGGGTGGGATCTTTGGACAAAAATATCACGAAAAACTCCATTAATATTTACAGAGGGGTTTGAGCACTGCTGGATGAATTCAGGCCAAAAACATGCCTGAAAGTGGATTCACATGCCAACACATGGGGTTGGCCCTGGCAGCATTCGACCGGAATGTGAGGGCACATTGGGCATTTCCTGGAGATGGGATTTCAGAGGGGGGGGGGGGGGGCGCAGATCAGCAGTGTCTGTGGGTGACTATGGTGTTGTTTTTGCAAAATCTATAGTAGATTTTGTGTTCCTGAACTGGCAGTGTCGCCCAGGAAATTTCTCTGACTTTCGGCAGCTGCTGGCTGTTTTCTAGGGCTATAGTGTTGCTGGAAATTCTTCTATGATGGTAGACATCTGGTGGATTTAGGGTTTTAGGCTTTGGTTTTGATGGTGGTTGTAACAATTAGGGTTTAGGTTTTAGAACCTAGCTTTGATACCATGTTGAATAATTGGGTAAAATGGAAGACCTAACTTCAATGATAGGTCTCTCCGTCTAGTTATAACATATGACAAGTACAATACCAATGACCATAACACCCTTACTAACTCACACTTACTAACATAACTAACCCATAATAATAATAATGCTAAATGACTAAATAATCATTAATAGGTGCTACCAAAGAAATGTGGCTTCTTGCATCACTTGAGCACTAGCCTTTGAAGGGTCCATGTTCATTGCTTCTTATACTTTGATTCCAACATTTCAAAATTCAAGGCCAAATTAACTGAGGGAGATTATGTATAGGACAAAAACAAAGACCTTGGGAAGACCCTTGTTGGAGACTAATTTAGAAGAATTGGATCAGGGGATTATTGTGCTTAGTTATTATGTGTGTTTAGTTTAATTAGTAGTAGGATTATGTGTATTTGGAGGTTTGTTTGAATTTTGGAATACATGTGTGTTTTAGGGACCTTTTGTAATTTTTATTTTCATGTATTTTTAGGGGTTTGTGTAATTCTTGTAATTTATGCTTTCTTATGAATAGGGTGTGAAAGCCTAGTAAGAGTTAGTTTTTTATTTTTTGGATGAATTTGAATTGAAACCTGAACGTGTATTCTTTTTTACTTCATTTCCTTGGCAGCAATTCCTTGATGATAAAATCCTCCATTGACTTTGGAAGCACCCTACTCTCACCCAATTCTCATCAAATAAGCCAAAAAGTTCTTCAATCTCATCGACTCCGGAAGCACTCAACTCTCACCAAATTCTCCCAACTCTAACCGAAAAGGTACAAAACTTCCATAAACTCTGTAAGCACCCAACTCTCACCGAATAAGCCAAAACTTCTTAAACTTCTCTTCTTCTTCATCTTTTTCTTCTTCTAATTTTTCTCTCCAAATAAGCCAAAAAGAATATCACCCTCCATTAAAAGGAGCAATGAAGGAATAGGTGAGAAACATATTCTGAACTTTAAAACCAAAGAAAACAAGCATCCAGGGATAAAGCCTTAAAAGGCTCTTACTCTGCTACTGATTGTTAAGAGTTAATTCTATTAAGTCAACATTTTGAGGATATTGCTCTATAGCTTACAGAATGACACAAGAGGACTCATGTAGCTGACCCCTCCTAATGGAACTTAAGGCTTCGTTGTTGTTATTGCATGTCCCTGACTCCCTGTATCCATGTCATATCATACCTGTGTCTTGTGTCCATGTCAGTGCTTCCTAGACAGTTACAAGAAGAACATGCATTTTCTTAATATTCCATATGTAGCACTTCATAGACAGTTACGAAAAGAACATGCATTTCTCCATGTTCCATACTATAACTGGATCTCTAAAAACATTTATTCTGTAACCAGAACATCAGTTTTTGTTATGTTATTTTTGTGAATGAATATATAAACATTTGCATGTGAAGACAAAGTTGTGACTTGTAATGATCACTTGTTGCTATAAGCTGACCTTAAATCCATATATTCTAACTTGATTTTTTATAGGATTGTGTGTGAGAGCCATTATGAAAATTCAAGACTTGATTTCAATTGACATTCCACCAAAGCCAATTAGAGATCTCTCTCAATTCAAAATTAGTTAACCTACCACATTTTATAAATTTTGATTTTTGTTCATGTTCATATATCATTTGTTAAGTGTGAGTTCTAGGTTGAGACCAGCCTGTGGTTTTCCAAACTGTGGTACATTGCATGCATTGGAAAATGAAGTGTGCCAGGTTCATGTTGATTAAAAGGGGAGGTAATCGTTTTGATCCTTCAGATATGCATTTAAGGGCACAAATTTAGTAGAGACCTTGATTTTCTTAAACTAGGACTTAGCATGGCCTTTCCCTATATTCATGTTAGAAAATTTTATTCCATCTAATTTTATTGAATACTAATGAATTTATAATGGCAGCAGTTCGTTGATCTTTGTGGAACCATTCATGATGTATGTAAGGCATGGAATCGGCACATAAAGATGTTTCCACACTCCATGAGGACTACCTTCTCATATGAGCACCCAGCTACCACTGCAGCATGTTTGAAAATTGCCATGGAAGGAAAGCTGGATATTCTTGCTGATTTGCTTCATCATCCATCTGGTAATTGTTCTGACCATCCAGCGACCCTTCAGATGCAAGACCAGAGAGTTCCGTTGTCAGAAAATCATCTTCAGTCAGACCAAGCTGTAACTGAGCAGCTCCAATCAGAATCTAATGGTACTGTGCAAGAGAGGTTGCTACAATTATCACCCAAAGCTCCACATCAGATTGGAGAGAGTGCCCCTGAACCGCATGTATCAAATCTTGATTCAGTACATCAAGTTGGCAATGGTTCTGAATTTGTAGTAGTCTCAGTGGAGCACTCTAAAGCAAGTGATTTTCCCCAAGCACATGACCATGAGACTGAACAGGATGTGAAACCACTTTCACTGGAGAGCTTGTCCTTAAATCCCCAAGAAAATGAACCTACAGATTCAATCCCCACTACATCTCATGAGCATGAAGCTTGTCAACAAGCCTCTATGTCAAATGGAAGTCTAATGTCAAATGGAAGTGTATTAGAGGGTGGTTTCCAGACTAGTAGAAGCCTTTCTATATCCAGCCCACTAGTTACACAGCTGGATGATTCTGCCCAAAATCAGAATGAATCAGTGAGTCATTCTCCTTTGTTAAGACATCAAAGTCCTATTCCAAGACGGGCACATACAGAGTCACTAGTTTCTCCAGTTAGTGATGGAAACCAGCGTCGAAGGAATAATGCCAACAAGCCTCGTAGAGCTTCCAATTCTGGATATCGAAGGCATTCACAAGACCAACAGCGTCAGGATTCTCCGCAGCTACAGCGCTCATGGGCTGATACAGGTGCTCAAGTGCTTGTAAGTGAAGGTTATCACTCCGACACACATTCTTGGCAAAATATACAAGTTCAGCAAGGCAGCCATGCACAAAATTTGTATCAGGCAGCTGCTGCTTCAGGAGTTCCTGCTATACATGAATGGCCAATGCAAAATATGCAGCAACAGGGCATTTCATCTGCGTCGCAGATACCACCCTCCCAAACCATTGCTTACCCTCAATCTGAGACTTCACAAATTCCCGTACAAAGTAATATGCAGCATGGAGTTGCACAAAATGAACAAGCATACACTCAGATGTGGCATTATTATTACTACCAGCAGCAGCAGCAGTTCCTCATGCTGCAACAGCAACAACAGGTACAACTGCAAAATCTGCAGCACCAGCAGCAACACGAACAGGAACAGCAGCAGCTTATGCAGCAGCAATATCAGCAGCAACACCTGCAACTGCAGCAGCAGCTGCAATTGCAACAGCACTATCTTCAGCAGCAGCAGCAACAGCAACAGCCCTTCCAGCAACAGGAGCAGTCAGAGCAGCAGCTGTTGCAGTTGCAACAACAACAATACTATCTGCAGCAGCTCCAACAGCAGCAGCAGCAGCTACCCTATCAACAACTTCAACTTCAGCAACAGCAGGTTCTTCAATTACAGCAGCAGCAGCAGCAGCAGCAACATCTGCATTCGCTGCAGCTTCAACAGCCGCAACTGCAGCATCTTCAGCCACTGCAGCTGCAGCAGCTACCGCTGCAGTTGCAACGTCATGTGCAGCCACAACAGGAACATCAATTGCAACTGCAACAACCACAACAACAAGATGAGCAGCAACAGCTACACGAACAACAGCAACATCAACCACAGCTGCAGCATCAGCAACAGCAACTAGAGCAACAACAGCTGCAGCAACCGCAGGAAAAGCAGGAGGTAGAGCAGCAACAGCAACAGCCGGCGCGACAGAAGGAAGAGCAGCTGCAGCATCAGCATCTACCACATCAACACCAAGAAGGAGACCAACAACAGCAAGAGATAATTACTCCATCAAACAGCAGCTACAATCCACAGGTATGTTTATGACGTCTAGTGTATATGGAGTTCTAGTTTTGTAAAAAACTATTTAGTTTTGATTGGTTAGGAACTTAGGAAGAGGGTAGGAAAATCTTATTGGAGTTATTGTTCACAAGTAAAAATTATATATTGCAATCAGTGCCAGTTGCTGAGGATTGTAATTTTATGAAACTATCATATTCATACAAGTAACAGGACTGGCAAAACTTTGAGGAAGAAAAGGAAAACAAAATATATTGTTTTGCCAGCAATTCTTCCAGAATACATTTATGAGTAAAAATTTTTTCTTTTTCATGAGCCAATTGAATGTTGCCTTGTTTCAGTCTTACCAGTAGTTTACAATTTTTGCTAAACTGTCAAAATTTCCCGTTGTCACTGCCTCTGAAATAAGAACGCAATCAATATCCTGTTTTCAAATTTTATTTCAAAATATGTTGACAAATATACTACATAAATTTTTTGCTGCCAAATTTTATTAATGGAATCGGATATACCAAATCATTTGTTAGACTGAAAAATTCAGTGACAAGCTTTACAAATGCTAAGTAATAAATTATCAAACTAAAATTATCATGTGGGAAAACTAAAATTGATTATATATATTTTTACTTTTTGTGTGCAAGGGGAAAACACAATTCAATGTGATTAAATTTTAAAATAATAATAATGAAATTACTTTTTAAAAAGACCCAAATTTTAAAATAGCAAAAGATAAATTTGTTAAAATTCTAAAAAAAAAAAGAAAAAAAAAAAAATTTCTGTTAGTATTTTAATAGGCTCAATCGAGGCTTGCCTTGAGGCTCAATCTGAAATACTAAATTCCAAAAAGGCTAATGTATTACATGTTGAGGCTCACGCATTTTTTCAAAAGGCACGACTTTTGCGCCTTTTAAGTTGAGTCTTACGCATTTTGAGTGTGTGATTCTCAAGTAAAGATTGGTTTAAAAATTTTAACTACATGTTTGTTTAAAAGGAATGTCATAATATGAATTGATTTCTAGAACTCTTGGACCTCAATCTTTCCAAAATAATTGAGAGTTGTATCTTAGATCTTGAAAATAGTTTGAACTTTGTAGTAGTATTGCTATCTCTTGTTATGAGGTATGTCATGTATTCAAGTTAGCAATTCTTGAATGGCCAACAAGTAGTTTGCAAGGTATATATAATTTTTCTTTCTTACATTATATTTGTGATTTCCTAAATTTTATTTTATTTTATTTTTAAAATATATAAAATTTATTTACAATTTCTTTAAAAAATTGTTAAAAGGCTTACGCCCCAATGCTTTAAAGCTTACACCTCGCCTCTTAAGTGTTGAAACGCCTCACCTTATGCCTTCACTTTTTAAAACATTGATTTCCATAAATCAACTCATCTTTTCTAGAGAAACTTCTCAAAATTCAAAAGTTTAACTTGAAATGATCAGAAAGTGGTTAGTTCCACTAAAAGTTAATCCCCCCACCCCCCAAAAAAAATGATGTTATTTTAATAAAAAAAGAATGTGTCTTAAGAAAAAGAAATAAAAAGTAAGAGTATGACACTGAGATCCTCCTTAAAGATACAAAAGAAAAGCTAATACACACAAGGAGATAGACATGCTCACACTGAGAAAGAAGCAAGGGAAAGAGGCCAGTACAGAATCAAGAACAAACAATCTTGTCCCAGTGAAGAAAAGCTAATACACACACAGAGACAGACACAAACACACACAGAGGAAGAAGCAAGAGAAAAAGGGCAGTACAGAAGCAAGAACAAACAATCCTGTCCCAATGAACTGAGACTTGACTACTGAAATATGAGTATTCCTCCCAAACCGTGTATCTATAACATCACACAGACCACACAAAATCACAATGTTCTTGCATCCTTATGCCTCCCTAAACCTCTAACAAGAAAGCCTCCAACCAACTCAACCTTACAGAACTCGAACCAAATAATCAAGAAGGCCAGTACAGAAGCAAGACAAACAATCCTCTCCCAATGAACTGAGACTTAACTACTGAAATGTGAGTATTCCTCCTAAACCGTATGCCTATAACATCACATAGACCACAACAAATCACAATGTTCAGGCATCCTTACGCCTTCCCAAAATTCTAAAAGAAGTCAACAAGAAAGCCTCCAACTAACTCAGCCCCACTGAACTCAAACCAAATAATCCATATCCCAAATAATTCAGCCACATACTCCTAGCTGTTGAACAATGCTGGAAAAATGAGAATGCAACTCACCGCTACCATAATACATCACACACATCTAAAGATTTATACAGCCTCCTCCTCCATAGCAAAATGTTGGTGCTAACTCTGTTATGAGTAGCTAACCAAATAAAAGCTTTGACCTTTGAGGAAACTGTCTTTCCAAATGCGATAAACATGAGGGAAATGAGTGAGGAACTACGAAAATGAGAATAAATAAATTTGCAAGAAAGCATCCAATGCACAAATCCTATAATCCCATCCCCTGGTTAGGCTTGTGGAGTTAAGCCTGGAATGGAATCAAACTTGAGGCTGTGATAACAATTCACTAGTTTGGTTGCAGAATCAGGGTCAGAATCATATTCTAGGCCAAATACTAGAGTTGCCATTTGAGGGAATGGCAATTCCCCCTCTAAACCATGGGAATCACCATTCCATTCCTGACTATTTTTCAGAGGACCTTTATAACCCTGAACAAATATTTCCATACAGAAAATACCACATCAGTTAAGACTACCCATATCTTCTTTTTTTTTTGGGTAAAAGAGGGCGGCACTTCCTAAACTTTATTAGAAAACCCCTCACTTATGGCGGGGGAAAACTGTGGTTACAATTTTGAGACTTTGGGACAATAAAAACAAAATTCCAAGACCCTAAAACTAACTTAACCAACATAAACCAAACCAAAAAAACCAAACACCAGCAACCAAAAAACTAAGAAACTAAACCACTAAAAGTGAACTAACACAAAACATCATGAGCGCAAAGAAGGAAAACCCAACAAGTCCAATCGAATCATTCCCTTGACTTGCTGAGGAAGATCATGTTGGCAACTATATGATCGAGAAATACCAGATTCACCCTGTTTGGCAAAGAAATCTGCACTTTTATTCGCCTCCCTGTAAACACGTGGCAAAGACTACCCACATCGTCCATCAAATGCCCTGGCATCTCATGAAGCACTTCACAAAGCCCTTGGCTGGTTGCTGCAACCAGAGCCCTTCTCCATTGAGCTCTTTACCGTCTCCTCCACCTCCCCCCTTTCTCACACAGTTTGATGCAGGCAGCACTGCCAGATATACCGGAATCAGATACTGCATATTCCATCAATATTGTAGCAGCACTGTCAGATCTGATGGGTCTGATTCCGGCGCTGCATGTCTGAGGGTATTCTGGTTCCAACACTGCATCACCCATCTCTTTATTCTTCCTTGTACTTTCTGGTCTCTATTTTCATTATGCGAGAAGATGTTCTAATTTTTTCAGTCACTTATGAAATATTTGATTTGTTAATTGCTAAAGAAGACAACTGGTGTCCTTGTATCCGGGATTGCGAAGAAGTGTCTTTTGAGTTCATTCCTCTCCCTTCTCCACCCCCCCTCCCCCCCCAGGGGCCGCCCCCCACAAAAAAAAGTACGAAATGAATATATAAGCACAAAGGAATACAAGGCTAAAGCAGAACATCAACAGGACCCTCAATGGGGAACAGTCACCAGAAAACTCAAAACGGGAAAGGAAAGATCAAAAACAGGCAAGAGAAACAGCGGCAACTAGCCAAATGATAGACTAGAATCTACGAAATTTCCTTAGACCTGAAGTTCTTGCTCTGACATCCTCGATGATATTCTGTTTAAAAGCATCAGAAATAACTTGATTTTTTTTTTTCCAAAACAACAGTTCTGAACTTCCTCACATTGTATATACTTGCAGCCCATGCTAATTTCTGTATTTTGAATAAAACTTCATAAGGACAATTTTTCAAGCTGGAAAACCTTTGTAATTGTTCTTCCCAAGTGCTGGACCTTCTTCTAACTTGTGAGCAAGTAATATTTTGATTGATCTTCTTTGTAATATGACAGCTGAAAAAACAAGTGATCTCTGCATTCCTCTGAACTTTGACTGAGATGAGAGATCAAAGACTGAGATCTTCCGCACTTGGATACACTGTCAAGAATACTTTATCTATTCCAAAGAGTCAGCCAATAGGTGAAGGCCTGTCTTGGTATATGTTCCTTGAGCCAAATGGCTTTATGCCAATTGCAAAGTGACAGCAAGATTTTTCTTCCTCAACAAATTCCAAGCTGAATCGATAGTAAAGGCTCCAAACCAAATCCCACCACCTACAATGGGGGAACTTTCACATTCTGCGGTAAATGAAATTCTCCATGCATAGTATCTCCATACTTTTCCCATAGAGAACTCCTAGTGTGCCAGTTATAAAATAAAATGTATGTGCTTTCACTATTACCAACAATTTTCATGAAGGATATACCAGGTTTCTAATCTTTAGGGTCTTTTTCCAAATATAAGTGTTACATTTGGAGGAAGAATAATGACCAAATACTTATATTCTTCAACTTAAGGAATAAGGATATAGATCCATTTTAGCCCAAATAATTGAATCCCTCAGGCTTTTCAAGTCCAAACCACCCTCAATTTTAAAGCCTACAAAGTTTCTCCCATCTAATTCGGCAGCCACTTGAATGTCAATCATCCCCTTTCCAAATAAAAGCTTTTACCCCCCCTCCCCGCTTGGTTTGTGGAATGAAATTGAAGTAGGAAAGGAATCGAGGGAGGAATGGAATTACTTTTGGAATGCATTTGCTACATTTGGCTAGATCATGAAATGACTAGATTCAGTTTTAGTTTCTTTCCAACATTTGGTATTTTTCAATGGCTTCTATAATGGAATGAAAAATAAGCCATGTTTTTTTTATTTTATTTTATAAAAACCCATAATACATTATTATTTAATTCTACATTATTTTTTTATTTCATGATAGTGATTTTTATTAGTGTTAACATTATTTTTTATTGTCGTTATTATTATTTTTTTATACTAATTATTATCTTAAATAATAATTACTCTCTCCTTTTTGTTTATCATTTTTATTTTTGTTATTATTATTTTAATAATAATAAGTTTTATTGCCATTGCAATTATTATTAGTTGTTATTATTATTATTATTTTTTATTATTTTAATGATAGTTTTGCCCTTAAAATAGTTATTATTATTATTTTTGTATTATTTATTATTATTGTTTGTGTTGTCATTATTATTTTAATGGTAATAAATATTATTATTAGTTGTTACTATTATTGTTTTTTTTATAATAATAATAACAATTAGTATTATTATTTTTTGTTGTTTTTGTTTGATTATTATTTTATTGTTTTCATAATAGTGATTACAATAGTGTAATTTATTATTTTTTTGTTTTTCTTATTGCTGTTTTTTTTTATAATAATTATTATCCTTAAAATGATAATAATTATTTTTTACTTTTTTATTATTATTGTTCTTGTTGTTATTATTATTTTTCGATAATAAATAATATTTTTCTTGTAATCATTATTAGTAATTATTTTTTATTATTTTATAATAATTATTATCCTTAAAATAGTTATTATTGCTTTTTTATAAATATTGTTCTTCTTGTTATTATTATTTTTGTAATATTAAATATTATTGTTTTTGCACTTAGTATTGGTTGTTATTATTTCTATTATAATAAAAAAACAAATTTTATCGTAAGGATAGCAAAAGAGGTTTTAGGAGAGTCCAAAGGAAGATACTCAAGTAGTAAAGAAAGTTGGTGGGATTTTGAAGTCCGAAAAGCCTTTAAGACAAAAATAAATTGGTATAAAATCTTAAAAAAATGTAGAAATATAGAAAACCTTGAAAAATATAAAGCAAGAAAAAATGCAAGAAAGGCTATCAATGAAGCACATAGAGCTTATGATACTTGTATACTGAACTAGATACAAAAGAAGGAGAAAAAGACATTTATAAACTTGCAAGAGTTTGAAAAAGAAAATGTAAAGATTTAGGTGGTGTAAAATGTATAAAGGACGAGAATGATAAAGTCTTAATTAGAGAAGAAGATATAAAAGAGAGGTGGCAGAGATACTTTGATAAGTTGTTTAATGAAAACCAAAATGAAAGATTGGACTTGAAAGTTACAAATGACGAGAAGACTAAAAATAGGAGATTTATTCCAAAAATTAGAGTCCTTGAAGTTAAGATGGCTTTAAAAAAATGAAGAGTGGGAAATCTATAGGACCAGATTAAATACCAATTGAATTTTGGAAATGTTTAGGGGATAAAGAAATTATTTGGTTATCTAATCTATTCACCACTATTATAAAAACTAAGAAAATGCTAGAAGAATGGAGAAAAAGTACGTTAGTACCTTCTATAAAAACAAAGGTGATATTCAAAACTATAATAAGGTGGATGAGTGGTTTAGCATTAAAAATAAAGTAAGAAATGAGCATATACACAATAATTTAGGTATAGCACCAGTTGAAAACAAGATAAGAGAGGGGCGACTAAGATGGTTTGGGCATTTGAAACGTAGACCTAGTAAAACACCTGTGAGGAGTGAGTTAGTTATTATTTTTGGCATGAAAAGGGGTAGAGGTAGGCCTAAAATAACTTGGAATGATATAGTGAGGAAGGATTTAATAGCCCTTAGTCTAATAGAGGAAAATGCTTTGGATTGGATGAAGTGGCGGGAAAGGATTCATGTAGCCGACCCCACCTAGTGGGACTTAAGGCTTGTTGTTGTATTTTTATTATAATAGTAATAATAACTAGTATTATTAGTATTTGTTGTTGTTTTTTAGGATATTTTTAAATTAAAAATAAGTTTGATTACATGGAATGAAGATCAATTCCAGCCCATCTAGACTGGCATCACGATTCCTCTATTGGCAGGAATCATATTCCGGTTGAAAAATGATTCCACCCTTGATTCCGCAAACCAAATGCAGGAATGTGATTCCATTCAAGGCCTGATTTTGCAAACCAAATGAGGACTTAGTTTTTGCTTAAGCTAGGATATTCTGAATATTCAGCAGAGCAGACATCATCAATTGCAGAACCCCAGTAATTCTGAATATTCAGCAGAACAGACATCATCAATTGCAGCCTCCCAGCATAAGACAGAAATATTGGTCCAACTGTTTATTTTGCTAGAGATTTTCTCAACCAGATTAAAACAAGTAATCATACTTATCTTTTTGGTAATCCCAAGTACTTTACAGGAAGGTAGTCAAGAGACCATTCAACAACCCAGGTATCTGAATAATATCATTCTAAAGCTGAACGGAGATGCCAACAATGAAAATGGAGGTTTTAAGAGGATTTACTCTAAGGCCGACAATGAGTAAAAGAGATCAAGAGAGAATTTAATGCTCTTTGCAGAAGCAATATCTCCATGAGCAAAAATTAATAAGTCAGCTGCAAAACAAAGATTTGTTATATTCAACTTCTTACAGTTTCTATGAAAACTCAGCTCACCACTCTTTGCAGCATTTCCAAAAATCTTTGTCAAATTTTTCTCATTACCATTTTGTTGTGGGGTGTCACAACACGTGGATTGATGTTGAATCCCTCTTTCTTTGAAAAAATTTCCCAAAACTTGGTTGAAATATTCAATACCATTATCCGTACGAAGTATGCTTATTTTTGTGTGATATTTATTTTCGATCATACCATAAAAATTCTTGAATAATATTTCAAC
Organism: Malania oleifera; assembly: GCF_029873635.1. NCBI lineage: Eukaryota > Viridiplantae > Streptophyta > Magnoliopsida > Santalales > Ximeniaceae > Malania > Malania oleifera. The sequence continues at coordinate 38,574,829 of NC_080428.1, read as the reverse complement.
TTCAGATTTTCCATTCATCCAATATACCCAAAAAATCCAAGTATGATCATCTATATAGTCACAAACCATTTTTTTCTGGATAAGATAGTAACCTTAGAGGGACCCCAAACATCACTATGAATCAAATAAAAAGGTTTTGATGCACGGTAACCTTTTGAATTATAAGGAACTCGATGACTTTTTTGATAAATGACAAAAGTCACAATGAAGAGAAGTACAATCCAAATTTTTAAACAAACTAGGCAACAAATATTTTAAATAAAAAAAACTAGGATGCCCTAATCTAAGATGCCAAAGCATTATTTGATCACGCACAGGGATTGAACTAGTGCTACCACTCAAGCCCTAAGCTTGTTTATTGCTGAATAGGGTATCATCAAGATAATAAAGGCCATCGATCATCCTAGCACTGCCAATCATCATCCCCAAGTTTTGGTCCTGAAATTCACAGTGAGAATCAAAGAATATGATACGACAGTTAGAATCACGAGATAATCTACTAACAGACAGAAGATTGCAAGTAAGTTTAGGAACATGAAGGATAATTTTAATTCTATTTTCCTGGAAATTCTAATTAAACTTGATCCTACAATGGATGAAAGACTCCCATCTGCTATCCTAACCTTTTTATTACCCGGACAAGGATAATAAGATTGAAACAATTGAGATATACTAGTCATATGGTCGGATGCACCTGAATCAATAATCCATGGTGCAAATGCTAAAGAGCTGGAACAGGCACTCGGCATATTACCAGTTTGGGCCAAGGAACAAATAGAAGTGCCGGATATCAGATTGGATTTCAGCAGTTGAAGAAGTTGATCCATCAGCTCTGAACTTAGAACATTGGTCTGAGCTTCATTTGCTATAGGAATCACTTGGTTGTTTCCATGTCCAGGTTTGCTGCTCTTCCAATTTGCTGGTTTTCCATGTTGTTTCCAGCAGTTTTCTTGGGTATGGCCTGGCTTATTACAATAGTCACATCATACTCGAGATTTCAGGTCTGACCATAGTGGAAGTTGCGGAAATTTCAGACATAATGGAGGCTGAACAGGGTTAAGGCAATAAGGCCTAGGTTTTAGAGGCTATGACTGTCCAAAGGAAAAGAAAACCAGGCTTTGATACCATCTAGAAGTGGAGAAGAATTGAAATAGTATTTCTTATTATTTTAAAATAAGTTACAATCTGAATGGCTTGTAGACTACAAGGATAATCTAAGAGGAAAGAATAACAAAATGAAAGAATGACAATTGCTAATAAATCTCCTAGAATATCTCCTAAGAATATATCCTAGAATATCTCCTAAGAATATTTACATAATTGCAGAAATTTCTCCTATAATCAAGGAGAGTTGACTAGATAAATTCGGAAACTTTCCAACACAAAGACATAGGGGAAAAAAGGGTCCCCTTGTCTCACCCCTTTCTCCCTTTTAAGAACCCTTCAATTGACTCATTTATAGAGAAGGAAAAGAAATGAATAGATATACATTCTCTGCTCCAATTTATGAACACTGTAGGAGTACCAATGGGTTACCAGAATCTTGAGTAAAAAATCTGAGCTTATTGAGTCAAAAGCTTTTCTCAAATCAATTTTTATAGAAAACTTTGGAGGGCCTTTATTTGTAGGGTAGTTGTGACAAAGTTCTTGTAATTGTTTTATACAAAATATGCAACATGCCGCAGGTCTAAAATCGAAGGGAGAAGAAAGGTTTTTTGATTTAGGAACTAGTACCAACAGGGTGGATTTCACCTGTGAGAAGCTTCTGGTCTTTGTAAATAGAAAGAATGGATTCAATAATCTGATTCCACAATTCTCCAGCAAGCCTTGTAAAATCTGGCATTATAGCCATCTTGCCCAGCCACCCAGGGGCCTTATCCTAGCAATCTTTTTTGTTCTTCACACAACAGAAGTTTATAAGATTTTTCAGGAAAGAGAGATTACAAGGCTTAATTTCCTCATTTCTCTTGCCAAGAAGATTGGTATAGAGCTCCAGAAGTGAATCAATGATGGTAACATGTTTATTCACAAGTCTGGTGAGTGATGATATTGGCTTTAACTGATCTTGCTTTAATGATTGAAGAGAAGAATCCAAGCTGAATCTCTGATACTTCAGCTTTTTGCCTCAGGAAGCGTTCTTCAACATTTGACAGATTAAAATAAGCATCCTGAAGAGATTTTGCCATAGAAAAGTCCTCAGGATCTGAACTATTCATCATCCTAATTTTAGCATTTTCCAGGTTCTCTTTTGCATGCTGCAATCTTGAACTATTGCCAGTGTTATTGTTATTATGAAACTTCTTGAGATCCTGCTTCAGAACTTTTAAGTTCTTTCTGCAAAACCTGTACAATGAGGTACCAATAGGATTCAAAGAATGCCTAGCATTTCTCACAATGTCCAAAAGGTCAGGATGCTGGGTCCAGCCATTAAAAAATCTGAAAGGAAAATTAACACCTCCTTCAGAGGCATTATTATTAATGCTCAGCACTCCATCGCAATGATGCTCAACTAGGAAAGATGTGTATGGAGGACCTCTTTGTATTTTTTAGAGACTTCTTTTAATATTTGTAATTATGTGTTTAGATGGGTCCTATTTTGTAAATATGCGTTAGTTGTATTAGTGGTTTAAGTGCTGGACATGCTAGTGGACGTACAGATATTGTTTGAATCAGTTTGCAGTTTCCCTCTGTCTCTCTCTCTCTCTTTCTCCTGCAGACTCCTCCTCCTCCTCTATCTATCTATCTATCCATCTATATGTGTTTGTATATATATATATATATAAACTTTAATACCTGTCCTCCATCAAATATCCTCCAAAATACAAACTATCTCTGAAATCTTCCATACAATTCAACCTAGCTGAAGAAATAATAATTGATCTGTCAGTAAGTTGTGTTAAAGTCCCCCAAAACTAGCCATGGAAATCTGCCAATATCTTTAAAAAAAGCTACAAGATAGTTCCATAAGCATTCCCCTTCCTGGGCAGAGTCAGAGTCAGAGGCATAAACAACAGTTATCCAAAATTTTGGGAAATCTGCAGTTCTCATCCTCAAACAGATTGTTTGCGAGCAACAATTCATATAAACTATATTATATAATTTGGGATCCAAAGACAACTTATTCTTCCTCAAGGAATCATCACTATTGTTGCGAAGAAGAGTCCAACTCTTACTGTACCACAAAATTTCACAAAACTAACCTTTATCATTAAAACTAACCTTAATCATTCTTTCAAAAAGGCGTAGCATGCTCAGAGCCTAGTTTTTAGTCAAACTTTGTACTTCCTTTTGCTTGATAGGCTCATTAAGCTTTCTAATACTCCAATTCTCAGTGTTCAAAATCATTAATCCAATTGATTAGAAGAAATTTTTTCAGGCTTTACCCAGAGGACTAGAACTTATGAGGTCAGTCCTTTTCCTTATTTTTTTGACAGTCAGCGTTTTCAACCACATTACTATGAGAAGCTCTATCAGAGTTACTGCTAGATGTTATTTTACTTGCATATCAGTCATTGGAGAATCTGACTGTTTGGGAGAATCCATAGAACTCTCCTGTGAATTCCTTGCATCCATTACTATTCTCGGTCAAAGGGGACATTTTAGGAGAATTATTCCAGTTCCCACTATCAATTACTTTTTCCTTTGAAAGCTTAACCCTTCTAATCTCATTGTCAAACCACGGCCTTTAATTTTTTCTTATTACTAGAAGAAATTGATCAATCATTCATTTCAGATTAAGTCCATAATATTAGAATGAGATTCTTCCGTCTTATTTTCTCCCTATCATAGCCCCCATCTTTCTTTGAATTGAGTATCACCATTTTCTCCTCCCCAGGGACATCAAGAAATTTTAGAGAACTTTCATTTAGATTTGTAGCAACCTTTCCCAAATCATTTTCTTCCTCCACTCTTATAATAGAGAAGGGGTTAAATATAGCCATTGGAGCTGTGTTCTCCTTTTTCTCTTCCATTCCTTTTTCGCCTTTCAAACTTTTTCAGTGTGAACAAAGTTCAAACTTTGATGTGTCCCATTAGTTTCCAGGAAAACTCAAAATCCACCATAGTATAAAAAATAATCTCCTTCAGGAGTCAAAACCTCAATCTGATCTGGTCGATCTGATTCAATATTTAGTTCCACACATATCCTGGCATGCAACAGGTTCTTCATATTTTTCATGAAGGAATCCATGTATATAAGATTAATAGAGCTATCATTATGGCTCAGCCCCATGGATATCTGGTATACAGATGGGATTCCTAAAAACTTAACCCATACAGGTATTCTGTCCAAATTCAATTTGTCATTCTCAATAGATGAGGACCATAGTGAAAGAAAAATTGGTGTGTTTCCAAAACCATGGTCCATTTTCCATCATCTAGCTTTGATCTTTTTCTTTGTTAAACCAAAAGATGAAGGAACCACTCGAGAGGGAAAAAATCTCAACATTGCTTTTCCATGATGCTTTTAACGTAGGAGCAGGGAGGAGCTTTCCCTAGAAAGTGACTAATGAAATTCCCTTCCATTTCTCAGCTCCAATTTGAAAAACTTAATAAGGAGAATCCACTATAATTCTACCTTCTTTATGAACAGGCTCAAAATATTACATCTCTGAATCTTTTTTCTTTGGATACCCAAACTGACTTTCTCCAGGATTTTTTATCCTCTTATCAATGTTCTCTTCCATGTCCATTTGGTCTTTCATTCATATTTCTGTCATTTTGGTAGAAGATGTCATCAATTTTACAGCCAAGCGATCTCTAAATCTCTGCAATTGAATTCTCAGCCATCAAAAAAATAGTTTTTGTCTATTTTATACTGGAAATTAGAAAGGGCTATGTGTAATGAACAAACTTTAAAATCAACAAGTGATCAACTAACCAAATCAGATAAAAAACAATCACCAATGAAGATTGGAGCACTTAGCAGAGGAGCACTGAAGAGTGCCCAGAGAAAACAACTAACTTTCCCACCTCTGTTAAATCTTGATAAATATCAAATTTTATCAAATTTGGTGGAGTTTGTCCTACTCAATCCTCCATATTTGACATTGGGACTCATTTTAACAGTTTTGGCTTTCCTTTTTCTTTTTTCTTTTTTATTTATTTTTTCTTTTTTTAAGTACTCATTGCCATATAAACATCGGATCGGTTCCATTATGAGACAACACTGCCACCACCTGTCATCTTTGCCCACTTCACCCCATGCCCCAATAATCCTGTAATACGTAATTTATAAGAGGATGCCAAATTTTAAAGAGATGTTTTTTCTTCAATTAAACATTACATAATGTTAACATCTAATTGAAGTTATATAATTGAAAGATTGCAAAAATAAAATAATTCTGCAACAGGGGATTTTTTAGAAATTGACTTATTCTTAATCCCATTTCAGTCTCCATTCAGGAATGCCAAACGTGGGAGTGGAATTCATATGCACTTCTGATGGTCATTATATGTCACTAATCAATCACAGTAATCACATTCCAACTATGATTCCGTTCCAGTCTTGATCCAACAAATATAGCAATAAGGAAATTTCCCTAACCTCCCTATTATTAAAGATTTTATGAAAGTAAAACTTCAAAGAAACTCAATCCCCATCAAGAACCATAGAAGAGGAATTAGATACACAAGCAACAACGCTAAGACAAAAAAGAGAAGGGAAAACAACAACAAAGAGCTGCTTCCCTACCCAAATATCCTGCCAAAAGCAAACTGGAGAAGCATCCCCAACATTGATATGGTAGATGGAAAGAACAAGGCAGAAAATGTGAAATGGATTTCCAAGGGTTTCCATCAGCTCTAATGCCAATATTAGCACCCTATCCATTCTCCTGCAAACGAAATTTTCTTGTGATCATTTTGTGACAAAGAAAATAATTTCTATGGAAAAGTGTGATAATCACTTCCCCACTACAGCAATGTTCTTAGACACAAAACTCCTGACCCTGTCCCCCTTCAGCCTTAGACCTACACAACGCATCCCAATTCACGACCCTAAGCAGCCCTTGACCTAAGAAAATCACTCATCACGTGCTCCAACTTAGCAGTAACACCAAGAGGAATCTTAAAATGAGGCAGAAAATGTGAGGGAATCAAAGAAAGAGAAGTCTGGATCAAAGTAATCCAACCACCCAAAGAGGGAAAGAAATACCCTTCCAACTATCCAAGCACTTGGAAAATGTAGCAACCATAAGTTCCCAGAAAAGGACTGACTTAGATACCACCTAAAGAACACCTACATAAATCCTAGGCCATTCTAAAATCTCATATCCTGCTGAAGAAGGTAAACCGAAAATGATATCTAAGCTAACTTTAATGGTGCCTAACCACTCTTACCCATATTAATCCTCAAACCTAAAACACTCTAAAAATATGCTGAAGGGTAACTCTTTAAAAACACAGTTTATCATTGGACAACCAAAAAAATGGTATATCAGCAAACTGCAAACGAGGAACACCTACATCATCCCTACCCAATGATAGAACCTATAAAAAACTCTTTATCAACTGCCCAATTAATCAGCCTTCTCAAAAATACGCCATCCAAATAAAAATAAACGGGGGTCAAAGGAGCTCCTTGACGCACTATATTAGAAGCAGAAAAACACGCCCTAGGTGTTCCATTAATAATCATAGAAAAAGAGGCCGATGAAAGACAACACAAATCCACCCTCTGCATTTCAATTCAATTCTTTTCCCATCCAAAACTCTATGCAAACAAAGTCCAATCCACTCTATCATAGGCTTTCTCAAAGTCCAACATTCTGACTTAAAGACCAAACCTTTCCTATTTCTCCTCATAACACCCTCAACATCCTCATTAGTCATCAGAGTGGCATCTAAATGTTGCCCATCTTTACAAAAAGTGATCTGTGAACTACAGAACTTAGAATTTGAATCCTCACTCAACTTGTCAGCCAGAACCTTACCAATAAACTTATAAACGCTAGTGATCCAGCTGGTATTTCTATTTTTTTCTTTTCCACTCTAATAGACCAGTCATTTATAGGGCCTAAAGGGATAAAGTAGAATTCAAACCCTTTTCAATCATCCCATTTATATAACATTTCTAAAAGACCTTCAAAGGAACAATCTTGATTACTGAAAGAACAGAAAGTTGAAGGCATCCCAGGAGCTTTATCTCTTGCTGTACTAAAGAAAACTTTCCTAATATTTTCCCCCTCAAAAAACCTCTCTAATTTAAATCACCAATCAACTGAAATCAGACAGTAGTCTAACCCCTCATCACAGGCCTAAACAAAACCTCTTTCTTAAGGAGCTATTTATAGAAATTGGTAATCTTCTCCACAATCAAAGTAAGCTTCCTAACAACCACTCTTTCATTGGTCCCCTCATTTGGTACAGATAGTATCCCACATGAAGAGAATGACCATTGTTTGGCACACATGACCATTGTTTGGCACACATAGTATCCCACACAGAGAATGCCCCTCATTCAAAGAAACCCCTTGTTTGGCACACATACACAAGAGAATAGCCCTCATTTGGGAAGAATGCCCCTTGTTTGGCACACATATTATCTCACAATAGAACGCCCCTCATTTAGCACACATAGTATCCCACTCAAAGAGAATGCCCCTCATTCAAAGAAGGCACTCCAAGTCCGCAAAACAAGACTCACAAATACTCCTAACCAGCTGTTCAGCCACTAATTCAAGTTTATTTTCCTGTAGCATCATCAAAATCAATAGATGCTCTCAAAATAACCTTCCTAACCACTAGATGCTTATTAACATCCCCAAACCTCTCATTAGTCATTAGAGTGGCATCTAAATGCTGCCTATCTTTACAAAAAGCGATCTGTGAACTGCAGAACTTAGAATTTGAAACCTCACTCAACTTGTCAGCCAGAACCTTATCAATAAACTTATAAACACTAGTGACTCAGCTGGTATTTCTAAATTTTTTTTTTTGCCTCTAATAGACCACTCATTTATGGGGCCTAAAGGAAAAAAGTATCATCCCATTAATCTAACATTTCTAAAAGACCTTCAAAGGGTCAATCTTGATTACATCCCCACACTCTTGAAAGAACAGCAAGTTGAAGGCATCCCAGGAGCTTTATCTCTTGCTGTACTAAAGAAAACTTTCCTAATATTTTCCCCCTCTAAGAGCCTCTCTAACTTAAACACCTATCAACTGAAATCAGACACTAGTCTAAGCCCTCGTCACATGCCCAAACAAAACCTCTTAAGTAGCTTTTTATAGAAATTGGTAATCTTCTCCACAATCAAAGTAAGCTTCCTAACAACCACTCTTTCATTGGTCCTCTCACTTGGCACACATAGTATCCCACAAGAGAATGGCTCTCGTTTGGGAAGAATACCCCTCGTTTGGCGCACAGAGTATCTCCCACAAGAGAATGTCCCTCATTTGGCACACATAGTATCCCACACAAAGAGAATTCCCCTCGTTCAAAGAAGGCACTCCAAGTCCACAAAATGAGACTCGCAGATACTCCTAACCAGCTGTTCAACCACTAATTCAAGTTTACTTTCCTGTATCATCATCAAATCAATAGAGGCTCTCAAAATAACCTTCCTAACCACTAGATGCTTATTAACATCCCCTGAACCTTTCATGTTCCAACTAATAATCCTCATGGATACCAACTAAGTACCCCCTACCTCTACCCTTCTTGCCCCCATAGTTAATGGACGTGGCTAATTTATGCAGTTCTATTTCATCTTGACATTTTTTTTAACATATGATCAAGGAGAAACTGACATCCTAAACTCTTCACCTGAATGACTAATGAATCTCAAACCCATAGGGCCTGACGCTCTTAGCTGTTTCCCTCACTAGGTTACATTTGGTTTGTGGAATGCCTATTCCCAGGAGTAGATTAGTTAGTAGGTTATGGGTCTGAAGTCAAAACACCTCCCCCACCATCCCCAAAACTCCAGACGCTTTAGTCATACTCTAGCATCTTCAGCATACCATGGAATAGGTACAGTTCCTTCATTCGCATAAGAAAAAAAACCATTAAACCCTCAATGAAACCACCCTTCTCGGAATTCATAAAGCAAAGGAAACTTCAGTATTTTTAATGTCTTTGGAGATAGTATGAATAGGAGCAATTTCTAAAACACCATTATAAGCTTTGATTTTGTTTGAAACATTAACATCCTTCAAATAGTGAATACCAATCTATGCAGATTTAGATGAACCATCAAAGCTTGTCCCTTCCCGTATCAATCCACCCTCTTGATTCTGATTAACATATTCCTCATTAGACTGCAAGTCATACATATTAGCTAAATCCACCTCAGTGAGCTTTTTCTTGGTTCTAATAAGCAGAGCTGCAGCAACTTCCTCTTCATCCCAGAATTTCTCAATGAGCAATAAATATACTCCCTGTATCCTCCCATCATCGAAGGAAGCCAAATTGGTATGTGATTCGTTGTTCTTAGAGCTTGCAAAAACCGAAGGATTTCCACTCCCTTGCATTGCGAATAGTACCTATTGGATTACCACTTTACCTAAAAGCTTAAGCTGTTAGGTTGTAAGCCAACGACGCAAATCAAGCCTTAAACAAGCAGCCTGATCGCACGTGGAGAGAGAACACACAATGAATAACACTCATATTAGGAATAAGATAATTTTTTTTAAGAACTTACATTAAACACAGGTAACAAGAGTAGAACCTAGGTCCTCCTAGTAACTAGCTCTGATACCTTGTTAGATTACCACATTGCCTAAAAGCTTAAGCATTGGGTTGTGGGATATACATTAACAATGCATACAAAGCCTTAACAATGTTGTAAAGATACTTAATCTTATTCTTCTACAGTGATTGCTGCAGGTCAAAACCTGCTAGTTAGGCCAAATATTTAATGTAATTATTTCAGTAACTCCTACAAAATTATCCATCCAAAAAACTTATTTCAACAGATTGTCTCCCTCTTATGAGATAACAAGAAGTGCAAGGGCAAAATGATTTCTATCTTGTTAGAGAGGGTTCAACTAGTTATTAATGTTTTAAAAGGCTCAATTCAGGCTCACCTCAAGGCCAAGCATGCCTAAAATGCCTTGAGGCTTAACCTAAAATACCACAAGCTGATTTTTATCTTGTCAGAATTTCAACTAGTTATTCCATTTTAAAAATGGCTCAATTGAGGCTTGCCTCAAGGCAAGACATGCCTAAAATGCCTCGACTCTTGAGGCCAAATCCCAAAAATGCTAATGCAGTGTACGCCAAGGTTTACGCATTTACACAAAAGGCATGCCTTTTGCGCCTTTTCAGTTGGGCTCACGCATTTTGGGTGCGCAATTATCAAGTTGGACTTGGCTAGAAAATTTTAACTACATGTTTATATAAAAGGAATGTCATTATATGTGTTGATTTCTAGAATTCCTGAAGTCTTTCCAAAATAATTGGGGGTTGTACTCAAATCTTGAAAATAATTTGAACTTTGTAGTGTTATAGCTATCCCTTTTCATGATTTACTTAATGAATTGAAGTTAGCAATTTTTGAATGGCCAACAAGTAGTTTACGAATTATATTTGAATTTTTTTATATATTTTATTTGTGATTTTCTTGATTTTCCTTTAATTTTTGAAATATATGTAATCTCAAAAGGCTTACACCTTGCCTCTTAAGGGTTAAAATGCTTCACCTTACGCACTCACCTTTTAAAACACCAAATTATTCCAATACTTTTGAGCATGCAGATTTTGCTGGTGCTGCATTTTATTATTTCCCAAAAACATGATACATGCAGTTATAGATAATTGCAGGAGTTCTTGTGGACTGGGTCTGATCTTAAAGAAAAAAAAAGTTGTCTTGGTCTACAATGAGGGAGCATTTGCTGCTAAAGAGTGAAGGTGTTCTGGGTGTTATAAGTATGGACATAGAGAACAAAGCCACTGTCATTGAAGGCTTTTGGATGTTGGTTATTAAATCATCAAGCTTATGGGGGGATTGGACGCATCTGAAAATTTAGAAAGAAGAATACTGTAGCTTGAAGTGGAGAATTCTTTTGAAGATGAGAAAATGAGCAAAGCCTTGTGTGGAGCATATAATTAGGAATAGAAGGATTGCATTTTCTTGGTATTATATCTGGTTCCTTTTTATTCCATTGTTGAGAAATGTGCAGAGAGCCAGATTATATTCAGGATTCTGATGTGAGCTGAAGTGCTAATGTTGTAGACATTTTCCCTGTGGTGGCTTGGAATCGTTTACTTTGGTTTAAGAATTAATAACCGAGGCATAATTTTCATGCCAGGATTGAGCACATGGTTGCAGGCTCAAGATCAGTTGATTTTTTTTTTGTTGGGGGGGGGGGGGGGGGGAAGAGTTCTAACAAGCACTTGGCAGATCTTTTGTGGTGATTGCAGTGAAAATATGTTTTGATTTTTCCTTTGGGTATGTTTCTTATTAAAAACATTTGGACCATTGGAATGAGATCTTAACATTACAGGAATTTTGGTAAATGAGAGGATGAGATGGGGTACAAAGATAAGTTTGTGATGACACTGAGCAATAAGAGAAGAGCTTTACTTGCAGTTTCTATCTTCTATATATGGCTTGAAGTTTGAACAAATCAACAAAAAAAAATAGAATTTTCATTTCTGTTGCTACTAGAGAGGATGGTTATTCAAAAGATATTATTAATGGTGTTAAGAGTTGGTGGTGGTGATTTTAGATGTATTGATATGTTCCATTTCAAGAGAGATTTGTGAGTCACAAAGCAGTTTAGCCAGCCTCTTCTCTAGTTATAGTAGCTGTATTCTGTTTTCTTAGTTTTTTTGGTTAATAAAATGAACTATAAAAATATTGAGTGCTATTAAATTGGGCCTGGGGAAATTCATTTGGAGACGATTGTAAAAACCCCTAACCAAACAAGATTGTTGTGTGAAATGGTACTGGTGATATATTGATATGGCCTGTAATGTCAGCATGAGGTTGCTGCCCATACAGTTAGTGTCAGCTGTATGTGTCACCAATGGTCTCAATTCCACTATGCCAAGTGTGCTATGTCTCTGATACTAGGTTGTTTTGTACAGGAATGTAGGGCTTTTAAGTGTAAGAAGTCAAAGGAGAAGAATTGGGAAATAAGAAGTGATGGAAATGAATTCCTTAAGATTGCAGGGCGGAAGCCAAAAGAGTTGGGGAATCTCTTTATAAATATTTGTTCTAACCAAAAAGGAGAAAACCTTTCACATGTGGCATGCATACATTTGCATTAGGCTGGAGCAGTACACTAGAACTTTAAAAAGATCTGTCACCACTTCTGGTCTCTATGGAGTTGGGTGGTTTTCTTAGTTTTGCTTTGGGTTCACAAATGTTTTTCCCCTTCCTTTTTTGAGACCAGGTCTCTCTTAAGTGAAATGGAGAGTGATAGGAGAGCTTTGATCCATCGATTGTTTTGTTTTGGTCCTTTTTCACTTCTCCTTTCCTCTCTCTTTTAGATTCTCTTTTTATATTTCAATAAAATTTAAAAGGAAAAGAAAAACTAGAAGCCCCTATGAGTATCCTTTTTCACTTTGGACGCCCTGCCAGAGAATCTTAACCACTGACAATGACAACCTAATGAAAAAAGGGGGGATCTTTGGTTGGTGTTTCATTTGCAAGAACTGAGCGTGAATCTGTGAACCACTTGCCTGCTGTAGTTGGGCGGAAATGTTTTTGAGCTTAGTTTATGCAACTTTGGGGTACCTAATGGTTCATTTTATGGTAGGTGATGAGCAAAACACAACATTCCTTCTGCCATCTCGAGGATTATTTGGAAAGAGGAATATGGAGGCTTTTGAGGGAGCTGAAAAAAAAAAATCGCTTGTTACAGTGAGGTTTTTTTCCTCCTCCCCCCCCCCCCCCCCCCACCTTTTTTTTTAAACTTTCATTTGTTGGCGTGCGTGTGAATGTGTGTATTGACTTGTCTACACCTTGCCTATTGGTTTCCCCCGTTCCCTCTGTGGCTTTTGTTAGTGAAAAGCTTATTTGCCTTTTATTTATTTTACCTTTTTGAGAAAAAGATGTATGCTCAAGAATGTCTCTTGCAATGTAGGGTGAAGGAGTTGCATCATTGCATCATACTGGGGCATCTGAACCTCCTGTATCTCCAGCTCCCGAATACCAATCCAATCAATGGCAAAAAGCAGATGGTAGCCCTGGTGGTTCACTGCATGAGGCATCGCCACAGCCCTAGCTCATGTTGATAAAATGTACTATTATTCTTTTGCCTCAAAGATTTCTTCACAAGGAACTGAAGGCCAGCATAAACACAAATCTGCAGTTCGTCTTGAGGCCCAACATTAACATAAAGCGACAGTTTCAACAGGAGTCTTTTTGCAGGAAAAATGAACCTGAGTTGCTTGTTGATTCAAATCAATATTTGTAGCAACTCAAGTTACATGTGAAGATTGCAGATCAGAGGATCTGGTTTTGCTGGTGGTGGATGGTGCATGAAATTTTGGGTAACATGTTCGATGCTGTCTGTGAGGAGTAGGCGAAGGATAGACGGTGGATTTTAATCGTTTAGCTGCTAAAGCATACGCGGATGAAATTTGGCGGACGCATTCAAGTTGGTTAATATAGAGATTATTTATGAGCATTCATAAGACTTCAGTTACAAAATTGGCTTTCACAAATTGCAAAATCTTGAGAAATTTTATTAGTTAAAGGTCTAAGACTTCCATACTCGAGGACTTTGGTTCAAATCTTGAATATGTGGAAAGGATTATGGAATAAGAGATGGGCTCGTCTCCTTAATGTACTTCAGGCTCAATGATGACTTTCAACCAAACAAAAGAATAGTAATAATAATAATACAATCTAGCACTTGACTTATTATACTAGCTTTGCTCAATTGTTTAAAACTTTTATGCTACATTTGTAAGCAAGAAATTTGAATTTTGGATTTAAATTTGAACAAAATTTAACACATTTTTTGTATTATATTTAATATAAATTCACATAAATTCAAATTTAAGACCTTCTCAAATGTAAGTTAGATTATATTCGAAACTTAAAATAATATTAAAAAATACAAAAATATGAAAGAATTTACCATGTATAAAAATAAGAAAGAAAATAAAATATATTGTAAATCAATAAAAAAATTTTTAAAGAATGTAAGAGAGATATATTGGCAGGTACGGAGTAGAAGAACAAAAATCAAGAAATTACAAACTACAATCCCAACAAAAGCAAAACTACCTAGAGTCATTGTTTCTACTTCTAGCATTAAATTAAATAAAAAAAAAAAAAAACGATACAATTAAAGATGGTATTTGCATCAAGAAGAGAATGGACAATGGTAAAAGTAAACTGTAGCTTTATAAATGCGGTAGATTGCAAGCGACCCAGGTGAACTTCCAAAGGATTGCTAAAATCTATATTCCTTTGGGAGGTGAGCCGGTGCTTAATTTTTCTTTTCTTTTTTTTATCTGAAAATTATAATTATATAGATGAAAATAGATATGTACAGATACTTTGGGCATATCCAGGAACAAAAGAGGCCAAGCTCCTAACCACAATTGCAAAGCAATACACTCAAGAAAGCAATACAAACGAAGGGGAAGGTCAAGCTCCCAACCACAGATGCAAAGTACTACACTCGAGCCTTGACCTTCCGACCAATCTAAATGCATAATAAAACTTGGACATACCCAGGGGCAAGAGTTAGTTCAAAACAAAGCTTAGTTACACAAGAAAAGAAATTTAGCGTACACAACTCTATATAGGTGAATTTGAATAACTTTAAGAATTGCATCCGGATGAGTGGCAGAGCCCTCAAATTTTTTTGTTTCTAAAGTGCCATAGATTATAGATCGGGATTGCCAAGGAAGCTCTCTTAGCTATGACCTGAACTCCTGTTCCTTTGGAGTTTTTTTTCCCATTTTAACTTTTTAAAAAATATATATATTAAATAATACCACATTGTGGGAAGTATTTCCCAGAATGACTCTGACGTAATTTCGCTACTCCAAGTAGCGAGATTTTTAGTTGATAAAGCATGCTAGCCTTGACGCATGACAAATCTCGCTGGTTCATCCAGCGAGATTTGTTTGGGATATTTAATGCCTATCCAACCGTTCATCGACGCGTGGCAAATCTCGCTGAATGAACTAGGGAGATTTGCTTCAACCACATGACACAACCCTTCCTCCTTCCATTGTCTTCGCAAATAGAGAGGTGTACATCCTTTTGCAGAGAGACAGGGAGGAGCAGAGCAGCAGGTTACCATTGAAAGAGATAGGGGCCGGACATGTGCAGGTGACTGTTGTGCTAATCGTTGAGGGCATGTGTGTATATAAACTCGAGGAAATGGGGTAAGATACATTCTGGGATTTAGTTTGTTCAAAAATTTTAAATTAATTTATTTGATTGAAGAGTTGGTTTGATAATCGGATTTGAGTTAAGTGTGCTGTTCAGAGGGCTTTGTTTGGAAACGCCTTTCTTGAAGGTTAGGGTTTTTTTTTTTTTTTGTATTTGAATTATATTTTTTATGATACTGCCCAAACAAAAACATGTATGAAATTTTTTTTGTTTAAATTATATAATCATTTTTGTATTTCTATGTTCTTTAGCATGTTTGTTGGATATAGTAAAAATTAAAATTCTGAATGCATGTTGTTTTTGTGATTGTGGTATGTGGTTTGTATATATATAAAAGAATTTCATGTAGTGGCTTCATATAAAAGAATTTCATGCAGTGGCTTCATATAAAAGAATTTCATGCAGTGGCTTCATATAAAAGAATTTCTTCCTATGCCTGAATTTTTAAAGGATAACTAAATTGGAAAAATGTATTAAGAAAAGTGATACAAAGACAATTCCATATTCCTTGAATCCCCTTTGAAACGTTTTGGGCAAGAGTGATGTAAAGATAATTTCACATTTTTTAAATCATGTTTAGACCTTGAAAAATATTAAGAGAATGGAAGAAAAAGATAAAATAAAAATCCACTTCATCATAAAAATCCACTTTATCATGGTTGGTTATCAAGGTATGATGAGTGGATAAATAAAATTTAATTTTACACGTCATTAATATTTTTCATAATTTTAATCTTATAACAAAATTTTATTCTTAATAATATTTAATATAAAGAGAATCTTTGACCAAAAAAGTTAAGCCTTAAGAATGAAGGATATTATACAAAAAATAAAAAATTAATTTTCATTCTACACCTTCTATAGCTATCTCACATAAGAATTTCATTCTCATAAAAAAAATTTTGTTGGAGACTAATTTACCTTTCTATTTTAAAAGTTTGAATATTAATTTGCTTTTATATCATAGACAAATTTATCATGAAAATATTTTTTAAGATTTAATTTGAATTCTGTACAAAGAAGCTTAACTTTCAATGAATTGTGATGATAAGTTCTTAAATAATAATCAATACAAATTGATTAGGCATATGCCTGAATAAAACATTATTTCAAAGAATGAGGCATTGGACTAAATCCTCACTTTCCATTTCTAGGGTTATTGAATAGTTTACTTGCTTGCTATTGCTAGTTCAAACGTCAGCTCTTGCTTAGTCATTGGACTATATCCATTTGAGGGAAACTCTCTAAACAAACAAATAATTAGTTAACTTCCATGAAATGCATGTTGTTTATTAAGTTTGTAGAATGAAATGCATATTATTTCTCATGCCTTATACATGAATCCCATTGGATTTTTATGCTCCCTTATAACATAATTTAAATCAAGAAAAATAAAAACATTAATATTATCATATAATAATAACATAAAATTATTATGCAGAAAAAATTATTAAAATTTTAGTTTCAACTTGTATGACATATATCGACAAAGATCTTGATGAAATGAATAATATAATCATTAAAATTAAACCATTTCAAAAGTATTAAATTAATAAAACTTATAGGTTTGTGGTATGCTTTATGGATAAAATAAATTAAGAGAATTGGGAATAATTAATATTATTTTTTCTAGCTAATTGAGAGGCTTGATAAAAAATATAAAAGAAACTTAGTGCTTATTATGATAAAATTATTTTTGGTATCATTATAAAAAAATTATGAAAATTAAGAATTTTAGTTTTCAACTTGTATGACAAACAATACGAATCAAAACTAGGGCTACAAATAAGTGAAGCTATGACTAGTAAGTATGGTTTGTTTATTAAAAAATGAGTTCAAGTTTGACTTGAGCATAAAGTTTTCTATTTGAGTTCGGTTCGTTTCATATATATAACTTAAACTCAAATCAACTGAAACTTATTTCACTTTAATGAACGAGTTAAGTTCAAGCGCAAGCTTGAACTCAAATTCAACTCGAGTGAAACTCGTTTTTAATTGATAAACGAATTAAGTTATCAAACTAATTAAATTAATTGATAATTAATAAATTATTAATTTATTTAGGAAAAGTTTGGGGAAAAGAAGAAAAATTTGCATATGGTTTTTATTTATCTAAATAAAGTTTATAATGGAGTAACTAGGGAAGTGCTGTTGTGAGTATTAAAAAAGAAGTGAGTTTGCAGTAGATATATGAATGTCATTAAGGGTATTTATGATAAAAAAATATTATTACCTTATCTTTGGAGAGACCTCGGACTCATCTGTGAATTTGCATTGGATTTAAATAAAATGTAATGAAAAATTTTATTAAAAATTATTCAAATACATCCAAATCCAAATTTAAGATATAAATTTTTTTTTTAACGAAATGAAGACATTCTAAAATCTATATACTCAAAAATTTAAAATCTATAAGATAGTTTAATAATCATAATATAGTTACAAGATGATTAAACTTAGTGAAATTAATTCTTGATTACTATAAGCAACACATATCACTTATACATACAATTTTGTTTTGAGTAGGTCTTTTTTATTTCCCGATCGTTGATCTAAATGGCAGGAAGCTCAAGCAGTGCTCTGATCACAGTATTGTTGTACATAGGGGGGACATAATAACTGGAGCAAATGGTGTTAGTTATAGTAGTCCGCCAGTTCGACCAATTCGAATTGGCCATAGATGTAAATTAAATAAATTATATACAAAGATATATAAATATTTGCGTATTGATCTAGATCAATACGCATTGCGAGTGACCACAAGATACCCTATGCGAGGGTACAATAATACAGTCCTCTACGAGGCTGTTCCCATATCTAATGATTGCGAAGGTATTAAATTTCGCTCTCAATCCACTCTGTATCTTACCCTCAATTTTTATCAATTCTACATCTTTCATCTAAGCGGTCTTAATCTTTTCTAGTAAGGTCAGTTCGAGTACCAAACTAGCAATGAATGTCCGGTGATTTCCTTTTAGATTTTCAACATCAAACCTCTCTAGGTCCATCCTGATCTAATGTTAAGCTACCACTGTCGAAACTGACACATTCCCTGACTTCCAACTCAATGCATCAGTTACCACATTACCTTTCCCTAGGTGATAACCGATAGTGCAGTCATAGTCCTTAATTAGCTCTAGCCACCTCCTCTGTCTCATATTCAACTCTTTCTACATGAAAAAGTACTTAAGGTTTTTATGATCTTTGAAAATCTCACACCTTTCATTATATGGGTAGTGCCTCTAGACTTTCAATGTGAAAACCACTATTTCCAATTCCAAATCGTGCATTGGGTAATTCTTCTTGTATTCCTTGAGTTTCCAAGAAGCATATGCAATAACCTTCCCCCGTTGCATCAATACGCACCCAAGCCCTTTCCTAGATGCATCACTGTAAATTACAAAACCACCATCTCCTGATGGGATGATCAGAACCGGAGCAGTGACGAGTCGCTGTTTCAATTCTTGGAAAATTTTTCACATTCATCTATCCATTCATATCTTACACCCTTCCTGGTAAACTTTGCTAGAGGGCTTGATAACTTAGAAAAACCTTCTATGAATCGACGGTAATATCCCACCAATTCTAAGAAACTCCTAACTTCGCGGACATTCTTTAGTCTTGTCCAATCAACTACCACCTCTATCTTGCTTGGGTCCACTAAAATACCGTCCCTGGATACTACGTGTCCTAGAAATGCCACTTGTTCCAACTAGAATTCGCATTTCTTGAATTTAGCATACAACTTCCTTTCTCTAAGCACCTGCTCGGGGTTCTTTGAATAAACCAAAATGTCATCAATGAATACCACCACAAACTGATCCATATACTTATGGAAGACTCTATTCATCAAATCCATGAATACGACAAGAGCATTAGTCAATCTGAAAGGCATAACCAAAAACTCACAATGGTCATACCTAGTTCGGAAAGCAGTCTTTGGTACATCCTCTAATTTAACTTTCACCTAATGGTACCCAGATCGAAGATCAATCTTAGAGAAAACTTGTATTCCCTGGAGTTGGTAAAAAAAATCATCTATACGAGGAAGTGGATACTTGTTCTTATGGGTCACTCTATTTATTTCCCGATAGTCAATGCACATTCTCATCGATCCGTCTTTCTTTTTAACAAATAACACGGGTGCTCCCCACGGTGACATACTAGGTCTGATGAACCCCTTCTCCAATAACTCCTATAACTGCTCCTTTAATTCTTTCAATTCTGCTGGAGGCATCCTAAATGGAGCCTTAGAGATTGACACCATTCTTAGAGATAGGTCAATAGAAAACTCCACCTCACGCTCGGAAGGTAACCCCGATAAATCCTTCGGAAACATGTCAAGGAACTCCCTTACTATCTGGATATCCCCAAGTATTAATTCTCCCTCTGGTGCTTCCTTCACACAAGCTAGGTATCCTTGACATCCTTCCAAAAGTAGCCTTTTAACCTGCATAGCTGACAGTATTTGTGAAGAGGCGCGCACACTCAACCCAACAAAGATATACTCTTGCTCTCGTATAGATCTGAACACTACCTCTTTTTTATAGTAGTCAATACTGGCATAACTAGAAGCTAACTAATCCATCCCTAGAATCACCTCAAATCCATGCAAGTCGACGACCACCAGATTGGCTGGCAGTGTCCTTCCCTGAATACTAATTGGATAATCTCTAAGTACTCTCTTACATACCACAACGGTTCTTGTCGATGTAGCCACTAATAGATTAGCATCCAATAGCTGAGCTTCTAGTCCACATAATTTAATATACTTCCAAGCTATGAATGAATGTGTCACCCCTAAATCAAACAATACAACAACTTTATGTGACAATATTAAAATAATACCTGTCACCACGTCATCAATGTTCTCCGCATCTCCCTATGTAAGCGAATACAACCACGCCTAGGCGATATTCCTTTGATAGCCACCTCGGGGTTCCTGATTGTGTCCCTGGAATTGATTAGGTGTAGGCGAATCACTAGGCGGCACATGACAGTCTTGTGCCATGTGGCTAGATCTACCATATTAGTAACAAAGAACCACTCTAACTGGGCAATCACCCTAGTGCCTATGATAACACCTAGGACAAGGAGTGCGTGATGGATTCCCCTAAGAAGCTCGATGTCCAACTTACTGTCACTAGCCCGCATTGTTGCTCCTTTTCCTCCATGAACCCTAGCTGGTACCAACTTGAAATTCAAGAGGCATGGGTCTCTTTCTCTGGTTCTACAACCCTGCGCTTCTCTGCTGGTTTGTCTCTGCTACGATGGCTTTATCCACTAGTTCCGAAAAATCCCGCACCTATAAGACCGTCCCCTACTCGTAAATCTTTTGTCGTAGGCCTTTCTCAAACATTTTCGCCTTTTTAGACTCGTCTGGAATCATATATGGAGCAAAGCAAGACAGATCAACGAAATTGGTTGCATACTACTACACAGTAAAGTGCCCTTGGGTCAGGTTTAGAAACTCCTCCGCCTTAGCATCCCTAGTGGAGGTGGGGAAGTACAGATCGAAAAAGATTTCCTTAAAATGGCTCCATACCAAAATTGCGGGTACTGGCCTCTGCTCCTCAAGCAGCTTCACAGCTAACCACCACCGCTCAACCTCTCCCGTCATCTTAAATGTGGCATAGAGGACTTTCTGCTCATCAGTGCAGTGCAGCACTACCAGTATCTTATCCATCTCCTATACCCAATTCTCTGCAATGGTTGGGTTGGCTCCTCCTGAGAAAGCTAGGAGTTTCATCCGAGTAAACTTATTTATGGTGCAGCCCTGATCAGCTAGTGGGCAAGCCTGTCCCCTAAAGCTCCATGCAATCTCTGCCATAACCTACTGAGCCACACTAAGCAGCACTAAATTTGAGTCACTGCTACCCATGCTAGAAGACCCCACGTTACTACTACCTCCAGCATTCGCATTGTTATTCCCAGGGTCCATCCCGAAAAATAGGACAGAGAATAATTTCTTAGAATCCTATTGTCAAAATATAACCGGTACCATCAATTAACTGGAAAACTATAAAAAGGCATATTATCCTCATACTAAAATGCTCAGGCTCTCCTTTTATGGACTTCTCTCACACCACTAATTTAATCCTCAAGTTCCCAATCCAAGGTCCAGCCTCACAGCTCAGAAACAAAACCATCGATGGTTTGCCATGATTTTTCTAAGATCGTCACCTTAAAAAAATCACAGAAGACTGTCAAATTATTTCTGCCTCCAAGCTACAAGAGAAAACCTAAGATTCCAATTTACCTAGGGTACTCTACTTCACTATGCATCCTATACCCCCACTTTACAACACCTAGACTATCAATTCTTACTCTTATCACCACTCATTCCTATACTCTTGTAGTATTTTCCTTTAAAGTCTGTAGAACCTAGCAATCTAGGCTTTGATACCACAACTATAACGACCCAATAATTTTACTACTCTAATACCACACTTGTAGCACACCGAACCCAAAAGTGGGGTCCAGAGTGCCACGTAGGAAAAACATACTACTTTATACCACACTTGTGAAGCCCCCAAAAATAATCATTACATATATCCATAATTAATACAAAAATGGCATCATCATATGATCACCTTAATACCACCTTTGTAACAACCTGAGACCAACAGGAGGTTCTAGGTACATTCATTGTATATGTTGACCTTATAGGTCACGCCCTGGTTTTGATAATGACAAATACTCTTGTATTTAATAAATATCTAGTTCATGTGCAGGTTCATATTAGCATATCATCAATGGCACGTGAAAGCTCAAAGATTGAAGACAAATTCATGCTCTTAATTGTAATAACTTTTAGTGGAATTTGTCTGTAATAGTAAATTAGGTTATTTGGTTTGTAATAAGCACACACAACACATGCATGGTTTAATTTGTAAGCTCAAACCAGATACAAACCAAAACTGACCTTAGAAAGACCTTAGGGTACAGTCGACCGACACCGGACTTTTTCGGTGTCTCTATTTTTTACCCAAGTGACCCTAGGACACACACATATACATATATGATTGGTAGGCACTTAAATAGGGCTTGATTATGTCAAGACGGGACCGAAATGCACACTTGGTGCACTTTCGGTCGACCGGCCAAATCAGTTCATTTTTGGCCTGGTCGACCAAACCATACCTGGGTCAACCGTTGACCAAGGTCCCGGTCAACCGAGACCCTGTAGTTCATTTGACCCCGATCGACCGAACCACCTGGGAGTCAACATTTTGACCTCTCGGTCGACCGACCACTTTTGTGCTCCAACTACCTGGTCGACCGGAGGGTCCTTGGGAGAATTCCCAAGGCCCGGTCGACCAAACCTCGAAAGTTTGGAAAATATCCCTCCCTGGTCGACCGAGCCTTTCAGTTCAAAAGTCCCCTGGTCGACCGAGTCATTTGAGTCCTGGTCGACCGAACCATTTCTGGTCGACCGGACCTCTCGGGTTGCTTCTATTTTTTTACCGTGATTAATAATTTTAAATAGGGTTAAATTGGTTTAAATGTCATTAAACTTTTCGAATAATCCCTAATAGGTCCCCAACGGTCAAAATTTTCAGTATGTCTATATATACTCTTTCATTTGATGGATTAAGTATTGATTAGCAAAAAGATTAAGAAAATCCCTCTCAAGAAAAAATACTTTCTTTTTGCTTCTCATTTGCTCACACTATTCCAAATACACTCTAGCTTACATTCAATACTCGTAAAATCATTTGTAAGTATTCTTGAGTGCTTAGATAGGAAGGTTCACTCTCTCTTGGTTGTAAGATTGATATAATTTTATTAAGAGCTGAACCAAAAGGATTCTTAGGGTACTTAGCCAATAAGTTCATCCTAAGAAGACTTTACTAGGTCTTCTGAGATTGCATATTTGTTGCAATATCTTAAGAAGCCCATTTTTGCTTTTGGTTGCGAAATATTTTCAAAATCATTTACAAATATCTATTGCTCTTTATTTTGAAAACCATTTGAGGAGATATTTGTGTTTGAGGTGAAACATCTTTGTTGCAATATTTATTCAATCAAATATTCTTGCTGAAAACAAAGATCCTATATATTTTGCAATCCAAGCATATACATACTTCCATGATTGAGATATTCTATTGATTGATATTCTTGAGGCTTATCTGATACTCTATGTGAACACATTTGATTGAAATACCTTGAGATACACAGATTGCTTGTTAGACACTCTCACGTACTTACTACACTAATAGAAAACATAGTTGAGAGTTGAAATATTTAGACCACACAGAGCTTACATTTTAAATCATCTGTGGTGTTTGTGTTTGTGTGCATTTGTGGTACAAATCTTCTTTACGTGAAAGCACCAATATATTGTACCGTTTGATTGTATATCTGAGAGATTCCAGGCGTGGCCTGAGGGGGCGGTAATCCAGCCCGGTAAGGATTGGTAAAGGTTGAGGTCAGCCCTGTGGTAATTTGACCTGGTCTGTATAGGTGTTGCTCCATCCGTTTAAGTGAGCAAGTTATTGTGATAATCCTTGTGCTGGTTAGCCAAGGCGGGGACGTAGGCAGTTGGCCAAACCTCAATAACATATCTGCGTGTCCTCCTTTCTTTACTGCTTTCTGGTGCTTGTGTGATTGTTTAAACTGCTTTATTTAATTTATGGTATATTTACATTATTTGCACTAGATTGACCATAGGCTTGTGAACATACTGCTGTTAGGAGGAATACCTAGGAGATAAATTTTAAAAATACCAATTCACTCCCCCTCTTGGGATCACGGTAAAGCTAACAGTATAACATAATTTCAAACACATAAAGTAGAAGCAAAAAAGATCATCCCTTCCATATGTACTAGAGTACTACCTCACAACCATTTCATCTACCATACCCAAAATCCATATTAGAACCCAAAAAACCCAAAATATCTATATAATCAAATCAGAATCCCACCAACACTCACCCTTAGCGAGATCGTCTAAGTCTCACTCTAGAGCTCATAAGCTCGATTTCATTTAGGACTTGAAAAGTTGATATATATTTATTGGGGCGAGGCACTTCTCAATAAGATGGAATAAATTATTATCAGTGTGTGGCTAACATGAGTTTCAATGAAATTAAGCACAATCATTAATTTACTTTATCTAACAAGTATGACATTTGCAAAATATAACTCACACCTATACAGTTGAAAATATGAATTTTCCTTCACATTATAGTTTAACTTAGTAAATAATACCAATTACATAAATTTACATATATGCGTAGAAGAACCACCCTTTTGGACTAACAATGTCATCATCGTGTATAAACCCCCATGATCGGGTTGTGCGGTTTGAAGACTGGACTTGGCATTGGCTGGCCTACCACCAAGTTAAGTGAAAATTCCTTGTCTATAGTACGATTTTCCTACCGAAGCCTGGTCCAGACTCCAAAGGCGGTCTACAACACTTCGCAGGCCAAATCCACTTCCATTACCAACACTTCGCAGTACAGTGTGGTTGCACTGATTTATCTTGTCTGTAGCTACAGTACTGCGCTCTCATTATAATTGGTCCTCAAGGTTCTTAAATCAAATAATGCAATTTAAGTAATAAAAAACATTATCATAATATTATTTTCATAACATACATCTCATATCAGTATTTCCAACCATTCACAATCTAGTATGAAACTGTCATTTTACATTTCACATCTCAGTATAAAACTGTCATTTCACATTTCACTGCTCGGTATAAAACCATACTTTCTCATTTCCACCGCATTCACAATTTTTCCATAAATCAGTATAAAACACATTCTCACTGTATAATTTCATAAAAATCCTCATATTCAATTATGTAATAAAAATAAAAACATACTAATGCCACACGATTTGAACGTTAAATTGTAATACAATAAATTGCTCGGAAAAATATATTTTTGCTAAAAACTAGGTTTGATCATCTCCAAAATTTTATTTAACTATATATATATATAAACTAGGTCTGATCATCTCCAAAATTTTATTTAACTATATATATATAATTTTCAAGAAACGGAGATGATTAACCTACTCGCTTTGGTTTTTCCCCAAATACATATAATAATCAAAACCGTCAATTTTCATATGTCTGATTCATATAGAAAATCATATATAACATTCACGATTCCATATGCTCAAGTTTAATCAGTTTAAATTTAAAAAAAAAAAAACTGACGTAATCTATTCCCCTTACCTTAGCCCTAGAGTGGTACCTACGACGCCCCAACGACAAATCCACTTCAGTTAAAATATTGAGCAAAGTTGGGACCCGAATATGGTGTTCATTTTTCGATTTGGCCGAGAAACAACCGAGAAATCTAGAGAGAAAGAGAGAGAGAGAAAATTCGGTTTGGGGGGGTCTCTGTATCTCAGGAAATCCAATATTTCTTGAAACTTCACTTACTCTTTACATACATATATATATATATATATATATATATTATAATATTATAATATTATATTATATTATATTATATTATATTATATTAATATATTATAATATCATATTATATTATATTAATTAATTATTATTATTATTAATTAATTAATTAATTAATTAATTTTTATTTCTTATATTTTTTTTGGAACACTACATAAAAGATTTGATTCCTACATAATCAAGATTGGTTACAAAAGGTGTGAGTATGACTGCTGCATATATGTGAAAAAGCTTGATGATGGTTCTTTTATTTTCTTACTATTGTACGTCGATGATATGTTGATTGCTGCAAAAGATTTAATTAAGGTGAATTAGTTAAAGGAACTATTGCATAAGGAATTTGACATGAAGGATCTTGGTTCAGCCAAGAAAATACTTGAGATGGAGATTCGCTGAGACAGAATTGCAAGGAGGTTATGGTTATCTCGGGGCGATTATGTACAGAAGGTTTTGGAGAGGTTTAGCATAGTTGATGCAAAACCAGTGTGTACACCTCTAGCAAGTCATTTTAAGTTGTCTACTGCAGATTGCCTAAGTACGGATGAGGATATCCGAGACATGTCAAAGGTCCCCTATGCTAACGCTAAGGGGAGTTTAATGTATGTCATGGTGTGTATGAGGCCATATTTAACACATGTTGTAAGCGTGGTGAGCAAGTTTCTCTTTAATCTAGGAAGATGACATTGGGAAGCCATAAAATGGATATTTAGATACTTACAGGGTACATCGGGATATGGCATCATATTCGGCAAGCAACAGGGTTGTCCTTCAGTTATGGGATTTGTTGATTCTGATTATGCAAGGGATATGGATGATAGAAGGTCTACAATGGGTTATGTTTTTACACTTGTAGGAGGACCTATATGTTGGAGATCCATGGTTAAATCTCTGGTAGCATTGTCCATGAATGAAGCTGAGTATATGGTAGTTGCCAAAGCTGCAAAGGAATCCTTATGGCTTACTAGTTTGGTCAAAGAGTTGGGATTATAGTAAGATGGAGTTGTGCTGCATTGTGACAATCAGAGTGCTATTTACTTAGCGAAGAATCAAGTGTATCATACTAGAACCAAGCATATTGATGTGAGGTTCCACAGGGTTCAGAAATTGATTACTTCGGGTGAACTCGTATTGAAGAAGGTTCATACATCTGAAAATGCAGCGGATATTTTGAAAAAAATCGGTGACTAGTTAAAAGTTCAAGCATTGTTTGAACTTACTCCATGTCTCCAATTGATATAAGGGAGACAATCCCAACCAAGCGTTCCATGTTCAAGGTGGAGCAGTTAGATATGTTTTTTGAGTTCTCCTAAGGGGCATATAATCGCCAAGGTGGAGATTGTTGTTTATGGTATGACTTTTGTACTTGATGTTGACTTTTTGAGTCCGATCTCTAGTTTTGATAATGACAAATTGCTAGTTTCTTATGTGTGTGTGCAGTGTTTGAGCAGGCTTGATATGTTAGCACACACATAAGGGAAAAGATAGTGGAAGCCAGAAGACCTTAAAGCTTACATCAACTGCTGTTTTCCACGGAAGACAGAAGAGAAAAAGAAGAAGATATTTTGTTTTAATTGTATATGTATTTTTTGTTTCATTATTTGGTTTGTAATAATTTATGGTCTGTAATACCCAATTCACCCCCCTTCTTGGGAATACACCAATTCCTACAATTGGTATCAAAGCCTTGTGGCATTGACTTAAATGTTTTTGCTAAAGACCAAGATAACTCAAATTGGTGTATCCCCATTCGGAGACGGATGAACACCTTCCAGTCCTCCATTGTTTTGTGGTGTCAATTACACTAGCAGGAAAATTAGAATTAGTGTCTTAATAAAATCAATGGATTGGATGGCCTGGCGGGTGATTGTTAATGGAATTCGTATGCCCTTGGATGAAAATAATATTAGGTTAATACATGCGAATTCACATGCCATGGATTTACTATATTGCGCTTTAGATTCTAATATTTTGCTTGAGATAATGACATGTAGAAGTGTACATGAGATCTGGGTTGGGCTCGAAAAGAAGTATGAAGAGACCTAGGAAAAGGAGACCACCACTTAGGAAATGTCAAGCTCAAATGAACTGGAAGTGGTAAATGATAGGGTAATTGCATTAATAGAAAAAAAGGTATATGATTCTCACTCTAGCTCAATTGATGATTCTTGTATCAAATCCTGTGATATGTCAAATGCTGAATCATCTGTTGAATATCATGATAATTCTGTTAATGAAGCATGTGATAATTCTTATGCTGAATGTTGTAATATATTATAGGATGAATCATCTGTTGTCTTTTGTGATAAATCTATTGATGATGCATGTAATGATTCATGTGAAAATTATTGTGTTAATTCTTATGATAAATCATGTGCTGAATTAAATAATGAAAGCATGATGTCGTATGAAAAACTAGAAAAGACTTTATTGAAAAATGAATAAATTTCTAGTTAAGTTATCTAAACAAAAATCATTTCTTAAAAGTGAGAATAAAAGGATAGCAATACAATTAGACGAATTAAAATATTATCATGCTACCTGAGAAAAGAAAAAGATTAAGAAGATATTGAAAATCATCTGCTTAGAGGAAGTAATAAATAATTATTCTAGAGTTACGCTCAAAGTTAAATATGAAAAGAATAATAATGTTAAACCCTTTGAAATTAAAATAAATAAATCTTTCAGAAAGGGCTCATCTTTTAAAACCCACTGTCACATGAATGCCTCATTGATTAAAAGCAGGATAAATAAGCATAATCTTTCACGTATATACAAAATATGCTTATTCTATAAAGGGAAACGACACATCCGATACAAATATAAATCTAGAAGTGCCAGAGGCATAGATAAGGAAATGGCGTGGGTAATCATGAAAACAAACCCCATAGAACTTGAGGGAGAGTGGGATCAAATAAGAATTAAATATTCATTTTAAATTCTTCCTTAGTTCCTAGGTTTAGGGGTTGTGATGACTATAGGCTTAGGGAGTGGTTCAGGGTTAAAATATATAAACCTAGTATTTCCACTTCCAATTGGACATGGCATCCTTGCCAAGTAATTAATTTCATATGCTTAGCCCATGCTTAAATATAATACCTTAAGTTAAGGTACTGTTGTCCATTGCACAAGATTGAGTTTTAGGAATCCATCTTATATTATTTATCATTATACCCTAAACTCATTTTTGAATATGAAAAGCCTAAAGCAAAATCTAAGTCATCACTCAGGTCAAAAGCACTGATCTTCAAATATCCCTATTCTATAAGTGCTTATTAAAAGTCATCCATTGGGATCAAGTTAGGGGGTATCTACTAAGGTAATCAGGTTTCTCATCTAATTAAATCTAAATATTTCCCTTGTGCTTAAATTGTATCAAATCCCTAATTTTGGTGTATCTCCTTCATAGGAATTCTTTACCAAATCACAACCATATTCAGTAATTATTTTACCTATTCTTTAGTTCGTATCCTTGCTCATAATTATAATCATATTTAAAGGATACATTCCACTCTCCAAAGAGTTGTATTCATAAATTTATACATTCCTAGATGCTCTTTGCAAACCTGGACATGATTCCTTCCACGAAAATACTTTGATTCATGTTCACTTGTAATGAATACTCTTTTGAACTTAATGATAACTTAATTGTTAAGAGTATTTATTATTCTTTGCTTCATAAGCTCTCAAACATTAAATAAAATCCATTAAAGCTTCATATCCTTCCTAATGAGCTGAATGGCTAAGTTAGTTGCAGCAGGTCTCAATCTAGATGAGTGCAAAAATTCAAGTAGACCTATGCACATGCAGTTTAAATTGAAAGTCATTCCATCTTGTGCCTTTCACGTATTGAAAATCATAAGAAAAGAGGGAAATATAGGCTTATAACACTCAAAGAAATATTTATTGTGACTTTTTGGTCCAATAAGCCTAAGAACTTGATGCCAAACTTAAGTCATTGAATCTTATATCTTTTGGTTGAAGAACTTGAAAAAGAAAAAGGCATAAAATGATTAAGTGCATAACTCAAGGGGAGCATTACTCTTTCATGACTATATAAATTAAATGCTCTCATTAACTTATAACTTTTATGCCCATATGCCTTTATGTATTACAATACTGCACTGAGCTCAAATCTATCCTCTGCTCTCTACTGTTTATATTCTTTGATGGATAGATTATTTTTTTTAATTGTTGATTGCTACCTGATTGTATGCTTGTATTGAATGCCTCCTACATGGCGGATGCAGTGGATGTGAATTGCATGCTGGTAGTGGATATAGGTTCTCGTGTGCCTTAAACTAAATTATAAATTACTTATTTGAACCTATCAGGTACAGGTTTTATAGGAAAATGTCCAATTACAGATGACATGCTGCCGAAATTTCGATAGATTTTTTCCCAAAGTAAAACCTTGTACATAGATGATTATGATAAAATTAATATTAAAATATTTTTAAAATGATGAGTGAAAATAAAATGAATATTAAATTTCATCCTTACATAATCATCAAGTATTTAAAGGAGCTCAGCTCCATCCTTATAGAGAGAGCATAAATGATCGTCATGCATCACTTTCGTCTATCGAAATATTGATGCTCTTTTGATATCCTTGAACATTATATCCTGGATTTGACATGGAATGTTCTTGGGTCATGAACTACATAACATGCCTTAATATATATATATCCTCTTATGCATCTATGGTCTATAGGGACAACTATACTGATAAGGATAAATATAGCTGATTAATAATCAGTATGGTTGGTTTAAAAGTTTCAAAATGATGGCTTATACTACTAGGCATAATAAAATAATTTTCTATCTAGTATAAGCAGTTTATTGCATTTAAACTAGAATTCAAATTGATAGGGGGAGCATCTTAAATTAAAATGCCTATCATATTATGCTCACAAATTTTGTAGCTTATATCTATTGTTGAATCAAGTGTGGCATGTGCTTGTATGAAATGATTTATTGAAAATCATAATCTGAAACATTTTGATTTGCTACAGTCATTTGATTTGTCATATGATCTTGCATGTGATTGTTACATTTTTAGGATCATTATAGTTGTGGTTTTCTAGTTATATTATAAGTATGTGCTTAATTGACAAACTAGAAAAATGTTGCTTGCTTACTTTAAATTAAAATCTTCTTTTTCAGTAAGCACACCAACAGTACCTTTTTGCAAACATCATAAGGGGGATATTTTATATATATATATATATATATATATATATATATATATATATTTTTATTATTTGGCAAGAAATGATTTCACTTGTGACATATCTTATTTTCTTACTTATGCACTTAAATGCAATATTTTAAAAAAAAAATTTAAATTTTTACATGCCCTTTTGCTCATGCCAAAGGGAGGAGAATTGTTTGAGCAAAATGTTGCATATCCTTTATAGTCATAATTTGAATGCTTTGAGCTTAAGTGTGCTTTAATAATTGAAACTACATGCATAATTAATTTCAAATGTCTTCTTTATTGAATATGCATGTGTTATATTGTTTAAATTTAATTTATGCATATTCTTAGGGGGAGCGTGTTTAGTCTAAACCTCATTTTGCTTTAGTACATTTGTCATCATCAAAATGGGGAAGATTGTTGACTTTTTGAGTCTGATCTCTGATTTTGATAATGACAAACTGCAAGTTTCTTATGTGTGTATCCATTATTTGAGCAGACATTGTATGTTAGCGCACACATAAGGTAAAGGATAATGGAAGCTAGAAGACCTTAAAGCTCACATCAATTGGCATTTTCCACGAAAGACAGAAAGCAAAAGAAGAAGATATTTTGTTTTAATTGTATATGTATTTTTTGTTTCATTATTTGGTCTGTAATAATTTATGGTCTGTAAAATTTGCATCTCATGCATAATAGGTATTTATGCTCAACATGATCGTAGATTGACCATGTGGAACCAAATGACCTTAGGGCACCCTTCAGTCGACCTAAGGTCGACTGATGCCTGATTTTTTGGACTATAAGTTCAAAGGCCTTAGTCTGACCATAGGAACCACACCATTGCATAAAAAAGACCCCCATAATCTTAGTGTTAATTATCATGTGAATAGGGGCAACTTCATAAGAAGAATAGGACCGAAATGCACAACGTTGGCATGTTCGGTCGATCGAACCCCAACACTCTGAGCACTTCAGTTGACCAAACCTCCCCAGGGTCAATGGTTTGACCCTTTGGTTGACTAAACTAAAAATAGGCAGCAATGCCTTGGTCGACCAAACTGGCACATGGGGAGATCCCAACGCCCTAGTCGACCGAACTTAGAGTATAAAAATGGTCTAGTCGACCGAACACCCATGTTCAGTCAACCGAACCCAATCCGGTCGACCAAACCTCGTAAGTTCTGAAATCACCTTATGATTGGTCGACCATCTTCTCAGTTCAAATTCATCCCTGTCGACCAAACTGAGCACCTTAGTCGACCGAACCCTAAAAATGGCTGACTGAACCTCTCGAGTTGCTCGAATTTTATCGAGGTTAAAACGTGGTTAATTTTTATTAACCCTACTTAAACATTTTCCAAAATGCTCAGTAGGTCCCCAACGATCAAAATTTGAGGGATATCTATATATACCCCCTTATTTGCCTTGATTAGTAAGAGATTAGTAAAAGTCATTAGGAAAAATTCTCTCAAATATTTTACACCCCTTTTTCTATATACTCAATATTTCAAGCATTTTTTTTTTCACTCTCTTATATACTTATTAGAAAATATCATTTTGAAATAGAGAGTTTGTTTTTCTTATTCTCCTCACTTGCAAATCCATTGCAAGGTGTAGGAAGATTTGCTTGTTGTATTGTGTGCATATTTCAAATCATTTTCCTTGGCAAAATACTCTCACAATACCACACGTTTTGAAAATCCTTTTTTAGAGTAATTGCTTGTGTGATTTTCCCACAATATTTCACATATAAATATTTGTTTGGGAAAAATCATGTTTTTGGCTTCTGAGTCTTGGTATCCTTATTGCCAGATTCGAAAGCTTGCATACTTTATTTGATAAATCTTTTGCAATCTTAAACCCTAAGTATCTGATGTGATTGTATTTGATAAAATATTTGTGTGATACTTGATTAGGGTTTTTGAGGTAACCTTGAATATTCTCTTTTGAATATATTCTCACTTGAGCATAAATACTATTATCTGTGAGTGCATTGGTTATTGTTTGAGTGCATTGGTACATATCTGCTTAGCATAGAAGCACTGTATTTGTACACATTGATTGTACTCAAATTGTTATATCTGTTGTATTCCCGACGTATGGTCGGAAAAGGGAGACTAGCCTTGTGAATAGTCCCAGATTGGCTTAGACCTAGTTAGGAAAGTTAGGTGCACCATCCTTGTAAAGTATAGTTGTAGGTTGATGTCAGTCCCGTTAATTGACCTAGTTGTAATCAGTGATGCTTCACCCGTGAAGTGAGCAACTTAGTGGAATCCTCTTGCTTGTTAGCTTGAGGTGGGGTCGTAGGCAGTATTGGTCGAACCCTGATAACATTCTTTGTGTCTGCTCTTAAATTCCTGCACTTTAATTTCCAGCACATGTATGCTTAGATTTAATTAATTATGAATGTGCGCATGATTTAAATATTGTACATGATTGGGAAATATTTAGACAGATCCTAGGTTGTGGTGTACTGTTGTTGTGTTTGTTGAACCCAAGATAAATTTTTTAAATACCCAATTCACCCCCCCCCCTCTCTTGGGAATACACCAATTCCTACACTTAGGGTTTCATAAACAAAGGAAGGAAGAAAAACATAAGGGTGTTGCACAGTAGAGACTCATCGACGAGTGCCTTGTCCTCGTTGACGAGTAGATACCGAGAGGCCCAAAAGTTCAGAGTTTCTGAGATACTGAGAGCAGAAAAATGGGCTCGTCGAAGAGTGGTTGTACTAGTCGACGAGTGTCCTTCTCTGGCTTGTCAACAAGTGCCCTATTCTCATCGACGAGTGCATCTGGGCTGTGAGAAATAATTTGAATTTTGAATTGGAACGTTGGGGTTGTTGGGAATTTGGAGGGAAAACCTCCGAGATGTTGTTATATATGCCCCTTTGGGCATGTATTGACAGAAGAGAGAGATCATTGTGAAGTCTATTGTGTGCTTTAACATTTATTAGTGATATTATTATGTCGTTTACTTCTGTGGATATAGGCTTTGCCAAACCACATTAATTCTTGTGTTGATTCTTGTTGTTTCTCATTTACTGGTTGTGTTTCATTTGCTTGTTGTTGTTTTTACTTTTTTCGTTGTGCATCCTTTATCTGATCATTATTACAACAATATTTCTAAACTTAATTGCAAAGCAAACAAGATGACCAAAGAGTTCATAAAATTACTAGCAGTTTGCAAAGGCTTAAAAAGATTTAAAAATTCTAAACCTAAAAAATAAAATAGAAGACCAAGCTAAGATCATCTATACATATACTAGGGGCGAAGAAAAATTTGATAAGCTTATAGGATCACTGAATAAGACCTTAGACAAGGAGGGTATATGATACAATGAAATTGAAAATAGAAAGAAAAATGGCATACACATGGGATACTTTGTAAAAGCCTCAAAATCCTATGCTAGTACCTCTTCTGATGCCTATACTCACACCACTTGCTTCTTGTGTAAAAATAAGGGTCATATAAAATATGATTGCACATTCAAAAGAAAATTTGTGAAACCCAAACAGGTGTGGAGAGTCAAAGAAACTTCGGGTTCTAACCTGCCAAGACTCAAAGAAAAATGGGCACCTAAATGAGTCCCATTATTCCCACCTTAGATCTTAGGCTTAAGAACTAAATTGAGCCCTTCACATGCTTCAAAGACCAAAGCTTATTTTATTAAAGGGAGATAAGTTGAAAAATGTGGTCAATTTAGTTTAAGCATAAAATGCCAAATATTTCTCATTGAAAATATAATTCTATTGGCTTAAAGAATTAAATGCAAAAAGGGGTGAAAATGAGCAAAAAATATTTAAATTTGTGAAGCCTAATCGATCAGACCCTCCTAAGGTGCTGTCATTTCATAGCCCCAATTGACCGGACCAGTCCCAGTCGACCAAAACTCTCTGTTTGCCCTTAGATAGCCTATCTAATCACTTGTCAGACGACCGAACCATAAGTCGGATGTTTCTGCTTGTGCCCCAGTCGACCGATCATATGCCCAATTGACCAGCTAGAAGAATTTGAACTGTTTGAGAAACGCCAGTTGACCAAACCCTTCCCCAGTTGACTAAACAAAAACAAAAATGGTTTGACTTAATGCAGGGCCAATCGACTGGGACATGCCCCAGTCGACTGAATCGTCGGGCTATATAAAAAAATTCACATGCCGAGAGCCTCATTTTTTCACCCCATTTGAGAGCAAAACCCATTTTTCACCATTTTGTGCTCTTCACTCAAAATCCATCAACCAAATCCTCAAATCACCATACCAAGGGCTGACAAGAAGAAAGCAGTTCAAGTGACTGAAGAATCTTTGAGGAAATCATATATTTCTGCGAATGAAAGGATAAAAAACGAATCGGCCTTCAGATCTAAAGATCCAATTCTAGGCAAGATTCTCGACATTTCATTTATGGGAGTAGTGTTTTAGAAATATACTGGATATGTGTAGGTTCCAGGGATGGTACCCATTCATAGCATTTCAACCAAGGGGAGTGTACCTGACCCTAATGATATTATTTTATTCAAATCTAGGACATGATGATCGAGGATATTATTCTAAGGTCCTTAAAGAACCTTTTAGGTTTGATGCTTAGCTCTTTGTAGAGACATTCGAGATTCAGAGAAGAGATTTTGACTGTCCTAACCTTAGGACCGCGTGGATAAATGAACAGGGCTTCACTATTGAGGCCTTTGTTAACTAGGTCCAGGAACACCCAATAGTGAACCCCAACTATACCCCTGAATATAAGACTTTCACCATAGAGGCAAAAATTATTCATCACCTAATTTCCTATAACATTTTGCCTAAGAGTGGGTCTAGAGTCTATGTATCTTACCTAGATTGCTTCATCATGTGGTGTCTCATCATGGGGAAGAAGGTAGACCTACCCGGTTTGATTATAAAATGGATGTTCATGAAGACTACTAGGCACAAGATCATTATGCCAAACGGGGGCATTCTGAATAGGATCTTTGTGAGGCTAATAGTCACAAAGGAGGGCATTCATTGCTAGTAAAGAAGAAAAACACAAACATCTTCTCCTCCACTAAAGTGAAATAGATGGGATACGAGATGGTGGGAAATATGTGGTTAGCACAGGCCTCAGCCCATAGGGGAGATCAACCAGGTGCTCCATAAGACCAACCTCCATAGCCTACACAACCATCCAATGCTGAAATTATGGCGGCCATTGAGAGACTCTCTATGTCTTTCAACGAGTTCAGGGAGTCCACGACCAAATTCATGGAATCCATAGATGCTCACCTCACCTCTATGCAGAGAGAAGTCAAGGAGCTTGCAGTTTCTTCAAAGAACAAGTTCATTGATGTTCAAAATAATTACATTGAGCTGGAGAATATCGTGCAAGCAAAATTCACCGTGATCAATGACTGCTTCAATGAGTTGGAAAATATTAATAAACAAATAGGGAGGCATCCCATGGACATGAGGGGTGATGAGGCGGGATCATCTGATGGAGGGCACGATGGAGAGGCCTAGGGTACACATATGAGGTGGAGCAGCTTATGATGTTTGTTTTTAGCTGTTGAACACTTCTAAAATTTTGTATCTGAAAAATAATATTACTTTTTGGTCTGTAATCATAGACATTAGATATCTTTTCTTGTTTATTTTTTTATCCTTTTTTTTATGACTTTGAGCACAACACGACACTGACTATCCATGTTTGCTTAATGTTTTTATATTATCTGATGGAAGGTTTATATTTTGATTATTAGCATGATCTGTTTTAAACTATACTGGACTACATGCTTGAATTGAAATGCCATCTTCCTAGCTGATGCAAAAACTTGTGAAAAGCATGCTGATAGTTGATCTAGGTTGTTGCACATTTTGGATTAAACGACATCTGCATAACTGATGCAAATTTGTGAATTGCATGCTGTGAAAACAACCAAGGTTTTTTGCGCATGCTCTTTTGGAAAAAATGACTATTTACAAATGGCATGCTGCCCAAATTTTCCTAAATGCTCTAAATTTTGTACACATTCTATGTTTTTAGGAAAATCAACTTCTATGGACTCATATTCTTCTATTTTCATTGTTTTTGTTTTTGAGTCCTAAGGCTCTTTAGCATACCATGAACATCATATCCTGCTTTTATGGAATTATAAATTGATATTGATTGTTCTTGGTTTTTATGAAATGGTTTTGTTGTTTGAATAAAAATGCCTAAATCAATATTCAGTGGAATTGTTTTAAAAGAATCAAACTAGTAGCTTATATTGATGAACACTAAATGCTTTCTCACATTGGTATTAGTATAAACGATTCTTCTTTTTCTAAGCTTGTACTCAGATAAAAATGGGGAGCTTTAAAATTAATTCTATATTTCTATGCTCACCTATATTTTAGCTTAGATTAGAAGTTTATTTTGGCATGTTTGTTTAAAGCTTAAATTCTCTTTACTCACAGTAAATCTTAAATGATAATTGGTGCTTAGGCACAATTATTCTAAGCCTAGTCACATGATCTTATATTAAATTTTCTGATTTTTAGGATCTATATGGTTGCTTTTTTCTGGCTTAAAAAATATGAAAAGTTCTTAAATTATTTACTAGAAAAACAATAGCTTGCTTAATCTTTGTGTTAAAGTTTCTTTTTCAACAAGCATAGTCCCTAAGGGCTCTAATTGTTTAAATTAATCCTCTTGTGAAAGGGGAGATTTTTTTTTGGACCCTTTTGCTGATGACAAAAGGGGGAGATGCCTTAGAGCAATTTTTTTTTTTTTTTTGGTGACATTTGGTATCCTCTTGCCCTCTTGTTATTCACTTTTGGAAAATGATAAACATGATACTTATGATAAAATTGTAATATATTTTATGTATCATATGACTTTAAATGTTTTTAATTGAAATTTTTTTCTTCAAAGTCAGCTGTAGCACATAATGCACATTAAACCAAACTGAACTTAAATGCTCAACTTAAAAAATTCTAAAGTCTTCTTGTTTGAATATGCTTGAACTATTTTGAATATTTTTAAAATTATGCATACTGTAAAGGGGAGCCTTTTCAGGCTAACCTAATTTTACTCCTGTGTTTGTCATCATAAAAAAAAAAAAGGGGGAGATTGTTGAATTTTTGAGTCCTATCCCTGTTTTGATAATGACAAAGCACAACATCATTTGTGTGCTTAGTATATGAACAGGTTATCTTTCTGAAAGCACAGATGATGATGCATTATGGAAGCCTTGAAAGTGCTTAATCGACAACATCATGAGGCGTATTCCATGGACTTGTGAAGAACCAAAGCATGAAGACTTGTTATATTTTTGAGTTGTAATAGTAACTAGTTTAATTTGTGCATGCATTTCTCATGATTTAAACTGAACCTCATATGGACCTTAGATTGACCTTAGGACCCCAAGACCTTCATGAAAACCTTTTCTTTATAATGTTTATCTTACTTAAAAGGTTTGAAATGTTTTTGAAATAAAAAAAGGGAAAACTCAATTTTACAAAGGGGTCGTCGACCGGCTGTTAAAGCTCAGCTGACTGGTTAGCGTAAATGACCAATTTTATAAGGGCCCGGTAGACTGAATGATTCAACCCAGTCAATCAGAAAAAAGGCTTGGGCATTTATAAAAGGCCCCAATAGACTGGACTATAAAGCCCAATTGACCAAACTTAATATGAAGTTTGATCTGGAAAACTAGATCATAAGGCCCAATAGACCAAAATGTGGTAAAAAGGAAAATCGCCTTTGGTCGGTCAACTGAACCTCGGGCCAGTCGACCGAACCTCTCGACTTCAGGCCATTTGGAGCTCTAGCGGTCAGATTTTTTCAAAGTAAATTATTATTTAATTGCCCAACGGTCATATAACGACCATATTTTGAAATTGCCTATAAATACTTGGCCCAATCACTTTGCAAATGTTAGAGAAATATATTGAAAGCTTCATTGATTATTCTTTGAATCTTTCTTACATTTTATACTCATTTCAAAGATCAAATTCATTATTTCTCCTACGTTCTTCTTGAAAATCATTTTGGAGAAAATCTTTTGAGTAATTCAAAAAGGCTTGAGCATATATTTAATCTCATATCTATATTGCTTGAAAGCCTTCTTTTCTTTCATTATTCAAAGGTCAATCATTTTGGAAGAAAACCCTAGTTTCTCCTATTCTTATCTTTGAATATATCTTTGGGAGAAAGTATTTTGGGTTATTCTTGGAGAGCGTTGAGCAATATATTCACTCATATATTCTTGCTTGAAAAGCTTCTCATTATTGACTTTACAAAAGGTCAATCTTGTGAAAAAAATTTTCCAATCTCTTAGTTTTACTTGAAAGAAATTTTTGAAAGGAAAACCCTAACTCTACTGAGCTTCACTTTTAAAATCATTTGAGAGTGTATTTAGTTTTTCAATTGTACACATCTACTCTTGAAGGAGAATTTTATTGTACACAAAATTGTTTTTCAAAACAAGTTCTTCACGGTTTTGGTTGTGAACCGTGGCCAAGTGAGGGTACATCACTTGGAGTGATGGCTTCGCCTAGAAGGAGTGGTTTACGGTGTGATCCATAATGAGCAAGGCTACATTGCTCAGAGAGGCATCTCCTCCTGTAAGGAGGGAATACGGTTCGGATCGTGAACCGTACAGAGCGTGGGATGTCGCTTGGAGAGGGGGACTCCACCCTATTTGAAGGAGTGTGTAAAGGAGGGCTCCATCCTATT
This sequence comes from Malania oleifera, assembly GCF_029873635.1. Taxonomy (NCBI): domain Eukaryota; kingdom Viridiplantae; phylum Streptophyta; class Magnoliopsida; order Santalales; family Ximeniaceae; genus Malania; species Malania oleifera. The sequence continues at coordinate 38,535,190 of NC_080428.1, read as the reverse complement.
TGAAGGATTGGTTTAGTGGAATCCTTGAGGGGTTTGCCCAAGGCAAGGAAGTAGGCAGGATTTGCCGAACCTTGTTAAAATCTTGGTGTCACTCACTCTCTCTCTCTCTCTCTCTCTACTTGTAATTTCCACAGGTGTATGTAATTTATTTTGTTATAATTGTTTTACATACATGCATTTAATTTTGATCAGGGTATTGTTTGGTGAATTGATCCACACAGAGCACTACGTAAAACCCAATATGTGACCCACACAGGGCACTACGTACCACACATATACATTTATGTTCACCACCCACAGCTAATCATCCAAACACAACAATGCATTCACCACAGTATTCATAACCAAATAGTTTTTACCACCCAGCAGTATTCCCTGCCAAACAGTATTCACAACCAGTTCATTATAAAGGTTATTCTCATGCCACATGGTTTTTCCCAAATATAAATTATATTCAAAATCATCATTTTTCAAATGCCTAATCTATTTAGAAAATCATACTATAATCATACGGCTCATATATTTGAAAATAAGAAGTTCAAATTTAATAAAAATCCTTGTATAATTTTACTCCCTTTACCTTTTTTCGAAAACGGCCTAAAATGAACAGAAAAACCAAAACCCTAGCTTTCCAAACCGCCACCGAAACTAATTTGGCAACCCGAGGGGGAAAAGAAGATGATTGGAGGATGAGAGTGGTTTCTAGTGTGCGTGGAAGTTAGGAAAAATTACTTGAGGGATGAGAGAGAGAGAGAGAGAGAGAGAGAGAGAGAGAGAGAGAGAGAGAGAGAGAGAGAGAGAGAGAGAGAGAGAAATTCGAAGTTGAAAGAGAGAGGAAATGATTTTTCCTAAAAAAAATGACATAAGATCTATTTATAAGTGAGTTGTCCCCGCAAAAAACTATCGATGGTTTTTCTGGCCACCTTGAAACTGTCAATGAAAAACCTGAACTAGAAAATCCTGAGAGCCTTTCTGGAGGAAACCGTCGACGATTTTCTTTGGGGTTCCCCAAACCGTCGATGGTTTTGTCCTGTCCTTCACCAATTTCTTTCTTTTCTTTTTCCTTCTCTTCTTATTTATTTATTTATCCTATTTTCTATGTTTAGGTTACTACATGTGTCCCCACCATGGATTTGAATCATGGCGCCTAGTTAACTATTTCTACACTACGTTGACTCCTGAATTGAAACAGTTCATTCATACTATGTGTTCAAGAGATTTTTTCGACAACGAGCCTGATGACGCATTGAGTTTTCTGGATTATTTAGCTGAAAATGCTCAGCAGTGGACTACCAAGATTGATAGAAAACCAATTGCGGCTCAACCATTGAGAGCAATACCTGGTGGAGGGTGATATGAAATAATAGATGATGTTGATGTTCAGGCATGTTTGGCTGAAATCACCAGAAGATTGGATGCTATGGAGATGGAAAATGAGAATAGTACAGAGCAACCTCAGAATCAACCTCTTTAGTCCTATGCACCACCTTATCAACCAACATATCATCAAACTGCTCCTCAACATCAGTATCAACCACATTAAATTTCTCTGAACCATTCTTTAGTTGCTTAAAATTTACAAGCTCTAGCACCCTCTCCACCAAAGAAGTCTCTTAATTATAGCATGACACAGATGACTAATACACTTTAGCAATTCATGGCAAGCCAAAATGTGATCAACACTTAGACTTCTCAAGCCATCAGTGAGACAAGCACCGATTTGACAAGGCTGAACACAACATTAAGTGCATTAGAGATATATGAATCCCCATTTCAAGCCCAACTAGATACTCAAGTGTAGCTTGGAATCATGGAACCATCAGCCTTTATTGGAGTAAATGTCAAATATTGCAATAACGAAGCAAATCTCCGCAGTGGTAAGGTGACTAGTACACTAGATAGGGAGGTTGAGCAGAATGGCAAGACTTCAACTTTCAAGGAACCAAGTAAAAATTCTAATGTTGATGTTTATGAAGAACCGAAGGTAACTGTTCTGAAACCTTTGCCTCAAAGACCAGTTCTTAAAGAAGCGAATTTCTTAGAAAACATAATAAATAAAGATAATTTCTTGTTAAAACAAGAAAGTCAACCTACACATGTTTTTTCCGATACTTTGGAGAGAATTGACCTATTGAAGGCTAATTTTTGTGCAGGTAACAAAATCGATTCATTGTGGCGACTCAAATTTGGAGACCCGCCAGTTCAATTTATAAACCTATACCCACCAGATGAAATTCCTCTCGAGCCTCATCCAAACATACTGTGATGTTTTTCTTTCCTTTATTTTCAATTTTTTTTAGCTTTTTAATTTTTAGTTTATTTTTAGGTACATTTTTCTTTAGTTTTAGTTTTTATTTTCCCTTACTTCTCTACCTATGTACTCTTCTACTTCCCTCAATATCATTCTTTTACTTCTATTTTCAACCATTAAGGACAATGCTATATTTTAGTTGGGAAGGGGGGGGGGGGGAGCATTTGCATGTGATATTATGTGTTGTCATGTGATAGAGTTTTAATATGATATTTTCATGTGATGTTGCATGTTAGTTTGGTCCACCCATGGGCAAGTGTTAGTATTGAGCTCAGAGCATACTAAATTCCTTATTTGTGAACGTTACCCGATCCACCAAAGAAGTCTCTTGATGATAGCTTGACACAGATGGCTAATACACTTCATTCATTCATGGCAAGCCAAAATGTGATCAACAATCAGGCTTATCAAGCCATCAATGAGATAAGCACCGATTTGACTAGGCTGAACACGACATTGAGTGTATTAGAGATATAAGAATCCCCATTTCAAGCCCAACTAGATACTCAAGTGCAGTTTGCAATCATGGAACCATCATCCTTTATTGGAGTAAATGTCAAGGATTGTAAAGTCGAAGCAAATCTCCGCAGTGGTAAGGTGACTGGTACACCAAATAGAGAGGTTGAGCATAATGGTAAGAGTTCAACTTTCAAGGAACCAAGTACAAATTCTAATGTTGATGTTTCTAAAGAACCGAAGGTAACTGCTCTGACACCTTTGCCTCAAAGATCGGTTCTTAAAGAAGCGAATATCCTGGAAAACATACTAAATAAAGATTTTTTCTTGTTAAAACAAGAAAGTCAACCTACACATGTTTTGTCTGATACTTTGGAGAGAATTGACCTATTTGAGGCTAATTTCTGTGTAGGTAACAAAACTGATTTATTGTGACGACTCAAATTTGGAGACCCACTTGTTCAATTCATAAACATGCACCCACCAGATGAAATTCATCTCGAGCCTCCTCCAGACATACTGTGATGTTTTTATTTCCTTTATTTTCAATTTGTTTTATCTTGTTTCATTTTTAGTTTATTTTCAGGTACATTTTCCTTTAATTTTATTTTTTATATTTTTCCCTTACTTCTCTACCCCTGTACTCTTCTACTTCCCTTAGTATCATTATTTTGCTTCTCATTTCAACCATTAAAGACAATGCTACATCTTAGTTGGGGGGAGAGCATTTGCATGTGATATTGTGTGTTGTCATATGATAGAGTTTTAATATGATATTTGCATGTGATGTTGCATATCAGTTTGCTCCACCCTTGGGAAAGTGTTAGTATTGAGCTCAGAGCATACTAAATTCCTTATTTGTGAAAGTTACGTGCCAAATTATTTTTTTATTTTCTTTTTTAGGATATGGAACATATAGGATGTAGTGCAATTCAGAGATTTAATCAAAAGGGAATTTTATCCATTTCACTTAGTTGCAACCAAGGGAAGGATGTTGAAACTTATGCTACACATACTACACATGTCAGAAGACTTAGAAAGACTACGTTAGATTGTTTTTGGTTGATGTATACTTCAGTTGTTTGGGACTCTAATGAAGCATATCCTAATGGCTTAGAAAAAAAAAAGATAAAAGATAAAAAGAAAAAGCTTGAAGCAGATGAAAATGAGCAACAAGCCAAGGATCAATTGCAAAAAGAAAAGAAGAAAAATAGATAAAAGAACAAATATAAATAAATACAAAGAGGAAACAATTGTGTTTTGGAAAGGCCTACCTAATAGCGGCGTAGACACCCCAATTTTAACCAAACCATTTTGGGAAGATCTAGCATAGTAAAAAGCTAACTTTGTACCTTGGGAAGGGAGGATTTGATCGAGTCTCAGTTTAGTTCAAAATTGGGTCCCATTTCATTTCAAATTCGAGTCCCTGTTATTTTTAATTGAGCCTTTTAAATTCAAAATTGAGTTTTAAAATGAGTCTTGGTTATGCTTAAATTGAGACCTATTTGTTTTCGAAATTGAGTCCTGAGTATTTTTAAATTGAGTCTTGGTATTTTACACTGAGTCTCGGTTATTTTGAAGTGAGTCCCTTAAATTTTGAAATTCTTTAATCTTAAAATTAAGTTTTTTTTTTTATTTATCTATTTGAAAAAAAATTGAGTTATTTTTATTTTAAAATTTTTTGAGTCCCCTTATTTTGTTTTATCAAGTCATTTTTTTTTTTTTATAACCGGCTATTTATATTTGGATGGTAAAATTGGAAGCCCAAAAAACTACATAAAAAAGGACATGCATGCAATGGGCCGTGAGAGGGTGAAGCAATTTAATGGGCCATGGCCTATACACATACATGCATATGGCAACCCTATGTAAGCAATTGCATGGGCCATACAAACTCTAAGGGAGGAGACAGGTCTATGAGAAGAAAAAAGAGTAGGGTTTATTTTAGGAGCTTATGAAAAGAGGGAGTCGTTGGGTATCCAGAAAACACAGGTAGACATCTCTCTCCCCCTTTTATCTCACAAGGGCCGCAAGAGCTCTCTCACGCCCCTCACACAGTCGTCACCCACTCTCTCTTTCTTCCTCCTCCTGCTCCCAGCCTTTAGGCTCCGACCATTCTCCAGAATCCCATCTAGCCGAGCCTCTATATATCACTACCCCATGACCAGGACTACCATCATTCGAGCAACCCTCGCCTCATTCTCTGTAAGAACTCGAACCCAAAAAATAGAAGAAAATAAATATAAAAGAGAGGAATAAAGGAAAATAAAATTTAAAAAAAAAAAAAAGGAATTTGGTCAAGTCAGAGCCATAATCGGCAACGATTTTGCAAGCTGGAAGAAAATCGATGCCAATTTTGGGTCAACTGGGCAAGTCAATCACAAAATCGGCGACGATTTTGTGGGAACAGGGGAAACCGGCATTGGTTTTCTCCTTGGCTTGCTCACCTATAAATAGGAGTGAACTCATTTTTTTTAAGAAATTCAAAATCCTCCTCTTTTGAGCTCTGCTAGGGTTTCAGGTTTCTTGCGTCAAAAGGCTCCTATGGGCTCCCTCTTGCTGGCTCTCCAGATCTCATAGATTCACTAGTTCGAAAAGCTAGGACTTTGAGTTTTCGGTCCGTTTCGGCTTCTGTTTCAAAAATAGGTAAAGGGATTAAGTTAATACAGCATTTTAGTGACTTTAAACTGTACGAAATGTTTTTAGAGTAAGTATATTTATGTATTCAGTTATTCTTTTAAAAACTGATCATTCAAAATGAGTTTTTACAAACCTAGGATATATGCTATAATATTTTGAGTTGAAACGAACAATGGAAAGCTCGGTTTGATCCTACAACCATTTATACAGTGTTCTTTTTGTTTGCCCATGGGCTATGTTTTAAATATGGAAAATTGTGTGGCAAGTGAATACTATTTTAAGAGTTATGGTAATACCAAAAATAAGAATGTTTGTGAAATACTGAATTGTTTGCAAAGCATATTGGAACTATTTGTGAAATGCAAGGAGTTATGAGAGGGCCAAGGGCAGAGTTTTACCAGACGGCCAAGGGCCGAAGTTTTATTCAGCGGCTGAGAGCCGAGTTGTAACTGAGAGTCGAGGCCCGACTTTGTATTAAACGGCGTGAGGCCATAGTTTATAAAATGACAGAATTTATGTGAAATGAGTCCAAAGTAAAGTTTCAATTGCTTAACTTGCATGATATGCTCTAGGAACCCGGAATACCCAGTTGTTATGAGCACAGTACCATTGCTAGAGAGAGTTTCACCAGTTAACCGTGTGCGCCCACACTAGACTCAAGAATGGTGTTGGGTGGTCCAGCTGATTGACCCAAGTAGAGGTGTTACCTTCCCTGGAAGTACATACTAGGAAGTGGTAAGGAAATTAGACCCGCAAGCGAGCTTGCGGAAGCTTGCAGACGTAGTTAGCAGGGAATGACTTGGTCTGGGTTGATCCCCTAGGTTTTAATCCATCTATCGGGCAGCGCAACCCTGACCATGGGGGTTTATACATGGCGTTTAGTTCCAGGGAGAGTCTTTTGTGCATATATGTATATTTATGTAAATGATGTAATAGTTTTCAATACTGATTTATACTGTGAGAAATGAGCAATGAGTATACATTCTATTTTCAGTTAAAAGAGAGATGTATGATTTTGTATACACTAAAATGCATATTGACCACACACTGTTATTAACTTAATCTTCCTTATTGAAAGGTGTCTCACCCCGTTATACAACGTATCTTTACAGGGAATCCCAGAGATCAAGTTTAGCAGGACCATGGGTGGAGACTAATGTAGTTTCTTTTTTAGAGTGACTGCAAGAACTTAGATGTAAGTAGTTTATTGAAATTAGGAATAGCTTCCCAAGAGGGGGGGGGTGAATTAGATTCTAAAATTTTCTTTTAATTCCTTTTAAGATACCTTAAACTTCTCTTATTTCTTTTAACCAATTCTTGACTTGTTTGTTTAATTCTTTAATCAATAAAGAACTTAGTTCTTTTATCCAATCAATAACACAATTAAACAACCAATCAATTAAATACAATCTTCAAGCCAAACAATCAATTTATTTGCCAAGTACAAGTAAAACAACAAACAACCAAACCAAGATATAAGGTATTCAGCACTTTGGTAATATAAGATCTTGAGATAGTTTGTTTGTTTATACAAGCCCTATGATTATGAATTTGAAAACCTTGTGAAGAATGTAATTTAATATTCAACAATCCTTTCACAAACACAATAAAGCTTTTGTTGTCAACCCTAGAAATAAATTTGAATCAGGCCCTGTATATATGGATTTGCTTAATATGATGTTCAATACAACATTCAATCACTATTTCCAAATATTTAGAACTCAAATAAACTCTTGGTAAATTTATCTTTGGGATATTAACCAAGTAACGTACTCCTGTATGGTTTCCGCAAGATATGGTATAACCAACGTACTCCCTTTTGATTTCCGCAACCCAAATCAAAATTAAACCTTAAGTTTGTTTGATTTCCAAATATATGTAGTTTATATGATTTTCAAATTTAAACCATCCACGCAATTTAAATATGCACTTAAAATAAATAATAGGGAAAGAGAGAGTGAGACAGAGATTTTTACAAGGTTTGGCTTCAACACAGCCTACGTCCTCGCTTTTGGAAAAACCACCAAAGGATTCACTAAACCTATTCCGTTGATGGGTGGAACAAACCTTTACAACACTCCTTGGTTAAGGCTAGAGCTCGCCTTCTCCAAACGATATCCCCTCATCCGGTCACTCCTTACATAGGCTAGAGCCCGCCTCTCTAAGCAATATCCCCTTGCTTAGCCAACGATCCAAACAACCCTTGGAATCGTCAATCTACAAGATACAAATCAAATATTTGTGTACAAGAACTTGCTCACACAAAGAGCTTATTAGTACAATAATTTAGAAATTAATATACTTCAAAGTAAATAACAATATGGAATTTAACTTGAAGTTCAATGAAGTATATCACCAATTTAATTCTTTCAATGAATGAAAGATTGAGAATTTGTAGCACAAGATTGGTGAGTAAAATCAACAAGAACTCAGTTGAATTAGGGCAAGTTGAGAACAAAAAAGCAAGAGAGAGACTTGAGAGTTTGAGTGCAATTTGAGAGAGATGCTGAATTTTAATTCTTGGTTGTGTTGATTCAATGATCTTTGAGGCTTATTTATAGACTTTAAAAGGTAAGTAATTTGGTCCCCAAGTGTGTTGAAATATCCCCCAAGTTTCCATAAATTTCGAGCCACAAACAACCCCATTTAAAAATTTGACCGTTATGAGAAAAATCAAAACAACCGCGTGGCAGTCGCCTGCCCAATCCTCCAGTCGCCTGTCATGTTATTTTTAAAGGAATGGTAGGAGCAATAGCCTGGAAGTCACCTGCCAGAACTACGCTAGTCACCTAGCATGACCACCCAGGCACCTATCCTGGTTGAGGCAGTCTACTGGTTGCACACATGCTACTGTCAGCTTCGAGCACCCTTCTGTTTTTCAAAAATAACTTTTTATGTATAACTCAGAATTTGATAATATTGGTGTCAAATGAAAGCTAAGAGAAAATCCTAAAACTTTTATTTTGAACACTTTTTAAAATAAAGAGCTTTAATATAGAAAAATACACCTTAATGCAGATGTAGAAAAATTAACGGCATTTTGAAAATCCTCTTTTTGGTGCTTTTCATTCCAAAAATGATTCTAACCTTTTTGAAACAATTTTTGACCTTATAAAAATATTTTCCAAGTATGTTCAAAGGTATCTAGGTCCAAGACATTAACCTAAGAGCTTCATGTATCCATATTGAAATTATTTGAAGTACTTACATGAAATTTCCTAAACTCTTTCAAATTTTCAATCCTTGAATTCCTTGAGGTCTTTATGCTTGCTTCATATTTCTTTGAGCTTTCCATGTTGATCACTTGGGCTTTTATTATTGAAGCTTTTTCTTTAATATCAATGCTCTCATGATCTTCAGGCTTTAAACTTTAAATCCATTTTTGAATCCATGCTTTAAGCTTCATATTGAATTCATTCTTTGAAGTACAAGCTTTCATCAATTCTTTAACGCTCTATCCTTGAGTCCTGAAAATATATCACTTAAACAAAACATGTTAAGTTCTACTTGTTTGTTAGCATCAAAATAGGATATTAAGCCTTGTAAGGCCAACATTTATGTTGTAAGCCGTTGGGCTTGTATTGTGGTCGTATGGATCAAGTTAGTTGGCTTATTATTTTGAGATGTAATATGAGAATGAAAAGACCTTAATGTATGTTGATGGTTAGACTCTAGTAATAGATTATAGAGAATTTTTTATTTATTCGGATGCATGTTTTATATTATGAGAAGGTATCAGATACTCAGACGTCACTAAATTAGGATTAAGGATTACCAGAGTATAGGTTGAGATGAGATGAGAATAAGAGATAGTAAGTTAGGCGGGTTTTAGTCTGGAGGCTTAGAGGCGGATTTCCTTCGATGATCTTCTGTGCTTTTCCTAGAATGACGATTTCAGGAACAGCATGGGAAATCTATCGATGGTTTCGTTTCGAGGTTGAGAGGCTGAAACTCGGAATCTAAGTTGAGACGTTAGGTTAAGTGAGTATGTAATTGTCTTGGAGTAGGGATTAGAGGTCTATATCCTTATACGACTAAGTGTGTACACGTATAAGAGAGAGGGATGGTTTGCGGATGGCCAATCGTCGACGATTTTGTGTTAGGAATTCTTGAATTTCTTTTAAAAAAATTGAGAATTTACATGTCATGGTTTTTTTTTTCATCTAATAATTTTGTTCCACATGATAAGAATGGAGTATTGAGTTGGTTTCTATTCTGTTTAAAGGATGGACTCTTGGGGAAAAAACGTGGATGTTAGGGGAGATAACCATGTGGACACATCCAGTGAAGACGATGTCAACGCTTCGACGATGTTGCACAGTATAGTGCAACAGGCTAGGAAAGAAACTCAGAGGGATTCCAGAGAGCCAAATCAGCTAGCGGTTGATAGGGGCTACACGTTTCAACAGTTCACTTGGACGAATCCACTGGCGTTTTCAGGAGGGCCAAATCCGATTGCAGCGAAGGATTGGGTTCAGGAGATGGAGGAACTACTAGGTGTGCTGGAATGTACCGAGGAGCATAAGGTTTGGTTTGCCACCTTAAAATTGGTGGGGGAGGCAAAAAGGTGATGGAGATCGGCAAGGCTAGTGAAGGAACAGTGTCTAGGGTATGTCTCTATTACCTGGAGCTGTTTCAGGGAGACCTTCTTCAGCAAATACTTCCCCATTGCCACCCAGGAAGTGAAGGCAGAGGAGTTCTTACATCTAACCCAGAGGCCCATGATTGTACAGAAGTATGCAGCCCAATTTGTGGAGCTATCCCGATTCGCTCTACATATGGTCCCGGATGAGCTGAAAAAGGCTCGGATGTTTGAGAAAGGGCTGAGGTAGGCAATACGCGCATAGGTGGTGGCATTGTTGTCTCAGAGCTTTACTGAGTTTGCGGACAGAGCCATGGTGGTAGAGGTCAGTATTCAGGAGGGGGAAAGAGAGGCAAATCAAAAGAAGAGACCCTTGTCTCAGAGAGTTTAGTCCAGCACCAATTGGAGCTCATGGAAGCGGCCTGGTAGTTCGTTGGGCCAGCAACAGGATATAGGACCTCGAGCTCCTCAGGGAAATTCTCAGCGTTTTGCCTGTCCCAAATTCCATAGGAAGCATGCGGGTGAGTGCAAGGCTGGTTTTATAGGCTGCTACCGATGCGGTAGTGCAGGACATCAAGTTCAGGATTATTGCGTGGTATTGAACTATGCACCTCCTCAACTACAGTATGGAGGAGGTAGTCAGGCAACCAGAGGTGGTCACTAGGGGAGCACCGTGCAGGCGCCGATGTACTCATTGACACCAGGTGATGCAGAGAACACCAACAATGTGGTGACAAGTGCGATTACAATTATGTCACATAATGCCATTGTGTTATTTGACTCAGGTGTGATCCACTCGTTTGTATCTCGAGGGTTTGCTAGAGTATGCAGAGTTGAGACTCAGTCGTTAGGGGTCGAGTTAGGTGTGGTCACACCGACAAGGTCAGTAATTGTATGCAGTAAGGTGGTTAGAGACCACCCAATGGAGATTTAGGGGAAGAGGTTGTCTATTAGTCTAATTGTTCTTAAGATGTAGGGATTTGATAATATTTTGGGGATAGATTGGTTAGCATTCAGCTAAGTGAGCATAGATTGCCGAAAGAAGAAGGTAGTGTTTAGACCTCCTAGAGAGCATAAGTTTAAATTCTTCGGGCCGTGTGTGCGCTCTACACCACTGATCCTATCAGCAATGCAGGCGAGAAGGTTACTCCTAGACGAGACTAAAGAACATATATGAGATTAGAAGTTTCTTAGGTCTTGCAGGATACTATCACCGATTCATCGATGGTTTTTCTAGGCTGTCGGTTCCTTGGACACAACTTACAAAAAAAAACAGTAGGTTTGACTAGACTAGTGAGTGTGAGCAGAGCTTCTAGGAGTTAAAGCAATGTCTAGTCACGACCCCAGTGTTGACCATTCCATTAAGGGATGGTGGTTTCATGATCTACAGTAACGCATCTCAGAAAGGGCTCGGGTGTGTTTTGATGCAACATGGAAAGGTTATCTCTTATGCTTCTCACCAACTCAAGGAGTACGAGAAGAACTATCCTATGCATGACTTGGAGCTAGCAGCTGTTGTTCTTGCATTAAAGATTTGGTAGCACTACCTATACGGTGAAAGGTGAGAAATCTTTATAGACCATAAAAGGCTTAAATACTCACCCAGAAAGAGTTGAATATGAGGCAACACAGATGGCTTGAACTGATTAAGGACTACGACTGCACCATTAGTTACCACCCAGGAAAAGCTAATATGGTAACTGATGCATTGAGTTGGAAGTCAGTGGGTGCATCGGTTTCAACAGTTGTTATACAACATAGTGGACAAGGATCCATAGGCATTCATTGCCAGTTTGGTAACTCAACCAACCTTACAAGAGAGAATCAAAACTACAAGATGAGAGGCGCAGAGTTAATAAAAATCGTGGAGAAGGTGCGAAGTGAGCCGCAGATGGACTTCGATGTTTCTGAGGATGGAGTTCTCAAATTTCACACCTGATTATATGTGCCTGAGGATGCAGAGATTAAGAGGAAGATTATGGAGGAAGCCCATTGCTCTCTCTATACTATTCATCCAAGGAGTACGAAGATGTATAGAGATTTACGGAAATCATTTTGGAGGAGTAACATAAAGAGGGAAATTGCTAGATTTGTGGAGTAGTGCTTGACATGTTAGCAGGTTAAGGCAGACCACCAAAGGCCAACAGGACCACTTTAGCCACTTGACATTCCCAAGTGGAAGTGGGAGCAAATTTCGATGGATTTTGTGTGGGGATTGCCTTTGGCGGTGCATGGGTAGAATGTTATTTGGGTTATAGTGGATCCGCTGATGAAGACTGTGCACTTCGTTCCCATCAAAGTCAGCCATTCCATGAATAGGTGAGCAGAGCTATATGTATAGGAGATTGTACGACTCCACGGCATCCCGCTTTCTATCATTTCAGATCGAGACCCACGATTTACCTCTCGTTTCTGGAAGAGTTTGCAAGATGCCATGGGATTGCAGCTCACATTTAGTACCTCATTTCACCCACTAACGGATGGACAATCCAAGAGAACTATTCAAACTTTAGAGGATATGCTGCGGGCGTGTGTGCAATTGGATTCGTATCTACTGCTCATGGAGTTTCCATATAATAACAGTTACTAGACTAGTATAGAGATGGCACCATATAAGTCTTTGTATGGTCGCCAGTGTCGATCTCTATTGTACTGGGATAAGGTGGGTGAGCAGCAGATTTTGGGACCAGAACTGATTCAGCAGACCTTTGCAAAGGTTGAGCTTATCAGAGAGAGGATCAGAGCAGCATAGAGTCAGTAGAAGAGTTATGCGGATACTCGATGATAGGAGTTAGAGTTCAAGGTTGGGGATATGATATTCCTGAAGTTTGCCCCAATGAAAGGGGTGATGAGATTTGGGAAGAAAGGGAAGTTAAGCCCTCGGTACATTGGGCCATTTGAGATCTTAGAAAGGATAGGTTCAATTACTTATCGAGTGGCGTTACCCCCAGCACTATCCAGAGTTTATGACATGTTTCACGTATCAGTGCTGAGGAAGTACGTACCAGATCCTTCGCACGTGCTAAGTTATGAACCTCTGGAGATCGAGAATGTGTTAGCATACGAGGAGGTATCGGTTCAGATTCTGGATTAGAAGGTATAGAAGCTGCGTACTAAGGAAAATACCATTAGTGAAAGTGTTGTGGTAGAACCACACAGTAGAGGAGGCTTCGTGGGAGTTAAAGGCAGAGATACGATAGAAATACCTATAACTTTTCAAAGAGGTTTAGCCAGACAGGTAAGGTAGGTTGTATAGTTTTCAATTATTTTCAAGTATCTGGGAGAGAGTTTAGTATGTGATTGCAATCTCCTAAGGCTCATGTTTGTAATCATGGTATTCCTCCGCCATAAGTGAGGGTATGTAATAAAATTAGGCCGGAGCCGCTATGTGGGTGGCTTCCGACTCTTTTGTAGAACTGAGTCGTGATTTTAGAGTATGTTCGGTAATAGTTAGCAAATTTCGAGGACGAAATTCTTATAAGGGGGGGAGATTGTAAGAACTTGAGCCTGGAAAATAGAAGAAAATAAATATAAAAGATAGGAATAAAGGAAAATAAAAGAAAAAGAAGGAATTTGGTCAAGTCAGAGCCCAAACCAGCAACGATTTTGCAAGCTGGAAAAAAATCGGCGCCAATTTTGGGTCAACTAGGCGAGTCAACCACAAAATCGGTGACGGTTGTTGACCTTACAAGGCTTAAAATCTTGTTATCTTGTTTTGATGCTAACAAACAAGTGAAATTTAATATATTTGTGTGAGTAATGATATTTCAGGGCTTATATATGAGAAAGCAAGGTTAAAGTGCTCACAAGGATCAAATGAAGCTTAAAAGAGTCAAAGCATGGATTTAAAGATGATATATGAAACCTTGAAGAATATGAGGACATGAATGAGTTGTTGAAAGCCAAGGCATATTAAAGTCAAAAGAGCCAAAGAAAGTCAAAGGGAGAAAGCTCAAAGAATATGGAAGCATGAAGAAAAGATGGACTCAATCCAAGGACAAAGCATGAAGACTCAAGAACTTAGAATGTTAATATCTTAGAAGTCTCATGTAAGTGCTTTAATGTTTAAAATATCGTTTGAAATATTTTGAAACTCTTAGGTTAATTTCTTAGACCTAGATACCTTTTAAAATACCTGAAAAATATTTTTATAAGGTCAAAAATTATTTTAAAAAGGTTAGAATCATTTTTGGAATAAAAAGCACCAAAAAGAGTTTTCCCAAATGCTGTCAGTTTTTTATACAGCCGCATTGAGGTAAATGTTTCTCTATCAAAAACTCATTATTTTAAAAATTGGTCAACATTAAAGTTTTATGATTTTCTCCTAGCTTTCTTTTGACACCAAGAACACCTAATTTGGAATTATAAATAAAAATTTATGGCCAAAACACTGAAGTGGGGTCACTGTTGTCAGACGTCTGAACACTGTTCAATGGGCAAATTTTTTAAGTTCGAATATTTAAAAATATAGCTGTTTGAGCTCCAAATTTTCTAAAAAATTGGGAAACTCTCTAAGGAAACTTTTTCAACATGAAAACAAGTTTGAAAGCCTATAAATATATGGTTTTGCAAATCAAAATAGATCGAAGAATTGAAAAATCTGCTTGTCAAGATGAAAGCACTCTTGTTCTTCCAAAGCTCTCTTGTTTACTCATTGCAAAACTATTTTGCTGAGATATTCTGAAGTGCTAATCCTTCCTCCTCTGAATTTCTACTGCTAATCCTCATCTAAGAAGGATATTGGTGAATTCCACACTTGAGCTTCATTGTATTTCATATTGATATTTTACATTCAATTATATAGTGCTGAAATTGTACTAACTTGCTCTTTAAGAGAGTATACTTGTACGCAGATCTTATCTTGTATTTCTTGTAGTTCTTTGACATTCCAAGGATTGTTTGGATCGTTGGCTAAGCAAAGGGATATTGCTTAGAGAGGTGGGCTCTAGCCTAAAGGAGTGATCGAACGAGGGCATATCCTTTGGAGAAGGCGGGCTCTAGCCTTAACCAAGGAGGTTGTAAAGGTTTGTTCCACCCGTCAATGGAACAGGTTTAGTGAATCCTTTGGTGGTTTGCCAAGGGCGAGGATGTAGGCTGGGTATAAGCCGAACCTCGTAAAAATCTCAGTCTCATTCTCTCTTTCCTTTACTCTTTATTTTCAGCATACTTAAATTGCGTGGATGGTTTATTTGATAATCATATATACTACGTAATATTTGGAAATCAAACAAACTTAAGGTTTAATTTTGATTTGGGTTGCGGTAACCGAAAAGGAGTACGTTGGTTACACCATATCATGCGGAAACCGAAAGGGAGTACGTTACTTGGTTAACATCCCAAAGATAAATTTACCAAGAGTTTATTTGAGTTCTAAATATTTGGAAAGAGTGATTTGATTCATCCATACAGGGCTTTACATCAACAAGCATAAATTCTCATTCACTACAAGGCTTGGTTCAAATTTTGGTAAATATAAACAAACAACCATCTTGAGTTGTTAAATTCTCATTCTATGTATTGGCTTGTTTGTTTACTTTCTAATTTTAGTTTATTGGTTTGGTTGAATGATTGGATGTTTGTATGGTTAAAAATTAAGTAAAGAAACTAAGTTCTTGAGTGCTTAAAAAATTAAACAAATCAGTCATGAATTGGTTCAAAGAAATAAAATAAGTTTAAGAATTCTAAAAAGGAATTAAAAGAAATTTTAAAAGCCAATTCACCCCCCCTCTTGGGAAGTTATTCCTAATTTCAACGGTTTTGTGGGAACAGGGGAAACCGACACCGATTTTCTTTTGGGCCTGCTCACCTATAAATAGAAGTGAGCTCATTTTTTTTTCAAGAAATTCAAAATATTTCTGTTTTAAGCTCTGCTAGGGTTTTGGGTTTCTTGCATCAAAAGGCTCCCACAGGCTCCCTCATGCTCTCAGATCATTCTCTTCTCTTCTGGCTCGTCGAATCTCATAGTTTTACCAGTTCGAAAAGCTAAGGTTTTTAGTTTTCAGTTCGTTTCGGTTTCTGTTTCAAAAACAAGTAAGGGGATTAAGTTAATGCAGCATTTTAGTGACTTTGAACTGTACAAAATGTTTTTGGAGTAAGTATATTTATGTTTTCAGTTATTCTTTTGAAAATTGATCGTTCAAAATGAGTTTTTACAAACCTAAGATATATGCTATGTAATTTTGAGTAGAAATGAATGGTGAAAAGCTCGGTTTGATCCTACAACCATTTATACAGTGCTCTTCTTGTTTGCATACGGGCTATGTTTTAAATATGGAAAATTGTGTGGCAGGTGAATACTATTTTGAGAGTTATGGTAATACCAGAAATGAGAATGTTTGTGAAATATTGAATTATTTGCGAAGCATATTGAAACTGTTTGCGAAATGCAGGGAGTTATGAGAGGGCCAAAGGTCGAGTTTTACTAGACGGCCAAGGGTCAAAGTTTTATTCAGTGGTTGAGAGCCAAGTTTTAACTAAGGGCCAAGGCCTGAGTTTGTATTAAACGGTGCGAGGCCAGGGCTTATAAAATGATACACTTTATTTGAAATGAGTTTAAAATACAATTTTAATTGCTTAAATTGCATGATATGCTCTAGGAACCCTGAGGACCAGTTGTTATGAGCACGATACCGTTGCTAGAGAGAGTTTCACCACTTAATTGTGTGCGCCCACACTAGACTTAAGAGTGGTGTTGGGTGGTCTAACTGATTGACCCAAGTAAAGGTGTTACCTTCCCTGGAAGTGCATACCAGGAAGTGGTAAGGCAATCAGACCCATAAGTGAGCTTGCGAAAGCCTGTAGACGTAGTTAGCATAGAGTGACTTGGTCTGGGTTGATCCCTCAGGTTTTAGTCCAGCCTTCGGGTGGCACAACCCTAACCACGGGGGTTTATACATGGCGTTTAGTTCCAGGGACAGTCTTTTGTGCATATTTGTATATTTATGTAAATAATGTATTAGTTTTCAACACTGATTTATATTGTGAGAAATGAGCAATGAGTATACATTCTATTTTCAGTTAAAAAAGAGATGTATGATTTTGTATACGCTGAAACGCATGTTGACCACACACTATTATTAACTTAATCTTCTTTACTGAGATGTGTCTCACCCCGTTATACAAAATATCTTTATAGGGGATCTGAGAGATCAAGTTTAGTAGAACCAGGGGGTGGAGGCTAGTATAGTTTCTTTTTTAGTGACTGCAAGAACTCAGATGTGAGTAGTTTATGTTGTAAACCGCTGGGCTTGTATTATGGTCGTATGGACCAAGTTAGTTGACTTATT
Organism: Malania oleifera; assembly: GCF_029873635.1. Lineage (NCBI taxonomy): Eukaryota > Viridiplantae > Streptophyta > Magnoliopsida > Santalales > Ximeniaceae > Malania > Malania oleifera. The sequence goes on along the minus strand of NC_080428.1, from coordinate 38,517,915 downwards.
AATTTGAAATGTAATATGAGAATGGAAAGACCTTGATGTATGTTGATGGTTAGACTCTAGTAATAGATTATGGAGAATGTTTTATTTATTTTGCTGAATGTTCTATATTATGAGATGGTATCAAGTACTCAGACGTCACTAAAGTAGCACCTCGGGCCCGTGAGGGGTTCGGGGCGTTACACTCTCCCTGACTTTTTTGAATCTCCAGAAAAACCTCCATCGCAAACCTAATATCAGCCCAAGCTCTAGTAGCCCACACGCTCACAACAGCAGCCTCTTGCAACCTCAGCATGGCCACAAAGAGCCCATCCTGTTGCCATCGTTGATGTTGCCACTGCCCACTAGTCATTGTCGCTCATGGCCATGACACCACACAGGGTAGCCCCACTGTCACCCACGTTGTTCATCTTCATCTCTCTGTCGCTGGACCATATCAGTTCAGTTCCTTGACTCGTTATCGTCTCCATCTCCGACAGTACCCCTAGTGAGCCTCCTTTATTCTCACATGCACACACATACACCTTATGTTTTTATATTGTTGTGAATATTTAAGTAGTTTATATTTTGTTTAGTTGTACATGTTTCCTGATTTAATATTGTTATTACGGATTTCATTTTATCATTTTATTTGTTTAAATTTTTTGTGGCATTTATTGTAAATATTAATTGATTTGTTCTAATTAGTGTAGGATTTTTTTTATTGCGGAGGTAAGAATTTTATTGTTTAACATATAAATGTAATAATTTTTGTTATGGTATAAAATGCGTAATATTCAAGTTGTATGTTTAATAATTGTTGTTGTTGTATATTATTAAATAGGCGATATTCATGTTGTAAGTTTAATATATAGGGTTTGATTGTATTTATGTAAATAGGCAATGTTCATATGCTATGTCTTAAAGTTTAAATTTTTCTTTGTTTTATCCTTGTTATATATATATATTAAAATTGTTAATCGAAGGGTTTTATTTTATTAATATTCATGTGGTTGTATAATCTTGTCTTTGCAGGGATTAATATTCATTGTATATGTTTAACAATTGATATTTTTTTTTCCTTTTTTCCTTGTATATCATTATTAGTAATATTGTTATTATTTATATATTATTATTAGTAAATTGTTTGGATATTATTATTATCACTATATTAATTGTAGTAGCATTATTATATTGATTTTACTAGTATTAGAATTATATTGTTTGTATTATTATTAGTAATGTTATTATATTAGTATTATTATTATATTGATTGTATTAGTATTAGTATTACATTGTTTGTATAGTATTATTAGTAATATTATTATATTGTTGGTATGTTCTTATTAGTATTATTATTATATTATTGGAGTACTATTATTAGTATTGTCATTTATTAGTTATTATATAGTTTGCATATATATTGTTATTTTTGCCTTAAGTGTTTATTTGCATATTTATCATTTAATTTATTGTTCGTACATTTATCATTTTTATTGTATTGTTTGCCTTAGTATTGATATGTTTTCTAAGTATTGCATGTTTCCATATTGTCCTTATATATATTTGCATAATAGGTTTGTAACTTGAATTGTTTCCGTATCTTGTTTACATTGTTGATATATTGTATATAATTCTTTGGGTTTAATTATTTTCATACTAGGATTTTTATTAGGGTTTGATTGATTGTTAATACTTGGGCTTTATCATTGAGGTTTTGACTATTATGATTTATAATATTTATGTGTTAGGATATATAGTATTAATGTTATGTTATTTTCTTTATTGTTCATATCATATTAGTTATTTGAAATTTTGAGAAAACTAAAAAAAATAAAAAATAGAAAATTAGGAAAATTTCTAAAAATGCTAAAAAATTTAGCAAACTCGGAAAAAATCTAAAAATGTTTTTTTTTTTTTTTGGACTTGATTTTCATGATTTTTCCTTAATTGTCTTTTTGTTATTTCAAAATTCAAAAAAATTAAAAAAAAAATCAAAAGAATGTAAGAAGAATCAAGAAAAATATTTTTAAAGTTGAAGATCATTTTCGGCACTCTTTTATATTTGAAATAAAATCCAAAAAAAAAAAAAAACCTCTCGGAATATTAATTTTCATACTTAGAAGAACCCTACAAACTTCAAAAATCCTGGAACTGTATTTTCTTAACCTATTTTCTTGATTTTCATCCCTATGATTGTAACAAAAGGGTATGAGCTTTTCAAGCTCCCCGTACCCCAGTTTTGAGGGAATATATATATTATGTATATTTTTGTGTGATTAATTTCTTTGCATGTGTATTTCACAAATTCACGAAAGGGAGTAATTTTAAAGATTTATTAAATTTAATTGGTGGATAATTTTTTATTAATTAGATACCGTTTGTAAGAACGGATGCGTAGGGGGTGCTCATACCTTCCCCTTGCGTAATCGAACTCCCGATCTCTGTTTTGGTAACGTAGAATGATTCTACCCTTAATTGGGTAGTAATCAAGTGTTCTAACCACACTAAAAGGATAGTGGCGACTTATTTGAATTGGTGTATTTCCAAGAGGGGAGTGAATTGGGTATTTAAAAAATTTCTGCCTAGGCATAACTAGTTCAACAGTATTCCACAACCTAACGTCTTTCTAAAACAGACTCAATTCCCCAATCAAGTGTGTATGCAAATATTTAAAGTAATTAAAACATTCACAGCAGTTCAAATACTGGCATACATGTGCGGAATTGAAAGTGTGGAAATTAAACAAAGAGCCGACACAAAATATGTTATCGAGGTTCGGCCAATACTGCCTACGTCCCCGCCTCAACTCGCAAGCCCGATGATTCAACTAAAGCTCACTTAACAGGTGGAGCGGCACCGGATACAATACCAGGTCAAATTATCAAGGTTGACTTCAACCCTTACAACCGATCCTTATGGGCTAAATGAACACCCTCTCAGGCCACGCCTGGAATACAACTAATAATCAAATATAACTTTTCTTGTACAATATACGTGCTTCTCCAATTAGCAGATATGTACCAATACGCACATGCAATAATCAATTCACCTCAAGTAGATAAGAACAATAAGCTCAGTGCAATACATGTGCAATAACACTCAATCTATTATCAATATTCAATCAAGAGTAAGAGTGTATTCTCAATCAAACTTTGAAACACTTTATCAATATATATCAATCAAAAGTGGAGTTTCAAAAATTTCCAACAAATGTAATCAAAATATCTCTAAAAAATATTTTCTCAATATTCAAGCACAAGAGATATTTGAAAAATGAGCTTGTGAAAAGATTTTTGTACACTCAAAAACGCAAGCTAAGGTGTCTTGCAATTCAAATGCCAAGACCCACAAGATTTAAAGTTTCCGTCACAATAGATTTATTGAGTTAAACCAGAGGAAAACTTTAGCTATAACTCTTAATAAAAAATAACCAAGCAATCACTCAATGAGAGTTTTTAGCAACTAGGAATAATATAAAATCGCTCAAGAAAAGGCTTGATTTTGCAAAAGAGTAGTAGTATGTAAGGGTATAGGCTTTGTATAGAAGAATGAGTTTGTAAAATTTTCAAAGGATTTCTTTGTTAATCAGAATGCTAGTCATCTCTTAATTGAGCAAATGAACCTATATTTATAGACAGAGCCAAAATTATAACCATTGGAGATACTACGGGGATTATTAAAATTGTTTTAAACGAGTTTAATAAAAATAACCCTGTTTAAACCTTGGTAAAAAATCGAACAACTCAAGAGTTTCGGTCGACCATATTTAAGGTTCGGTCGAGCAAATCACTAAGTTCAATCGACCATGACATTTTTTAACTGAGGTTTTGGTCGACCATATTTAAGTGATTTTGGACCCTCCGTGGTTCGGTCAACCAGGATATGTTTGGTTGACCAAATTCAGAGGTTCGGTCGACTAGGTCATTTTTCAACTAGAAGTTCGATCAACTAGGGCATTGGTAATCAACCACGTGCCAATTTGGTCGACCATGCGGTGCAAGTTCATTTTAAAAACCTCAAGATTTTGAATATGAACTATGTTCAGTAAATTTGTTTTCTTATTTTCTTCTTTTTATTTTACGCGAATTTGAAACCAATCTGCATTCCCTGAGGAGACAATCTGACCTTTTGGGTCTAATTATTACATGACGTAACTCTTATACTTGGGATAGCCTTTGCACTGCTCATTTTAGAATGAGTGAGGACTTCTTTTCACCACATTTACATTTATAGCATGAGTTCTTCACATCGCAGCATGTCAAGTCGTTGTCACCGTTTCGTCGTCTCATACACTCCCAATGATCTATTTTCTTTTATGGGGAGATACTGCAATTTAGGGGGCCATTTTTATTATTCATTAGACCCTCATAAATAGGAGAAAATTTTTATTCACATTGATTGTTTCTTTTTATAGTTTGCTTTTTGCAATTTTAAAACTAAAGAAAAATACGTGCACATATGAGGTAATTAAAGAAAAAGATAATTTTTTTTCTTTCTCTATATGATATACCCTTGTGTATAGAACTCAAACATTCACTTTTATCGTGTGCAGACGAAGAGAGGGATGAACACACTTTAATTTTCACCCATACAGATATATAAAGTATTTTTAGGAATATACTTAACATTTATCATCTCTCAAATGAGAGGTAAGTTTCATTACCTACTACTTTTTAAATAAATTTATCTTATTTATTTTATCCAAAATTATATAAATTTTTTTATCATGAAATATTTTGAAACTCATCAAATTGAGTTTTGATTTTGAAAAGCTATATGCTATTTTTTAAACCTAATACCATTTCTACATATCTCCTCATGTTTATGTAATGCCCCAACCTGGGTCTGCCAGGGAGTATTGCATCTCTCCTCCTCCACTTGGACCAAACAACAGTGGGGTGGGCCTTATTGGATTAATGACTGACCCTATAAACTAACATGTGTCCTTTTCAGTATGTTTTTGTCCTCACTCACACACTTCTTGAGAAAACTTCCCAAGTGGTCACCTATCCCAAGATTGCTCCAAGCCAAGCACGCTTAACTATGGAGTTCTTATGGGAAAGCTCCTGAAAAGAAAGGTGCACCTTATTGATATGGGTAGTAACATCTAATCTTTTTAAATCTTTCATCCATAGGGTATCACATTCTCCTCCACTTATAGAACGCAACATCCTCGTTGCGAACCCACATTTCCAAACCCAGGCGATGTGAATCTCATCACACTTCCGGCTGGGTGTTGGCTCTAATCCCATTTGCAACGCCCCAACCTGGGTCTGACAGGGAGCACTGTGTCTCTCCTCCTCCACCTGGATCAGAGAGTAGTGGGGCGGGCCTTATCGGATTAATGACTGACCCCACAAACCAACACGTGTCCTTTTTAGTGTATTTTTCTCCTCACTCACACACTTCCTGAGAAAATTTCCTAAGTGGTCACCCATCCCAAGATAGCTCCAAGCCAAGCACGCTTAACTATGGAGTTCTTATGGGAAAGCTCACGAAAAGAAAGGTGCACCTTGTTGATATGGGTAGTAACATCTAATCTTTTTAAGTCTTTCATCCATGGGATATCACAGTTTACATATGCTCATATGTTAACTTATTATTTGGCATGGGCTATTTTATACATTAATAAAACAAGAATGAGGCATCACAACACACATACAAGTGTGTGTGTGTGTGTATTAAAAATTAGTAAACTTTGTGGAGGCATCTGGGCAGACTACTAGCAATAAAGTAATTGTTCTTGATTGATAAAAAAATTCGATTGTGCTTTAGTGAAGTGTGGAGGGCAACATGTCTCTTTTTGCAATTGGAAAGAGAGAGATGCGGAAATGTAAGTGTGAGAATTGCATTTAATGATCATACTGTGAAAAAAGGATCTATATGCTTTTAGCGCTATCGCAACGTCCCAAAGAAGGGTCCAAAATGGCGAGAAATAATAATATTGAAATTTTATAGAGTCACCACTAACCTGTTATTTATCTAGGTGCAGTTAGTTCACCTAATTACTACTCATTGATTGGTCTCTAGACTCGTCCTAGACTAAGGAACTAGCAGTCTCGATCTGTTTTTACCAGAGTTAGGATTGGGAGTTCAGTTATATTAAGGGAACGTACTAGTTCCCCAACACACCCATTCTATGAATGGTACTTAATTAATCAAGAATTATCCTTAAATTGAATATAATAGTCTTTGATTAAATCCTTTAAAATAAACAAACAAATAAATAAACAGCTAAATAAATAAATAAAATTTAAAAGGAGAATAAATTTTATAGTGTGATTTAAGAATGTCTAATAAGATCTCTAAAGGAGGGGATCTTGTTAGATAAACCCTCCCTCAGAATTAATATAGGTGAGGTCTAAAATATCTCTTTACTCTTTGTTAAATCATTGGGATGCACACACACAAAAATAAAGTAAAATCATCAAAATTTATACAAAATAGTTCTTTAGAGCATTCTTAGATTTTTCAAAATTTTATATAATTTTTTTTGAAAATTTCCAACATTTTTATGAAATTTTATGGGATTTTTAAAGACTTTTACTCATTTTTTTTGTATTTTTATTTTCCACTTTTTTATTTATTTGAGTCAAAAATAACTCAAATATTATTTATTTATTTTTCCTAATTTTTTTCTAATTTTTTATTATTATTTTCCAATTTTTAAAAATAAAAAATTAATTAAAAATTATAATAAAGAAATCAGTGGTTTAGAAATCAGTCAGGTTCAATCAATCTGAACTGGGTTCAATTCGGTTGGGCTTAGCAGGCCACGTGTCCACCCACTGTGGTGTCATGTGACTCACTTTATTTTCTTTTTTTCTTTGCAGCAGGGTTATGTCAGCATAATGTCACCCACTATGTGACAAATCTTGGTTGGCTCTGGGTATTTGGATTTAATTATCTCGAGCCCAATTGGGCTTTGGGCTAGATATAGGATCAGTAGTGAATAGATCCAAGTCCAACTTGGACCTAGGTTTTGGGTCAATGAGCCGGATCTAATCCAATGGGTTATGGTTCAATGGGTCGGATCCAATCCAATGGGTCGGATCTGGATCGATTTCAAAACAAAATTTGGCAATTCAAATCACTGGATTTTCAAAAATTTGTGCAATTTAAAAGCAAAATTAAGCACAAAAACAAAAACAAAAACAAAACCAATCTTAGTATTCAACTCCTTCGATCTTCAAATTCAATATCAATCCTTCAATTCTTCTTTGATTCTAACTGCAATCCTCAAATCTCAAATTCTGACTTTCGAACTTGATCAGAACTCTTTTATTTTTCATACATCTGCCTATATGATTTCTCTATGTGCTTGTGTGTCTCTGTGAATGTGTGTCTCGGAATCTGTCTGTATCTCTTAGAAAGCCTCTATTTAGAAGCTTAGAAGCATTGATCAACATTAAATTTGATTGATAAATTAACATTTAAACTCAATCAATTAAAAATAAAAAAATACATCAATCAAATTAGAAAACATATCAATAAATCTTTATTGCTAATTTCCTAACAACTTCTTCTTCCATATGTATCCTATCCCTCTAAAAAAGACTTCCATTTATAGGCTTCGAAACATTGATCAGCATAAATCAAAATTTAAACCTGATCAATCAATTTAAAAAAAACGGATCAATCAAATTAAGAAACAGATCAATCAATATTTATTACTGATTTCCTAATTATTTATCCTTCCATGTGTGTCATATCCCTCTCAAAAAGCTTCCATTTATTGGCTTAGGAGCATTAATCAGCATGGATCAACATTTAAACTTGACTAATCAATTTTTTTTTTTTAAATCACTTAATTAATAATAATATAAAAAAAAAAGATTAATCAATCTTTATTGTTGATTTCCTAATTGTTTCCTTTGTGCATGTGTGCAGATGCTAGCATGGAATTGGAGAATCTGAATTTTTTATTTTTCTTTTCTATATTTTTTTTTGTTCTTTTCAATGTAAAAGTTTATTTCCCTATATTTTTTCCATTTTATGAAATAGATTTTTTGTATAATTTTATTATATAAGCCCTAGACAAATTGGGGTGCCTACATTTGCCCTTTTTTATAGGTTTGTTTCCTTAGGATGGCAGGCATATCTATCACTCTTGGCATCCTATAGTAACAAATCTATAAAACCAAAAGACATAATTTTTCGAGTGGGCTTTATATAACAAAATCCTAACGAGAGAAAATGTATGGATTTACAAAGATGTATGGAATCCGAGTCAACTTAACAAACTCACAGAGTTAGGTGTAAATTGACCTAGTTTATAGAAATATGACTACCATGGGTTTGGAAACTATGTCATGTACCACGAAGACAACTCTTAAACTTAAAAAATAACTACTCAGATTTGGGAACTAAAGGCACATGTCTCTCAGACAATCAAAACAACTTGAATGCGACTATTTGGATTTGGGACCTCATGCCACGTGCCTTCGAAATAGCCAAAATAACTTGGATGTGACTACTCAAATTTTGGAACTATTAATGTCACATGCCTCTGAGATATCCAGAATAACTTGAATGCGACTACTCGGATTTAGGACCTATCAATGCCATATGCCTTCGAGGTAGCCAGAATAACTTGAATGCAACTTCTTAGATTTGGGAACTATTAATGTCACATGCCTCTGAGATAGCAAGAATAACTTGAATGTGACTACTTGAATTAATGAATAGTCAGAACAACTTGAATGCGACTATTCGAATTAATGAGATAGGTAAACTAACTTGAATGTGACTACTCAAATTAACGACATAGTCAGAACAACTTGAATGTGTCTTCTCGTATTTGGGAACTATCAATGCCACATGCTTCCGAGATAACCAAAATAACTTAAATGTGACTTTTCAAATTTGGAAACTATTAATTCCACATGCCTCTAGGATAGCCAAAACAACTTGAATGCAACTACTTGAATTAACGAGATAGTCAAAATAACTTGAATGTGACTACTCGAATTAAGGAGATAGTCAAAACAACTTGAATGTGACTACTCGAATTAAGGAGATAGTCAAAACAACTTGAATGTGACTACTCGAATTAACGAGATAGTCAAAGACTCAGAATAAATTGAATGTAAGTACTCAAATTAACAAGATATTCAAAGCAACTTGAATGTGACTACTCAAATTAATGAGATAGCCAGAGCAACTTGAATGTGACTATTCAAATTAACGAGATAGCCAGAGCAACTTGAATGTGGCTACTCGAATTAATGAGATGGTCAAAGCAATTTGAATGTGACTACTCAAATTAACAAGATAGCCAAAGTAACTTTAATGTAGCTACTTGGATTTGGGAACTAATGTCCCATACCCTAAGTAGAATTCCAACCATTCTGATTTATGGAAGATAGTGCTTGAATGGTGAGAATTGGAATAAACATTATTTACAAAATTTATGCGGGAAAACTTGTATGATATAAACATGATGATGCATGATATAAGGACATATTCTAAGTCTACTTATACAATGATTTTTTACAAAATGCATGTGTATGGATTCCTATCACATTTGATGTTATGCATATAATGCATGTAGGTGCACAAACTTTCCTCTTCAAATATGTTTTGTGAATCAACACCCTATCCAATCAACAAGCTATTTTCTGCAGCCAATCTTTCCCATATCTCAATTTTGCTGTTCATTTTTCAAGTTTCAATCTATGGAGAAAAAGTTCATGTTTTGCCAATGGTGCTCATGTTCAAGAAACGATGATCTAGAGTAGAAAATACCACTCGCCTTGTCTGATGTGAATGTCCTTGGGTTTTGTCCCTCCAAAACTTAGCATGATATATGTCCCAATCTACTTATGACCAATTAGTCAACTTGACTTATTTATTTCAAACATATAGCTTAACAAATGTTCCAATAGATTTTCTTGACAATTTGATGTTTAAATTATTTTGAAATTAAATGAATAAAAATGCAATTAGATAACACAATCCCATGAAATGCTCAAACATGTCTACTTACCTGGTTTCTTTGCTTGCTTAATAGGAAGTAGCTTTACTAGTACTTAGACGTCATACAACTTTGGTATTAACTTAGAGAATCAAGTCTATGGGCAAATACCTCCAACTTTTTTTTTTTTTAACCCTTAACTAGCTTCTTTTAGCAACAAGCATAACCTATATACTGCACCCACTTCTTCACTATTCTGCTGTAAAATTGATGCCAATTTACAACAGTGCTTCCTGATTTGTGTTCCATAGCCCATTTCATTTTTTCCATCCTAAATTACAATCAGTGTCTTATCGAATATTTTGATCAATATTCCAATCTCAAGGTGGACTTCAAGACATGGGACGAAACGAATGCTAAGGATACGAGTTTCTAGAAGTGTTGTTCATCACACCAACAATCACTCAAGTTTGATACCAATTGTTGTCCTCAACAATCAGCCCTCATAAACCAATTATCAATGTCGAATGTGCACAGTGGAAGACCCACACAAACTCTCACGAACAATTAATGGAAAAAGCAAACAAGCATTTGATGATGAATTATACAAACCTAGCAATCACTCAACAATGAGAATCAATGAAAGCAACAATCAAAACAGAAGAATTTACGTGGTTCAGCAATTTTCCTACGTCCACAGGAGTAGCAACTACTTTTCACTATCAATGAAGCTTACACCAAGCTTAATCTATCTAAGGTTACATAATATCAATCTAATGCGTACAGAAGACCTATAGTTTATCTAAATCACTTCTATAGCGATTCCTCATAGGAAATTCCTCCAAAAACTCCCAATCTTCTGATGTTAGATTCAAAAATTCGTGACGTCCACGAGTGAAACTATCGACAGTTTAGGCGAAACCGTCGATGGTTTGAAGCCAAGACGAACACCTCTGCAGCACTTCGTGAGACCATCGATGGTTATTCCAAACTATCAATGGTTTGCCCTTAAGGCTACCATCCTCCATCTCTCTTTTGGTCCCTCACTTCATGGTGGATCTATATGTGTTGTATCAGCTATAAACACAAAGTGAGAATATCGATTGCAAGAGGCAAATAACTTAGTAGAGCAGTTATGATTGCTGAATGTTGTCATCCTTAAACATAAGACGCGTTTTGTTCAACAGGATGACTACTTATGGAAGAGACGAGCGTTGAACATGATGTTGACTTTTTGAGTCCTATATCGTTTTGATTAAGACAAATACAAAGTATCTTACCTGTGCATTCAGTATGTGAGTAGGATTATCACTTTGTATGCATGGATGATATGGATAACATAGAAGCCATGAGGAGTTAAAATTTAACATCACCTGGCGCATGGCATGGCTATACGAAGTGCAAAAGGAATGAAGACAAATCTTTCGGATTGTAATTGCATTCAGTTTATTTAGGTCTATAATATTAATATGGTCTGTAATAATTGCATCTCATGCATGATAAGGATGAATGCTCAGTGGACCATTGATTGACTCATAGGAACCAATACCATTAAGATAAAATGCCACAACTTGCTCACACAAGGTTGAAAAAGTTCAAGGGCCAAAATGGATTTAACAAAGACTTTGGTCGACCGACATTGGATTTTTTGGCCCAATTAAGAAGCCTAGGTCATAGACTGACCTTAGGTCCCCAAGCACCTCATGACAAATCCCCTATAACTCAAAAGTTATACCTATGTGACACGGGTGATTTTTAAACAAAATCAGGACTTAAACTTGAACTTTGAATAGCCTCGGGCGACTGACCTTAGATGTTAAAAATGGCTTGGTCAATCAAACATGTAAAGAGTCAACATTTTGACTTTTCTCGGTTAAATGAACCTCAATGCAGTCCCTTTTTACTAGCCCTGGCCAACCAAACCTCCAATTCAAAATGATCTCGGGTGCTCGACTTTTAGAGTCCAGCAAACTGAACCAAGCATTAGGCGCCCGAACTCACAAAGTTGAGGAAAATAGCCTTGGCTCGGCTGACCGGTACTGTGGTCAACCAACTGAACCCAACTAAAAATTCAAAAGCTTATGTGTCTGTTCGGGTGATAGGTACTATGCACCGGGCAACCAAACCTCTCGGGTTCACATATTTTCACTGCGGTAATTGGGGTTAAAAATTTAATTAAACTTTTTCAAAATACCTAATGTGTCCCCAACGGCTATTTTTTTTAAAGGTGTTATATATATACCCCTCATTTGTTTTGATTAGTATAGGATTAGCAAATAGATTAACAAAAATCCTCTCAAATTTTTTGTACTCCCATTTGCCCATAGTTCATACTTTCAAAGCAAATTTTTCATACTCTCTCTTACATTCTTTGCAAAAATCATTTAGCAAAAGGGAGCATCATTCTTGTTCTCCTCACTTGCAAATTAATTACAAGTTCGAAAGGAGATTGATTGAGCTTCATTGTGTGCTTCAAGTTCTAGTTTACAAAATCCATACTCTCACATTTTCATTATTTCAAAATCCCTTTTGAGAGTATTACTTTAAAGTTCTTCCCATATTACTTGATTACTACATCTTTATCTTCGAGAAAACTATTTAGAGCTTGTGTGTCTTTGCAAATTCATTGCAAGATTCAAGAGCTTCTTTGGTGATTATTGAAAAATATTTTTGAAGCCAATCTCTATTGCTACCCATACTTGATTGTAGAAATACATTTGTGGTAGACATAATATTGTGCATTGATAAATACTTGAAGTGTATTATATCTTGAATCAAGGAACCCATTCATCAGCATCTCTCACATTATCATATACCTTATTTGATTGAGAGATATATTTGACATACTCACTTGAGTATTAATTCTCTATCATACTTGAGTGCATTGATTATACTGTGCTTAATTGTTGTACATTCTGCTTGTGTTAGAAGCATTTATTTGTACACAAATAATTATCTGTTCTATTCCCGACGTGTGGTAGGAAGAGGGAGACTACCCCTATGAATAGTCCCAAATTGCTCAGACTCGGTTAGGTGAGCACCGGACTGGTTCAGACCTGATTAAGAGAGTTAGGTGCACCATCTTGGTAAGGTGTTGTAATCGGGGTCGCTTCACCTGCAAGTGAGCAATTAGTGGAATCCTCTTGCTTGTGAGCTTGAGGCGAGGACGTAGGCAGTATTGGCTGAACCCCGATTTCATATCATGTGTTCCCTTATCTTTGACCTTTAATTTCCGTACATGCATGGTATTATTTATTGTCTTGATTATTTTACATACATGCTTGGTATGGTTGTGAAATACTGAGTCTACTATAACTGTTTTATTTATCCGCTCAGTTTTATATTGTTAGGTAATTGGCATAAGTTTAGAAATACCCTAGGTTACGGTATACTACTTGTGGATTTGAACATAACCTAGGAAAAAGTTTTTAAATTTCCAATTCACCCCCCCCCCCCTCCTGGGAATACACCAATTCCAATACATGATATGAGAAAAGAACAATCATATGTGTCTTTGTATAAATTTTTTCGAGACTACGTACTCTATTATGACTTCTACGACACGTGGTAGTAGGGAGGAAGTTGTTGGTTCCATTTCTAATTACCCGTCCTACACTTTAATGTCTGATGAGGATTAGTGTTATGACTCAGCGGATGAATTGTTTATGTTATGTCTACAATGTTTTTTTATTATATGTTTGTATCCTAATTATAATGGAATAAAAATTACTATAAATAAGGGAAAAGAAATACAATCATGTCCCACAAGGTGGGTGTCTCCTTTGTCTCTACGATCCCACACTCAATAGTTGTTGCTCAGGTGCATGGAAATTCATGCTATCTGTGGACATATCATCCATACATGTTTCTATCTCCCACGTCAACATGCATCCTCATCAACATGGGATGTCTCTAAGCCTGTAGGAATGAATCATCCATCAACATATGATCAAACGAGTCGAATGGGATCAGTGATGAAATTGAGAACTACTGGTATTGCTCTTGTATCGGGTAGATCGAAGGTCAGTATAAGGGAATGGAGTGCAGTGGCTCTAGTACGTACGATGTACTGCTAGATGCCTCATGTGGATCCTGAAATATCTACATCGGGGTATATGGCCACTGCGAGTGCAAAGTACAAGTCTCAGTGTAAGTTGCTCCACAGCCTTACTAGATCATCCTTCTATCAGAACTGTGGCAGCTTGACCAGTCCTCCACTATGTCCTCCAACACAACCCCCTCACCTTCATCAAGGCTTAGCATGACCTCTCCTACATGGTGGCTGCTGAACAGTAGCGACATCATTGTCGATTGCGGATGAGTAAGGAAGAAAAAGAAACTGACTTTCCATAAGTCGGTTTACAAAGTATGTATCAACTTTCTATAAGTCGATTTTATTGATACCGAAGCGACACGGCACTGACTTCGTTGAAGCGATAGGACAAAGGGTCAGTGATCATTAGAATTTTTTGAACAAAAATTAACTTAAAAATAGATAATTAAGGCGGCGAAGAGAAGTGTATTTTTTTCATTATCATAAAATATATTTTTTTCAAAATAAATAATACAAAAAATAAAGTGGAGCACGTCATTCACGTATAGTTGAAGAACCTGTACAGCAATTTTCTAAATGTATCAAGGTATTTATTTGATTATAAAGGAATGCTCATGTATATGTGTCCATTGTGCATATATCAAACTATGCTCTGGATAAGATTGTATGCGAATATATTATTCTTAAATGAAAATCTATGTACCTTTTATTTTATTTTTTTGTTCTCTTTTTTACATTGTTTCTTCTTTAATAGAAGACTAGAAGTTCATTGTTAAAGAATATGTTTATTTTTATTTATTTATTGTGGCTTTTATCACAGCCGTTGGATCGTCTCTAAATCCAACGGTTGTGTGGTGTCATATATATGTATGTAAGCGATGGGAAAATATAGGGATTTCTTGTCATTTTGTGCAAAGAGAGCTAGAGAACGGTTCCCTCCAGGAAGAACTTTTCTTCAACGGGTTGAAGGTGAAGGGGTGTACAGGGGGATCTAGGATGGGAAGAGACTAATCATATCTTGTACTGCCATCGTTTCATAGTAGATTTTTCTCCAAGTGCATGCTTCGTGGACGTAGGCAACATTGCCAAACCACGTAAAATCTCTTGTCTCCATTTTTCTGTGAATGTTCTTTGTGTGATTTATTTTGTTGATCGAAATATTAAAATAGTTGTGCATCAACAAGTTGTATCAGATCATAGTTTTGTTTGGGTGTGGATCTGATAGATTAGATCAGGTTGAAAGAAATTTTTTGGATTTGAAGATTTTTCGTGGGAGTGCTCAAGATCAGAGCAGTTCGTTCAGATTAGATTGAGGTACGCGAAGATTCAGATCAGGTGCTGAAAATTTATTCCTAAATTTTTATATTGAAGGAGGATCATTTTTTTCAATCGAAGGTGTGAAAAAAAAATTCAGAAGAAAAAAAAATTTTCGCAGATGAAGAACATGATGAACAGTGCCAAAATTGGGTGACAGACCTAGATTCAGAATTAGGTCGGAGTGCGAGTCGAGGCACGGATCCTCCCCGTGGAGCGCTGACATCACGCTAACACAGGCGTTTGTTGCTGATGTCATCCTAACAGGTGCTAACGTCATTACTGATGTCAAAGGAGAGAAAAAAAAAATTTAATCGCGAGTACTTCGACGGCCAAGTTCGAGGTGGAGCCATTTAATGGGACAAATAATTCCAGTCTATGGTAGAGCACTATGAAGGATGTGTTGGTCCAATAGGGACTGATTAAGGCACTACATGGGAAAGACAAGAAGTTAGAGACCATGTCAAATGATTAGTGGGAGGAGCTGGAAATGAAAGCAGTAATTACCATTCGCTTAAGTTTAGCTCCATAAATTAAATACAGTGTGTTGAATGAGACATCATCAGTTGAGTTTTGGAAAAAATTGGAGAATATTTATATGTCCAAGACCCTAGTTAATAGACTATATTTGAAGAAACATTCGTATCAATTGAGGATGACTGAAGGCACAGAAGTCAGAGACCACCTTAATTGTTTCAATAAGATAATCACTCAGTTGCTGAGTATTGAGGTAAAAATTGAGGAGGAAGACAAAGCACAGATTTTTTTGTATTCGCTTCTCAGATCACTTGATACTTTGAAAACCACACTACTGCTAGGTAAGAAGGCTCTTACAATTGATGAGGTGACTACTACCATTCTGCAGAGTGAGAATTTTCACAAACCAAATTATCTAGGACATGAAGAAGGGCTGGTGGCTTAGGGTGAGTCTAGCTAGCAGTGGGGCAAGAGTTCTAGCAAGGGTAATTGGAATCGAGTGAAACCTCGATCCAAGTCCAGGGATAAGAGTGGGAATTGGAGGAGTGGTTGTTTTTATTGTGGGAAAGAAGGGCATATGAAGAAGGACTATCTAAGGAGGAAAAGAGATTTAGAGGAAAAGAACAGGAAAAAGACTGAGCAGGCTACTGTAGTGGAGAGCAATTGTAGCGCCTCGACATGACACGTAGGCCCAGGGTGCTACTTTAGTGACGTATTTGTACCTGATACCATAATAGTAATACAAGATATGCAACGGTATAATGAAACAATCTCAACATACTATTACCAAAGTCTAAATCAACATATATATACCAAGCTTCTTTCCATACTCATATTACATCTCAATCTAATAAGTCCACAAACTTAATCCACACGACCATAAATACAAGCTCGAAGGCATACTATAATAACTACTCACACTTGAGTTCTTGAAGACACTCACAAAAGTAACTAAACTAGTCTCCACCCCCTAGATCCCGCTAAACTCGATCTCTAGGATTCCTTGAAAAGATATGTTGTACAACGAGGTGAGACACCTCTCAGTAAGGAAGATTAAGTTAATGACAGTGTGTGGTAGCATGCTTTTCTATGTATGCTAGAATCATACTTCTCTCTTTCATTAAACATAGTATGCCTACTCATTTCTTATTTCTCATTTCTCATAACATATATCAATACTGGATCATTACATAAATATACAGATATGCACAAAAGATACACCCTGGAACTACTCGCCATGTATAAACCCCCGTGTTCAGGGTTGTGCGGCCCGAAGGCTGGACAAAAACCTGGAGGATCAACCCAAGCCAAGTCAACTTCGTGCTATATATGTCAGCAAGCTTCCATAAGCTCGCTTACGGTCCAATTGCATCTCGGTCAATCATCTAGGACCACCCAACACCACACGCTCGTAGATGTGGGCGCACGCGGTCAATTGGTGAAACTCTCTCTAGCAACGGTATCCCGCTCGTAACACTAGGTTCACAAGTTTCCTAAAGCATATCGTGCAATTTAAGTAAATAAAATTGTACTTTAAAACTCTTTTCATAAAACTCGGCCTCTGCCGTTTAATACAATCTCGGGCCTCAGCCCTTTCATAAAGTACAAACTCGGGCCTCGGCCCCTCTGTTACAACTCGGCTCTTAACCTCTGGATACAATTATGTTATTTTATAAATCTCAACCTCGACCGTTTAATACACACTCGGGCCTCGGCCCCCTTTTGTTACAAACTCATACCTTGGCCCTCTCGTAAAAATCCCTACATTTTTCAAACAGTTCCAGTATATTTCGCAAACAGTTCAGTATTACATAAACATCTCATCTCTAGTGTTTCCATAACTCACAGAATAACATCCACCTGCCACACATTTTTCTATATTAGAAACATAGCCCGTAGGCAACGATGAAAACACTATATAAATGGTTTAAAGAAACAAATCAATCTTTCCACCATTCACTTCTACTCAAAATATCATATAGTATATCCTAGGCTCAAAAACAAACCTTTTGAACGGTTGGTTTTTAGAAATCTTAACTGAAAACATAATATACTCACCCCGTAAACATTTCTATTGGTTCAAAAATGATACAACACTGCATTAAACATAATCCCCTTACCTGATTTCAAAATAGAAAATGAAACACTCAAAAACCAAATCCCAACCCTTTTCACCAAATCAAAAATCTAATCCTCTAGAACTGTAAATCCTAGCTCCCTGATCCTTGCAGTAACTTTCGATCGTCGAAACGAGCGACAAACGATGAAGAAAGGTAAAAAGAGAGAGAGAGAGAGAGAGAGAGAGAGAGAGAGAGAGAGAGAGAGAGAGAGAAAGAAAGAGTGAACTTGCCGGTTCTAGAGAGAGTGGGAGAGAGAGTTTTGGGCTTCTTAACCCTTAAGCAATGAAAAACTTATATTTATAGGCCTTTTGACCCGGTCAGACTTGTCAACGAATTGGTCCCTCATCAACGAGACACAGAAGGCTGTTCGTCACCAAACCTCCTCCCTCGTCAATGAACCCAAGCCTGATATTTTTCATGTCAGTCGATATCTCTTCGTCGATGAGACTCTGAATTTCAACGACGAAGCACTGAAGGGCATTCATCAACGAGAACATATGCCTCGTCAAAATCCCCTTTTTATACTTTTCTTATTTTTTTAGGGTTCGAGTCTCTACAATCTTCCCTTTTTATAACAACCTTTTCCTCAAAATTTGCTAACTGATACTGAACGTACTTTAACATACAACTCAGTTCTACAGAAGAATCGGTAGTCACCCACATAGCTGCTCTGATCCAAGTTTATTACATACCCTCACTTATGGTGAAGGAATACCATGGATACAACATAAAGTCTCATTAAATTACACTCTTATACTAACCTCTCTCACAAATACATGAAAATAACTAGTAACCACACAAATTACCTAACCTGACTAGAGCTAACCCTCTCCGAAGAGCTGTGGGTACTTCTGGTGTATCTCAGCCTCTAACTCCCATGAAGCCTCATTTACTGCGTGGTTCCGCCACAGTCCTTTCACTAAAGGTATCTCCTTAGTATGCAACTATTGTACCTTCTGGTCTAAAATCTGAATCGGTACCTCCTCATATGATAATCCATTCCCGATCTCCTAAGGTTCATAATTGAGCACGTGCGATGGATCTGGCACATAATTCCATAGCACAGATACGTGAAACACGTCATGAACTCTAGATAGTGCTAGGGGCAATGCTACCCGGTAAGCAACTGAACCTATTCTCTCCAGGATCTCAAATGGCCCGATGTACCGAGGGCTCAACTTCCCTTTCTTCCCAAACCTCATCATCCCTTTCATCGGGGAAATCTTAGGAATATTTTATCCTCGATCTCAAACTCTAACTCCCATCGACGAGTATTCACATAACTCTTCTGCCGACTCTGAGCTGCTCTATCCCTTTCTCTGATAAGCTCAACCTTTGAGGAAGGCCTGCTGGATCAGTTCTTGTCCCAACACCTACCGCTTTCCTACCTCATCCCAGTATTGTAGAGATCGACACCAGTGAGCATACAATGCTTTATATGGTGCCATCTCTATACTGGCTTGGTAGCTGTTATTATATGCAAACTCCACGAACAGTAGATACCGAATCCAACTGTCCCCACAGTCTAGCACACATACCCGCAACATGTCTTCTAAGGTCTGAATGGCTCTCTCTAATTGTCCATCCATCTACGGGTGAAATGAGGTGTTGAAAGTGAGCTTTGATCCCTAGGCATCCTGCAAACCCTTCTAGAACCAAGAAGTAAATCGTGGGTCTTGGTTTGAAACTATAGAAATAGGGACACCATGGAGCCGTACTATCTCCTGCACATATAACTCTGCCAGCCTATTAATGGAATAGCTTACTCTAATAGGAATGAAATGTGCAGTCTTCATCAACCGATCCAATATAACCCAGATGGCATTCTGCCCATTCAACGCTACAGGTAACCCCGATACAAAATTCATCGAGATGTGTTCCCACTTCCACTTGGGAATGTCAAGTGGCTGTAGTGGTCCTGCTAACCTCTGGTGCTTTGCCTTAACCTGCTAACATGTCAGGCATTGCTCCATAAATCTAGCAATTTCCTTATTCATGTTACTCCACCAGAATGACTCCCATAAATCTCTATACATTTTCATACTCCTTGGATACACAGTATAGAGAGAGCGATGCGCCTCCTCTAGAATGATCCGTTTAATATCAGCATCATTCGGTACACAAATTCGGGTATGGAATCTCAATATCTCATCTGCAGAGACATTGAAATCCAGCTTCAATCCATTCTACATTCCTTCTCTGACCTCTACCGGCTCACATCTTTCTTCTGAGCTGTCTTGATTCTCTCTTGCAAAGTTGACTGAACAACTAAACTAACGATGAACGCCTATAGATCTCCGTCCACCAACTCTACCCCTAACCTCTCCAGATCCATCACGATCTATTGTTGTAGGACAACTGCTGAAACCGACACACTCACTAAATTTCAGCTCAAACCATCAACCACCACATTAGCTTTTCCTGGGTGGTAACTAATGGTGCAGTTGTAGTCCTTAATCAACTCAAGCCATCTACGTTGCCTCATATTCAGCTCCTTCTGGCTAAAGAAGTATTTGAGGCTTTTATGGTCAGTAAAGATCTCCACTTTTCGTCATAAAGGTAGTGCCACCAAATCTTTAATGCAAACACCACTACTTCCAATTCTAAATCATGTGTAGGGTAGTTCTTCTTGTACTCCTTGAGATTGCAAGATGCATGAGCTATAACTTTATCCTGCTACATCAAAACACACCCGAGTCCTTTTTGGAATGCGTCACTATAAATCATGTAACTACCATCCCCTAACTGAATGGTTAACACTGGGGCCATGACCTTACATTGCTTCAACTCCCGAAAGCTCTGTTTACAATCACAAGTCCAGTCAAACTTACTATTCTTTTTCGTAAGCTGTGTCAACAAACCTGACAGCGTAGAAAAACCCTCGATAAAACGACGTTAGTACCCTGCCAAACCTAAGAAACTTCTAACCTCGTGAACATTCTTCGGTCTCGCCCAGTTCACTACTGCCTCTACTTTGTCCTGGTTTACTAATACTCCTTCTTTGGACACTACACATCCCAAAAATGCAACCTGCTCAAGCTAGAATTCGCATTTTTTGAATTTAGAAAACAACTTCTTCTCTCTAAGTACCTGAAGTAATAGCCTCAAATGAGTTTCACGCTCTGCAGGACTCCTTGAATAAATCAGGATATCATCTATAAATACAACCATAAACCGATCCAAGTACTCGTGGAATACCCGGTTCATCAAATCCATGAATGTTGCAAGTGCATTTGTCAAACCGAATGGCATAACCAAAAATTCATAATGGCCATATCTAGTTTGAAAGGTCGTCCTCGATACGTCATCTGACTTCAACTTCATTTAGTGATATCTGAATCGCAGATCGATCTTAGAAAAAACTTGAGTTCCCTTCAATTGGTCAAACAAGTCATCAATACGTGGTAAAGGGTATTTGTTCTTTATAGTTACCTTGTTTATCCGTCTGTAGTCGATGCACATCCTCATTGACCCATCTTTCTTCTTCACAAACAACACTGGCGTTCCCCAGCGTGATATACTTGGTCTAATGAAGTCGTTATCTAGAAGTTCCTGCAGTTGTTAGCTCTTATGAAGTTATTCTATACGGCACCTTGGAGATTGTTGCCTTCCCTGGTGCTAACTCAATAGCGAACTCCACTTCCCAATCTGGTTGCAACCCTGGTAAGTCCTCAGGAAAGACATCGAGAAACTCCCGTATCACTGGTTCACATATGCTACATACTCCTAGTAGCCATCCATAAGTAACTTCCTTTCCTGCACCACTGAGAGGATTTGTGGTGCAAAGTGCACACACGAACCTACAAATTTAAACTCTTCCTCCCCCGGAGGTCTAAACACTACCTCCTTCTTTCGGCACTCTATGCTTGCATAATTGGATGCTAATCAGTCCATCCATAAGATAATATCGAATCCCTGCATCTCTAGAATAATGAGACTGGCAGACAACTTCCTCCTCTAAATCTCTATCGGATGGTCTTTAACCACCTTACTACACACAATGACCAACCCCGTCAGTATAGCCACTCCTAACTCGACCCCCAACAACTGGGTCTCAACTCCATATACTCTAATAAATCTCCGAGATACAAATGAGTGGGTAGCCCCTGAGTCGAACAGTACAATAGTATTATGTGACATAAATGAAATCGTACCCATCACCATGTCGTCAGCGTTCTCTGCATCACCCGGCATCAACGAGTACACACGTGCCTGCGCGATGCCCCCTTAGTGACCTCCTCTAGTCGTCTGACTACTTCCTCCATACTGCTGCTACGAAGGTGCATGGTTTAGTACCGCGCAACAATACCATATCCGGCGTCCCATACTAGCACACCAGTAGCAACCTGAAAAAACCAGCCCTGCACTCGCTGGTATGCATCCTATTGCATTTAGGACAGGCAAGGTGCTGAGAATTTCCCTGAGTGGTTCACGGTCCTGACGCCTGTTGCTGGCCCGACGAACTACCAGGCCATTTCCCATAGTTCTGACCGGTGCTAGACTGATAACTCTGCGATAAGGACCTCTTCTTCTAACTTGTCTCTCTCTCCCCTTCCTGTATACTAGCTTTAGCTCCATGGCTCTATCTACCAGCTCCGTAAAGCCTTGAACCATCAACGCCACCACCTGCACACGTATGGCGTGTCTCAATACTCTCTCGAACAGATGAGCCTTCCTCGGCTCATCCAGGACTATATGTGGAGCAAATCGGGATAGCTCCACAAATTGGGCCGCATATTGCTGCACTGCCATGGATCCTTGTGTCAAACATAGGAACTCCTCCACCTTTACCTATCTGGTGGCAACAGGGAAGCACCTGCTAAAGAAGACTTCCCTAAACCAGCTCTAGGTAACTGATATGTACCCCGAACGTTGCTCCTCTATCATTTTTGTTGAACGCCACCATCTCTTTGCTTCCCCCACTAGTTTGAAGATGGAAAAACGTACCTTCTATTCCTCTATATACTTCAGCACTTCCACCAGCTCCTCCATCTCTTGGACCCAGTCCTCCACCGCAATTGAGTCCAATCCTCCTGACAACACCAAAGGATTCGTCCGCGAGAACTGTTGGAACGTGCAGCCTCTATCAGCCACCGACTGACACTGTTCCCTAGAATCTCTCTGAGACTCCCTTTTTTCCTATCATGCCCTACTACGCAGTATGGAAAAAGCCTCAACATCATCACTGTTGGAGGTATCCACGTGATTGTCCCCTCCCATGACTCCCTTTCCTTTAGAGTCCATCCTGAAGATAGGATATGACCCGATTTAGAAATTCCACATTTATCATGGTTAAAACAAATATGGAATGGCTAACAGATAGAATATATAAGTCTATAGTTTAAAGGACCAACATGTACATTTCTACTGCAAGACTTCCAAAATATCCGACCCTAGGCATATGATAACACGACGCACATACTTTATGAGTCCAGTCCTTCAATCTAGAACCAAAACCATCAATGAATTTACCATATTTTCCTGAAATCGTCATTCTACAAAAAGCACAGAAAACCGTCAACAAAATTCCATTTCTAAGCCTCTAGACTAAAACCCGACCTATCTTACCCTTTCTCATTCTTATCTTATTTCAACCTATACTCTGGTGATTAACACTAACCATCAAAGTCTGCAGAACCTAGCAAACCTAGGCTCTGATACCACATATAGCGCCCTGACTCGACACATGGGCCCAGGGTGCTACTTTAGTGACGTCTTTGTACCTGATACCATCTTAGTAATACAAGATATGCAGCGGAATAATGAAACAATCTCAACATACTATTACCAGAGTCTAAATCAACATAGATATACCAAGCTTCTTTCCATACTCATATGACAACTCAATCTAATAAGTCCGCAAACTCGGTCCACACGACCATAAATACAAGCCCGAAGGCATACTATAATAACTACTCACACTTGAGTTCTTGAAGACACTCACAAAAGCAACTAAACTAGTCTCTACCCCTTAGATCCCGCTAAACTCGATCTCTAGGATTCCCTGAAAGATATGTTGTACAACGGGGTGAGACACCTCTCAGTAAGGAAGATTAAGTTATTGACAGTGTGTGGCAACATGCTTTTTTATGTATACTAGAATCATACTTCTCTCTTTCACTGAACATTGTATGCCTACTCATTTCTAATTTCTCATAACATATATCAATACTGGAAAACATTTACATCATTACATAAAATATACAGATATGCATAAAAGATACACCCTGGAACTACTCGCTATGTATAAACCCCCGTGGTCAAGGTTGTGCAGCCCGAAGGTTGGACAAAAACCCGGAGGATCAACTCAAGCCAAGTCAACTCCCTACTATATACGTCAGCAGGCTTACGCAAGCTCATTGATGGTCTGATTGCATCTTGGTCAATTGGCTAGGACTACCCAACACCACATGCTCATAGATGTGGGCGCACACGGTCAACTGGTGAAACTCTCTCTAACAATGGTACCGCACTCGCAACACTAGGTTCACAGGTTTCCTAAAGCATATTGTGCAATTTAAGTAAATAAAATTGTACTTTAAAACTCTTTTCATAATACCCAGCCTCTGCCATTTAATATAATCTCGGGCCTCAGCCCTCTCATAAAGTACAAACTCGGGCCTCAGCCCCTCTGTTACAACTCAGCTCTCAGCCTCTAGATACAATTCTGTTATTTTATAAATCTCAGCCTCGACCATTTAATACACACTCGGGCCTCAGCCCCTTTTTGTTACAAACTCGTGCCTTGGCCCTCTTATAAAAATCCCTGCATTTTTCAAACAGTTCCAGTATATTTAACAAACAGTTCAGTATTACACAAACATCTCATCTCTAGTGTTTCCATAACTCACAAAATAACATTCACCTGCCACACAGTTTTCTATATTAAAAACATAGCCCGTAGGCAACCATGAAAAACACTGTATAAATGGTTTGTAGAAACAAATCGATCTTTCCACCGTTCACTTCTACTCAAAATATCATATAGTATATCTTAGACTCAAAAACAAGCCTTTTGAACGGTCGGTTTTTAGAAATCTCAACTGAAAACATAACATACTCGCCCCACAAACATTTCTATTGGTTCAAAAATGATACAACACTGCATTAAACAAAATCCCCTTACCTAATTTTGAAACAGAAAATGAAACGCTCAAAAACCAAATCCCAACCCTTTTCACCAAATCAAAAATCTAATCCGCTAGAACTGTAAATCCTAGCTCCCTGATCCTTGCAATAACTTTTGATCGTCACAATGGGTGACAAACGATGAAGAACGGTTAGAGAGAGAGAGAGAGAGAGAGAGTGTGTGTGAGTTTTGGGTTTCTTAACCTTTAATGAAAAATTATATTTATAGGCTTTTTGACCCAGTCAGACTTGTTGAAGAATTGGTCCCTCATTGATGAGACATAGAAGGTTGTTCGTTGCCGAACCTCCTCCCTCGTTGACAAACCCAAGCCTGATATTTTTCATATCTATCAGGATCTTTTCATTGACGAGACTCTGAATTTCAGCAACGAAGCACTGAAGGGCATTCGTCGACGAGAACATTGGCCTCGTCGACGAAGCTTGCAAAATCCCCTTTTTAAAATTTTTTTATTTTTTACGGGTTCGGGTCTCTACAGCAATTCATCAGTTTTTGATGGGGATCTTTTGGGTGTTACTATAGGTTCCAATTACTTAGCTAATACCTAGACTTTGGATTTGGAGTGCTCATATCATATATGTCCATACAGGGATTGGTTTGACTCCTATGAACCAATCTCTGGAGGGACGGTGTTGATGGGTAATGATGCTTCCTGTAGTATTCTTGGTATTTGAACGGTCAAAATCAGGATGTTTGATGGTGTGGTTAGAACCATCAGGAATGTGAGGCATGTTCCAAATCTGAAAAAGAATCTAATTTCCTTAGGCTCTTTGGACAATAATGGTTTCTCTTTTTCAACTAGGGATGGTATTCTGAAAATTGCTAGAGGTTCAATGGTAGTAATGAAGGGTCATATGAGGAATAATTTGTACACTATGGTGGGTAGCATAGTGACAGGTGGAGCTGCAGCTAGTACCTCTTCAGATACAAATACAGATGATACTACTCTGTGGCATATGAGGCTAGGTCACATGAGTGAGCGTGGTTTGCAGGAGCTGCATAGGCAGAACCTACTGTGAGGTAATTCTTGTTGTAAGTTTAAGTTATGTAGATACTGTTTGTTTGGTAAATGGCGTAGGGTGAGTTTTAGAATAGGAAAGCACCAGAGCAAGGAGGTGCTGGAGTACATTCATTTAGATGTATGGGGTCCAATACAGGTATAGTCTCATAGTGGTGCTATTTATTTTGTCTCATTTATTGATGACTTTTCCAAGAATGTATGGGTGTATTTTATGAAGCACAGGAGTGAGGTATTCAGTAAGTTTAGGGAATGGAAAGGTCAGGTAGAGAAGCAAATAGGGAAACAGGTGTAGTTTCTGAGATTTGACAATGGACTGGAGTACAAAAATAGCCAGTTCATTGACTTCTGTAAGGAAGAGAGGATCACTAGACACTATACAGTACCACAAGGGTCACAGCAAAATGGGGTGGCTGAAAGGATGAACAGAACATTACTAGAGAGGGCAAGGTGTATGAGGATTCAGGCTAATCTGCTTAAGTCATTCTGGGTAGAAGTAGTGAGTATGGCATGCTACCTGGTAAACAGGTCTCCTTCTAGAGCTATTAACGCAAAGGTTCCTGAGGAGGTATGGACAGGTAAGCCAGTAGATTACTCTGTGTTGAGGATATTTGGTTGTCCATCGTATATGCATGTACAGGAATAGGATAGATCAAGGTTGGACTCTTAAGTCCATACCATGCGTATTTCTTAGTTTCCAAGAAGGAGTGAAGGGATACCAATTGTGAGACCCTATAGCACGAAAGGTGGTAATTAGCAGGGATGTGGTCTTCAATAAGGAAGCCATGTTAAAGGAGAATGCTAATAAGAAGGTAGAGTCTGATTCAGCGAGAGTACCTATTTAGGTGGAGCTAGACAGTATTCAGAATTCAGGTATGGGTAATACTCAGACTACTTTTGTTGATTCTATTGCACGGGATACAGTGAGACAGGCTACAATTCCTCAGGAAATTCCTCAGACAGGTGATAAACATGAGCCTACAGGGGTAGTCATCGACAGAGAAAGGAGGAATGTTAAGCCTTCGATCAAGTATGGGATTGAGGACTTAGTTGCATTTGCTCTCATTACTAGTAGTGGCGATCCTTCTAATTTTCACAAAACAGTTTAGAGTTCTGAACGAGATAGTTGGCTTGGAGTCGTGGTTGAGGAGATGGAGTCTTTTCATAAGAATGGCACTTGGGTGTCGGTTCAGAAGCCCAAGGACATGAAGCTGATTGGCTGTAAGTGGGTTTTTAGAAAGAAAGAACCTACTTCAGAATCAGAAGGGATAAAATATAAGACCAAGTTAGTAGCAAAAGGATACAAACAGGAAGAAGGTATAGATTATAATGAAATCTTGTCTCTTGTTGTTAAGCATGCTTCTATGAGATCCTTGTTAGCATTGGTTGCCATGCATGATTTAGATTTGGAACAGATGGATGTAAAGATAGTTTTCCTTCATGGTGAGTTGGAGGAAGATATCTTTATGGAGCAACCAGAGGGGTTTGTGGAACAAGGTAAAGAGCGCCTGGTATGTAAGTTGAATAGGTCTCTTTATGGTTTAAAACAATCCCCTAAGTAATTGTATAAGAGGTTTGATTCTTATATGTTGAGGATTGGGTATGTTAAAACTAGTTATAATAGTTGTGTTTACTTCAGATTGCTTAACAATGGTGTATATGTGATCTTTATGCTATATGTGGATGACATGTTGATTGCCTTTAACATTACTAATGGGTTGAAAGCTAAGTTACAAGATGAGTTTGAGATGAAGGATCTTGGTGCAGCTAAAAAGATCCTTGGCATGGAAATCAAGAGGGACAACAGAAGAAGATGTGGTTGTCACAGGGTAAGTATATTGAGAAGGTGTTGGAAAGGTTTAACATGGAAAAGGTTAAATCGGTAAGTACACCTCTAGCTGCTCATTTTCAATTGTCTGCTAAATTGTGTCCTTCTACTGATGAGGATAAGTTGGATATGACTAATGTGCCTTATGCCAGTGCAGTAGGAAGTCTGATGTATGCTATGGTATGTAGTAGACCAGACTTATCATATGCAGTTAGTTTGATAAGCAAATATATGGGTAATCTAGGTAGAATGCATTAGAATGCGGTGAAATAGATTTTCAGATATTTGTGTGGCACTTCTAATTATGGTATCTTGTTTGAAAGTAATGATGATTGTAATGTTTAGGGTTATGTGGACTCCGATTATGCAGGTGATTTGGATAACAAGAGGTCTACTTCTGACTTCATTTTTCCATGGTTGGTGGTTCCATTAGTCGGAAGGCTATGTTACAACCTACTACAGCTTTGTTTACTACAAAAGTTGAATACATAGCTTTGGCAGAGGTAGGTAAGGAGGCTATGTGGTTAATTGGACTGATTTAGGAACTCAGTGTTATGTAGGATAGGTTGCACGTATTCTGTGATAGTCAGAGTGTGATCCACTTTGCAAGAAATCAGGTCTACTATTCTCACACGAAGCATATTGACATGTGGTACCATGCAGTTAGAGGTTGGGTTGAAAGTGGTAAGTTCCAGTTATTGAAGATCCACACAGATGGAAATGTTGTAGATATGCTCACGAAGTTTGTTACATTAGCTAAGTTCAAACGCTGTCTGAACTTAGTTAATGTAGTCTCTTGCTGATTGTTGATAGAGCATTCTAGAGCGTGGGAATGGAATTTTGTGATTGGCTGGGATTAAAAGTCAAAGTGGAAATTGTTAAAAAATATGTTTATTTTTATTTATTTATTGTGGTTTTTATCATAGCCGTTGGATCGTCTCTAAATCCAACGGTTTTGTGGTGTCATATATATGTTTATAAGTCATGGAAAAATATAAGAATTGCTTGTTATTTTGTGCAAAGAGAGCTAGGGAGGGGTTCTCTCTAGGAAGAACTTTCTTCAACTGGTTGAAAGTAAAGGAGTGTACAGGGGATCTGGGATCGGGGAGAGACTAATCAGATCTTATTACACCATTGTTTTATAGTGGATTTTTCTCCAGGTGCACGCTCCATGGACGTAGACAACCTTGTCGAACCACGTAAAATCTCTCTCCTCCATTTTTTTTTTGTGAATGTTTTTTGTATGATTGATTTTATTGATCGGAAGATCAAAATCGCTGTGCGTCAACATTCATCATTAATGTAAAAAAATCATAGGAAAAGCTATACCAATTTGAAATATTATTTTGGGGGAGATGGGGAGGAAAGAACTCCATCCACTAATCCACAGATATCAAAGAAGGTCACTATAGTCCAAGTACTTAACACTATTAAGTGCTTATGAACCAGTAATAGAGAAACCGACCTGGCGCCTGGAATGAGAAGGATGTGTGGAAGGGAACCCGGACAAGAATTAAGCACTGGGACGCTAGCACAGACATGATAAAGAATCAACCAGCAGTCGAACCCCCTTCACTTTCCCGAGAAAATCCATCACTAAGATGGGCAGCAGAGGAAGAGCAGCAGAAATGCCAAACAACGCAGCCCTGTCATCCTCATCTGCAAGCAACATCAACAGAAGCAGGACAATTGCTCAGTACAATGCAGATGCTTGGCTTCTGAGTGAGTTTGAGCACTCTGGTGATTCTGGCAAGCACTTTCATTACTCTAGATCAGTGATACAAGCTCCTCAATCTGTCCCAGAGGAAGAGATTACTGCTTATCTTTCTATAATCCAAAGGGGTGGTTCTGTACAACCCTTTGGCTGTTTGATTGCTTTTGAAGAACCCAGCTTTAGAATCATTGGTTACAGCGAAAATTCGATCGAGTTGTTGGGTCTCAACACTCTTGTTGGGTCAAATCAGTCGAGTGATTTGCTTGGAATTGATGCTAGAACCCTTTTTATCCCATCATCTGCAGCTTCGCTTTCAAAAGCTGCTACTGGAGAACTCTCTTTTTTAAACCCAATTTGGGTCCATTCTAGATGTACCCAGAAACCATTTTATGGCATACTCCACCGAATTGATGTGGGAATTGTCATTGATCTGGAGCCTGCCCGGTCAAGCGACCCTGCATTGTCGCTTGCTGGGGTGGTGCAGTCGCAGAAGCTCGCTGTTCAGGCAATTTCTCGGTTGCAGTCACTTCCTGGGGGGGATCTTGGTGTTTTGTGTGACACAGTTGTGGAAGATGTTCAGAAGCTTACCGAGTATGACAGGGTTATGGTTTATAAGTTCCGTGAAGATGATCACGGTGAAGTTGTGTCAGAAATCAGGAGGTCTGATTTAGAACCATATTTGGGATTACATTACCCCGCAACAGATATTCCTCAGGCTGCCCGGTTCTTGTTCAAGCAGAATCGAGTTAGGATGATATGCGACTGTCGTGCAAATCCAGTCGCTGTGATTCAGATTGAAGAATTAAAGCAGCCACTTTGCTTGGTCAATTCGACGCTTCGGTCACCCCATAGCTGCCATATGCAGTACATGGCCAACATGGGCTCCATTGCCTCACTAGTGATGGCAGTTGTTATCAACACCAATGATTCAATGAAGCTTTGGGGGTTGGTCGTGTGCCACCACACTTCCCCCCGTTATGTTCCTTTTCCCCTTCGCTATGCTTGCCAATTCCTCATGGAGGCATTCGGGCTTCAGCTCAGCATGGAGCTTCAATTGGCAGGTCAGTTGGCAGAGAAGAAGATGCTTAAGGCACAAACCTTATTGTGTGATATGCTTCTCCGAGATGCTCCATTTGGCATTGTTACTCAATCCCCTAGTATTATGGATCTCGTGAAGTGTGATGGGGCTGCATTGTATTATGGTGGGACATGCTGGTTGCTTGGTGTGACTCCAACTGAATTACAGGTGAAAAATATTGCAGAGTGGTTGCTCAAAACCCATGGGGATTCTACAGGTTTAAGTACTGATAACTTAGCTGATTCTGGTTACCCTGGTGCTGCATTGTTGGGTGATGCAGTTTGTGGAATGGCAACTGCAAGAATCACTTCAAAAGATTTCTTGTTTTGGTTCAGGTCTCACACCGCAAATGAATTAAAATGGGGAGGAGCAAAGCACGATCCAAAAGATAAAGATGATTGTGGAAGAATGCATCCCAGATCTTCATTTAAAGTTTTTCTTGAAGTTATCAAATGTAGAAGTCTGCCTTGGGAGGTTTCAGAGATTGATGCTATTCACTCTTTACAGCTTATAATGAGACAATTACTTCGGGATGTTAAGGACCGCAGTTTGAAGTCCAGGACTAATTCTAAGATGCAGGGGATCAATGAACTCAGTTCTGTGGCGTGTGAAATGGTTAGGTTGATAGAGACAGCAACAGCTCCAATATTTGGGGTTGATTCAGATGGTCTAATTAATGGATGGAATGAAAAAATTGCTGAATTGACAGGATTACATGCTAGTGAAACTATGGGGAAGTCCCTGGGGAATGAAATTGTTCATGAAGACTCGCGTGCAGTTGTTCAGAAACTTCTATGCAGAGCTTTACAAGGTAATTTACGCACATAAATGATCACAAACAATTATTTTAATTTGGGAGTACTTCTAACACTTTTTTTTTTTGTTTTGGTAAGAGTATATATTTGTATGGTGATATAGTGATGGGTTTCCAAGTGGTGGTTTGAGCATATCTTTTGAACTTCTTGTGGCATTTGTTGCATGATGGATTCAACTCAATCCATTTCACCTTATTTGAGCAAAGCCTTATTGTTGAATGTATGCCTCAATGCACCTTCTTTTTCGGCCATACTCTTAGTAGAGAATGAGAATGAATCAATTATATGTTCAATTTTGTATTCTTTACATACTCGGATCCCTATTTAATATGTACACAGAGAATAAAATATGGAAAAAACAGAAGAGGACACAACTTGTAGTTGAGATGTGTAATTTAGCTTCGGTAGAGGGTCTCAATTTATAGCCTCTGGCTTGTGGCAAGATCTCATGGTAGGTGGTAGTGGCTCACCCACCATGGTAGTTGGCGGTGGCTCACCCACCATGGTAGTTGGCGGTGGCTCACCTACCATGGTAGGTGGCCATCATTCACCAACCGTGCCCGTCATTCACACTGTAGGGATTTCTACACTCCCCCTCAAGTTGGATCATAGATGTTGATCATATCCAACTTGCCAATGAAATCCTCAAAGAGTTGCCGAGGTAGTCCCTTGGTGAATGTGTATGCAATCTGCTCCTTAGTAGGGCATATGTCATGCAAATAGTTCCTTCTTCCACCTTTTCTTTAATGAGTGTCTGTCAACTTCCACATGTTTGGTTCTGTCATGCTAGACAGGGTTGAGAGAGATACTGATAGTTGTCTTATTATCATAGTACAATTTAATAGGTAACTCTAACTCAGCATGTAGTTCTTCCAATAGCCTCCGCAGCCATAATCCTTCACATATTCCCTGAGCAACAGCTCTGAATTCTACCTCTACACTGCTCTTTGCTACAACATTTTGTTTCTTGCTTCTCCAAGTGACTAGATTGCCCCATACAAAGGTGTAGTATCTAGTTGTGGGTCTTTTATTCTCTATAGAGCCAGCCCAATCAGCATCAGTGAATATTGCCACTTCCTTTTGTTCACTTCGCTTGAACGATAAGCCTTTCCCTGGAGATCCCTTTAGATATCTTAGGATCCTAAAGGTTGCTTCCTGGTGTGCTTCTTTTGGAGATTGCATATGCTTACTTGCTACACTTATTGCGAAAGCTATGTCTGGTCTGGTATGTGTCAGGTAGATTAGTTTGCCGACCAATCTTTGATATTTCTCCCTATCTACTTGCTTCCCAACATATTATGTTCTTTTTCCAGCTTCAATAGGTGTGTTGCTTGGTTTGCAACCTAGCATGCTTGTTTCGGTCAAGAGATCAAGGGTGTATTTTCGTTGTGAAACTTTAATTCCCTTCTTTGATCTAGCTACCTCCATCCCTAGAAAGTATCGCATTTGCCCCAAATCCTTCACTTCGAATTTTGTGGCTAGAACTTTCTTCAATCTTCCCATTTCCTCAATGTCATCTCCAGTGAGGATAATGTCAACTACATACACAATCAGAATGGTCTTCTTGCTATTTTTTTGTTTGAAAAACATAGTATGGTCGGACTGTCCTTGGCAGTATCCCTCTCCTTTCATCACCTTCGTAAATCTATCAAACCATGCCCTAGGAGATTGTTTGAGTCTATATAAGGACTTTCTCAGCTTATAGACTTTGTTTTCCTCGCCCTTTTTATTGAATCTTGGGGGTAATGTCATGTACACTTCTTCTTCCAGCTCACCATTTAGGAATGCATTTTTGATGTCGAGTTGTTGAAGTGGCTAGTCTAGATTGGCTGCCAGGGATAGGAGCACTCGGATGGTGTTCAACTTTGCCACAGGTGCAAAGGTTTCTTTGTAATCAATGTCATAGGTCTGAGTAAATCCTTTTACAACCAGCTAGGCCTTGTATCTTTCAACTGTCCCATTTGTTCGGTATTTTATAGTGAATACATATTTGCAGCCTACTAGTCTCTTTCCTCGTGGCAAATTCATAACCTCCCATGTTCCATTCTTTTCCAATGCCCTTATCTCCTCCATTACAACCTCTCTCCATTCCGGAAATTCAAGTGCCTCCTTAATGTTCTTTGAAATTTTGACCCTGTTAAGGTTAGAAGTAAAGGCACGGTATCCCATGGACAAGGTATTATAGGACACAAATTTTTCAATTGGATGAAGGGTACATGAACGAGGATGTTTTCTGAGAGCAATGGGCAGATTAATATCATTAGATTTATTAGGAGTAGGTTCTATTACCTGTTCTAAGTTGTTGGGAGGTTCTTGGTTGGGCTCTTGGTTGCTTGGAGCTGCCACCAATTTTGACTCTCTTGGTGCTTTGGGTATGAGTTTTCATTACCACTTGGCTTTGGCCTTCGTGAGTAGACCAGTGTCTCCTTGTAATTCTATTGTTCTATCTCTCCCCATGAGTTTAAGTTTCCTTCTGTGACTGGCAAGGAAGTGGAGGAGGATGGTAGATTGGAGAGAGGAAAGTCTAGGAAAAACATGTCACCATTGGAATTATTCCGAGTCTGAGATTCGCTCACATTCTCCCCCTGAATAGAAGACTTAAGATAGAAGACTTGCGATAGAATGGAGTGGTCTCAAAAAAGGTGACATCAAGGCTGATAAAGAGACGACGAGAAATAGGGTCATAGCACTTGTAACCTTTTTGGGATGGAGAATACCCAAGGAAGACACATTTGGTGGCCCGAGGATCCAACTTGGTGCATTGGTGAGGATGGACATGCACAAAGGCAGTGCAGCCAAATAAACGAAGAGGGAGATTGGAGTCTAGCCGAGAGGTAGGGAAAATTTTGATAAGAGTGTCAAGGGGTGTAGCATGGGACAGAACACGACTGGGCATTCTATTGATAAGGTAGGTGGTTGTTAGAACAGCATCACCCCAAAACATTGTAAGCATGTGGGTAGTGAGCATTAAGGCTCGTGCTACCTCAAGAATGTGTCTATTTTTGCGTTCGGCAACCCCATTTTGTTGAGGGGTGTCAACGCATGAGCTTTGATGAATTATCCTTTTTTCTTGAAGGAAGAGACCCAAGGTGTGGTTGAAATATTCCGTGCCATTGTCAGTACGCAAGATTTGAATCTTGGTGTGAAATTGTGTTTGGACCATGGCATAAAAGTTAATAAACACCGAACTTACTTCGAATTTATCTTTTAACAAGTAGACCCAACAAGTATGAGTGTGATCATCAATGAATGTCACAAACCATTTTGTGTGAGTGCGATTAGAAATCCGGCCTCATACATCACTATGAATGATTGTGAAAGGTTTTGTGGGTTTGTATTTTGATTTTGGGAATGAAGTTCTTCGGTGTTTTACGAGTTCACACACTTCACATTGAACATCAAGAGACATTTTATTCGAACATAGCGAAGGAAATAAATGACACACGTACTGAAAATTGGGGTGACCCAACCGAGAATGCCATAACATTAGGTCACTATTCTTAGGGATAGAGACAGAATTACTTTGACATTGATCACTCATTTTGGCTTCCTCGAAGTAGTAGATTCCCTCATACTCCTTAGCACTACCAATCGTTGTCCCCAATGACAGATCCTGAAAAACACAATGGGATGAAATAAATTTAGCAGAGCAATTGGAGTGTTTAGTGAGTTGGCTAACAGACAAAAGATTACAAAATAATTTTGGAACATGAAGAACAAACTCTAAAGTAATCGAGTCAGAAATTTGAATACTCCCTTTTTCGACAACAGGAGCAAGAGATATGTCAGCAATTTTGACTCTTAGGTTACCAGCACATGGGGTATAATCTATAATCCACGGTGTATGGTTACGAAAGGTGTATAGGACTTGTGAGAAATTACCTCTGTGTGCCAAATTATCAAGTGGAGTATTTTTTGGTGACTGGCCCGAGGCTTGGAGAGCATTCTCCTCGTCAGAGTAGGTTTCTCGAATTGCATCCCACACCTCTTTTGTTGTGGGCAAGAACATATATGTTTTCCCAATAGTTGGCTTCATGGAGTTGATAAGCCATGAGGTAATCAAGGAATTCTCCAATCTCCATTGCTGAAGTGCCACAACATTTGTTGAATCAGGTTTCTTTGAGTCGCCGATAAGAGACCCGAACTTTCCTCTGCCGTCAACTAAGAGTTTCACGGACTAGGCCTATTCTCGGAAATTCTTCCCATTGAGTTTTTCTGCCAATAGTTGGACAGAAGAGCCATCTAGTCCATTCGAATTGATGATGGCATTGGTTCGACTCATTTGAGTCTCTGAGGTTGTTGACTCTCGACGGTTGATGGAGTTGTTCCCCATAGTTAGCTTGGTTTAGGAAAAAACCAACTCTGATACCATGTAGAGAATGAGAATGAATCAATTTTATATTCAATTTTGTATTCTTTACATACTCGGCTCCCTATTTAACATGTACACAGAGAATAAAATATGGAAAAAACAGAAGAGGACACAACTTGCAGTTTAAATGTGTAATTTAGCTTCAGTGGGGGGGTCTCAATTTATAGCCTCTGGCTTGTGGCAAGATCTCATGGTAGGTGGTGGTGGCTCACCCACCATGGTAGGTGGCCATCATTCCCCAACCGTGGTCGTCGTTCACACTGTAGGGATTTCTACACTCTTTGAACTGAATCGTTCTTCCTTCTTGGCACAATCATTGGCCAGCCTTTGTTGCTCCTTGACAACCCATGCTAGCTAACCATCTCTGCATTTTCATTTCACATATCCTCATTTTCATAATTTAATGTTCAAGAATAACTGGAATATTTCTTTATGCTGGCTTTGTATCTAAAAGAACACACCCTTCTCTGCTTGGGATAGAATTTGTGAAAGATAACACCATATACATGATGCAGGCAAAGCCTAGTGGACAAGATAATATCAATGATAGAATATGTACCTTATGTACTGTTTTAAATTTGAGGGAAATGTATTTTTCATGATCATGATAAATCTGAAGAATAGTTCTTCTTGCTCAGCTCATTAATTACTCTTATTATAATATTTTTGGTGAATTTGTGCTATGATTTTGAAAAATTAGGATTTTATACTTCTAGAAGTCAATTCTAATTTATTTTTCCATTCTCCATCTTCTACTACTTAATTTCCTTTTTCTTCTTCTTCAATTTTATGTATCTGCTCATTCTGCCCTACTGCAGTATTTAGTTTATCACTATTACTCCAGGTGAGGAGGACAAAAATGTTGAGCTAAAACTGAGAAATTTTGGGCGAAATCAACAAAACTCAGCTGTATATATTGTTGTTAATTCATGCACGAGTAGGGATTTCACAAACAATGTTGTTGGGGTGTGTTTTGTTGGTCAAGATATCACACCTGAGAAGGTTTTCATGGACAAATTCATCCGCTTGCAAAGGGATTACACAGCTATTATACAAAGTCCTAATCCATTGATTCCACCTATATTTGCTTCTGATGAGAATGCCTGCTGTTCTGAGTGGAATGCTGCCATGGAAAATATAACTGGTTGGAAGAGACATGAAGTCATTGGTAAAATGCTTCCTGGGGAAATTTTTGGATGTTTTTGCCAGCTGAAAGGAAAGGATTCACTCACTAAATTTATGATTCTATTGTATCAAGGAATTAGTGGGCAAGATTTTGAGGAGTTCCCATTCAGATTTTTTGACAGGAATGGAAAATTTGTGGAGGTGCTCTTAACGGCTAATAAGAGAACTAATGTAGATGGGAATGTGGTTGGGTGTTTCTGTTTCTTGCATATGATTGCTCCTGGCTTGGAGCAGGGTGTCAAAGGACAAAAGCAGGAGGAAAGACAGTACTTCCCAACTAACAAGGAGTTGGTTTACATAAGACAAGAGATAAAAAATCCTTTGAATGGAATTCGGTTTACCCACGATCTCCTGGAATCCTCAGCTGTTTCAGATGATCAGAAGCAAGTTCTTGAGACCAGCAATGCATGTGAGAGACAGATGATGACAATCATTGAGGATATGGATTTGAGAAGTCTAGAGGAGCAGTAAGTCTTCTTTAATGTGTGTTTATGATTTTCTTAACTTCATGTTTCAAATTCTATAGTATCTGTATTATGTGTTATCAATTATATAACTGCATCCTGTGCATTATTTAACCTCAAAAAATGTTGATATGATCTTTACTATGTTATTGAACATGAAGCTAATGTAAATAAATTGCAAAGAATATCAGTGGAAATGAGTTTTAGTAATGTAGGAAGATTTTGCGAAGATATGAAAGCATATTGCACAATCTCTATTATTGATCGAAATAAATTGCATTCAAGAAACATCATAATGATGGATGTAGCCTGTTTCTCATCTTTTGAAGATCATTTTGCCAATCATCATTTCCTTATTTATAAACATGATATGCATACTAGTGCGGGCGTTCTTTGTATCTACAATTCTACATTCATGACTGGCTTGCTCAAATACAGATAGTGTTTGAATAAAGTTTCAAAATCTCATCCCTTCTCTATCTATGCTTCCATTTTCTATTGCTTTAAAATTTAAAAGATAAATTATTCTTGGTTCCTTCTTCTCCATCTTCTGTGACCTGATCTTGGAAGGAGGAAATAAGAGGGCTTTGTGGATACTGATTAGAAGTCCATGATAGAGTCCAACCACGACAACCAAAGATGTGCTAAATGAAAGACCTCCTTGTCACCAAAAAGGAAATCGGATTTAGTTTCTTTCTTCTGTTCTATCCTCTGAGGAATGGATAAGGTTTACAACTTTCCTGATCAAGTTCCCTAATTATCCTTTATTGACCATATTCAAAATTCTATGTTCCAAAATTCTCAGTCATGTGAACAACATATTTAGATATTAGAATAAGCAATCAATCTACATAAAAACCAAGAATTTTTTTCCGGTACATCTTATATAATTAGAAGGGTATTTTTTGCAAACTTATCTCGAGGTTCAGTTTTTGTTTTTTTGGTCCTTTCTTCTAATAAGCCATTTCCTAGACCTCTGTTCCTAATCTATTCTTGGATGTCTTTCTGTTTGGTAATGTTCGCATTCAGTTTATCATCAATGTTTGTCTTTGTAACATTTCACATTTAGTTTTTGCTTCAAATACAAATTTCAAGGCATTTAATGACAATAAGACCACTAATCGCAAATGGCATGACACTGATGCACCAATGCAATGTCTATCACTTTATCCTGGTCCTAGCAGGAGCATGGAGCTAAACATGGAAGAGTTTCTCTTGGGAAATGTTGCAGATGCCATTGTTACTCAAGCGATGATATTGTTAAAGGAAAAGAACTTACAGCTAGTTCATGAGATTCCAGAGGAAGTCAAAACGCTATGTCTGTATGGCGATCAAATTAGACTTCAACTGGTCTTATCAGATTTCTTGCTTAATATAGTGCATTATGCACCTTCTCCAGATGGCTGGGTAGAAATAAAAATTTCACCTGGTCTGAGGCTGATAAAGGATTGTGTTGAAGTTTCTCATATACAGTTCAGGTACCATAAGCTTCAATAACTTAATTCAATAAATACAAGCTTTATTATGTAAGTGATTTGAAGCCTTCTGTTCTTGGAATGTGCAACTAGTATTTTTAATCTCATCCATTGGTGTTCAGTATATTGGAACCTATGTTTTAGCTATAGCTTTATTGGAATGCCAAATGATTCCTTCCAGGTGTATACCTATGAATTTCTGAATGCAATGCCCCTATTGTTCTGATATTGTTTCACTTTCCTTTACCAACCAGATGTTCCTTCTTTTATCTGTGTTTGTATTTGCATATATGGGAAAGGTATTGAGGATTCTGCTCACATATTTATCCAATATCCACAGAACATTGTGCACTTGGTCATTGATATCCAAACTCTAAAACTCGAAAGTCTTTATATATCTATGCGTTGGTGTGGCAAAAAAGTAAATACAGTTGTGTCATTAGTGTGTGGTCTGCAACTGCAGTGTTCTAAGGTTTTCTTCTTTAGATTTCATAAAAAAAACTTTTGAATTCGCAGTTGTGTCATCAGCATGTGTTCAGCCTTTTACTATCATATCATGTTTCTTTTCTCTTCTGCTATTATATGAATAAACATTTGATGCATTCTTTTATCTGTGTTTGTATTTGCATGTATGGGAAAGGTATTGAGGATTCTGCTCACATGTTAATCCAAGATCCACAGATCATTGTGCACTTGGTCATTGATATCCAAACTCTAAAACTTGAAAGTCTTTATATATCTATGCGTTGGTGTGGCAAAAAAGTAAATACAGTTGGGTCATTAGTGTGTGGTCTGCAACTGCAGTGTTCTAAGGTTTTCTTCTTTAGATTTCATAACAAAAACTTTCGAATCAACAATTGTGTCATTAGCATGTGTTTCAGCCTTTTACTATCATATCATGTTTCTTTTCTCTTCTGCTATTATATGAATAAACATTTGATGCATTTTTAGATGCGTCAATTAATTTTCTGCAACCTTCAAGTTCTGGTTCAGAAATAGAACTTCCAATTTGTTATAATTAAAAAAGGACTGAAAAAGAAAAAAACAAAACAAAACAAAACAAAAGGCAAAAGCAGGAGGACAAAAATGAACTCTTGCAGAATTTCTAACTCCCAATATGCTGTATCACCCGTTAAATTGAAATCCATGGTACCAAAAGTTGGGATACGTTTGTTTTCTACAAAATCCCATGCCTAGATTTGTGCAAATTCTACATTATATCAAGCTGTAACAGTTCACTATAGCATGACCTCAAACCTAGCCATTGTTGCCTGAATCTGGAATCTCTTAGAAGAAAAAGTGACGAAAGAAAGATGAGGAAGGTAAAAAGAAAGAAACACTAAAGATGTCTTGGTAGCTGAACAAGATTAAATAATTAACTTCATATTTTAATGAAGTGAGAGATTTCATAGTTGCATAGCTCGAATCACTCATGTTACCACAAAGTTTAAGATGGCTAAAGAAAATGGTTAGTGTCGCAAAGAACTGCGGAGAATCTTGTTCTTCTGATGACATTGAGCGAACTAAAAGTTTGTAGACTTTCATGCTTGCAAGTAGCCATCTGCAGATTTTGTAGGGTTGTGGTGTGATGCTGTTAAAAATTGAGTGCATGATTTTTCCCATCTTTTGTTCTACTGAGGAGGGATGGGTTGGGTGAAGGGATGCTTTTGTTTGTAAATTCGAACTTGAAAATGTAAATTGAAATATTGAAGAGGCAATATAAAAAACCAAACCAACGCCAACCCCCCCCCCCCCCCAAAAAAAAAAAAATTTCTTTCTTGCTGAAGTCCATATATTTTATTTTATCTAGAAGGGCAGTCCGATGCACAAAGCTCCAGTGTATGCGAGTCCGAGGAAGGGGCGGACCACAATGGGTCTATAGCACGCAGCCTTACCTTGCATTTTTGCAAGAGGCTGTTTCCACATCTCGAACCTGTGACCTCTAGGTCACATGCCAACAACTTTACCATTGCACCTAAGCTCCCCTTCATTAATGCTACTTATATAACAGTACAAATTCCCTTATCCATTTATCTATCAGAATGTACAGCGGATGGCTAGGGCCCAAAGCCCCTGAAAGTTTGGGCTTTCCGCTTTTTCCTGCCATTCTTGGCATGGGAATAGAGTGGATATAGGGGGAGAGAGGGGGAGGAGCTACTTTTTCACCTTCATTTGTATGGAACTGTCACATTAGATCCAGATAAACTCAGTATAAGGACCATGATTGATTTGTATTGTTACTGTAGTCCCATACATATATCTGTAATAGGTGGTACAGCTGGAAGTGAAGAGTAGGCAGTACACCAGAGTGATTAATCCTATTCCTAGATAAATTCTAAAGCTCCTGCAAATGGAGATAGTGCTACAACTGAATTCTATTGACTAAAGAGCTAAAGATAAAGTTGCTATAATACAGTCCCAAAAACCTTAAAACATTTAACACCCTTCTAGTGACTCTGAAAAATTAAGCCATAATTTACAAATAAGACAACCCATAAAATATCATAAAAATTTTGACCACATATCAACAGGAATAAATAATAATCAGAAATGAAAAATTGCCAAAATTGACAATAAACAGTTGGCAAGCTATCAAAACAGCCAAATTTGGGGCTCAAAATGGAGTCTAGTTTGATAGGTGATCCTAACCATTTTGTATGGCTTTTCTTGGACTTCCAATTCCCATAATTCTTTCTGGGTCAAAAGTTGTTGTTGTTTGAAGTTGGCTCTTGACTGCTACTTAGGGTTTTGACTGCTACTTCTTATGGGAAGGCTTATTGCAATCCTGTTTGCCCATGAACTCAACTGCAGATAATTAAGCTAGAACCCATTGGGGCATCAGCCCCCTTGTCCCAGATCTATGTGTGTGTGTGTGGTTATTTTCCCAATTTCTTTTTGCTAGGAAACTCAATGAAAGAAGGTCTTGTGCTGAATAGTTTTTGTTCTATTGGATTATGATTGATTTTTTTTTGTCAAATATCTTGGGTTTCTTTTTGTCTGCCACTAGTTTTTGGTGTTGTATATTTCTATTATCCACATTCTCTGTGAAATTAGATAGTAAAAGTTCTTCTAGAGGTTCAAATCTAGAGTCTTAGAAATGTAAATATTGAACATGTTCCTACTGTCCCATCAGCCCTCTCAAAACCATTTTGCCCCTCCTATACACTTGAAAATGAGTTTGTGTTATCACTTCTTTATTTCATCATCATGCCTAAACACAAACTTTAAATGATGATACAGCCTCCTGCCATCCTTAAGTCTGATTCTCCGTGAATTATTATTATGAATTGGACCCTATGCACGCCTCTCCTTCAGTATTTGGCAAATTTTTTATTTAAATGAGTGATACATCCTCAGCAAGTGCACCCCTGTTTCCTATAAGTAATCCTTCCATGCCTCACACTCACTTCATTCTCCAAAAGGCAAACTTCCTCTTTGCTAACCTCCCCTTGGCATTTTCTTACATGCTTAATCTAGGTCCAAAGATTCCTATGCAGGGCGCATCATGCATATTCTCGCTTTGCTTAGATCATTTCATATGCTAATGGACTTGGACTTGTTTCCTCTTGAAGTTTTTGCTTCTAATTTTTTTGCCCACTGAAGAAATTTTGAGAACCATAATCAATGCCTACTAGTCCCTAGCGACATATTGGACCCACAGCTTAGTTGTTGTTGGTGATGTTACGAAATCAGGGGTGCCTGTTGATTAACATTTATTACCTTATGCATGTAGAATTACTCACCCTGGCGAGGGAATTCCATCTGCTCTCATCCGGGACATGTTTGAAGAGGGGGATCAGTGGACTACACAAGAAGGCCTTGGACTGAACACGTCTCGGAAACTTCTTGACATGATGAATGGTCATGTACAGTATGTTAGAGAACATAACAATTGTTATTTCCTCATTGGCCTTGAACTTGAAACAAGGAAACCTAAACAACAGGGATCGCGGGTTGGTGCAAGCAGGATGACATGAAGTCTCATGAAAGGGTTCTCGGGTATTTGTCTATGCAAAAGCATTCATTATGACCCAAAACGGTGTGGCAGGTCCCAGTGAATTCCCTTTAGTAATGGATCCATTTCCTTTGTACATTATGCATTTGTCAAAATGCACCATTGTGTGAAAATTAGTTCTGTGCTGCTGCATGCCCCCCTTACTTGTGTATGGTTGTATATGATCAACTTTGGTGCGTAACTGTATGTGTGAATGTATCTCTTGTTTTGGAATAGAAATGGTGAAATCATGATTTAAGATTTAGTGATGAAGGCTTTTGTTTGAATGCAAAACGTAGCATTTTCCCGTTGGACTGGTCATCGCATTCTACACAAATGTGAACAATGCTTTCCTACGCTAATGCATTATATAAAAATTATGAGGCATTTTTTCATTTCATATTGTAACATCAAAGGGGAAAAGAGAGAAGAAAAGAAAGAGGGTTGGTGCAATTGCAGAAGGGACCCATTTGGGACCGTTTCAAATAACTATAAAATGTTAAATAAAAAATAAAAAAAACAAGCAAGCAAACAAACAAAAATTAAAAATGAAAAGTGAAACCCAAAAACAAAAACTGAAATTATTTCAGTAAGAAAAATTAAAAATCTGATTCAGAAAATGCTCAGTTTTTCCCTTGAACCATATAAGAGTTAAACAAAAAAAAATACAAAATTATAATTAAAATAATCAAAAATTAAAAAAAAAAATACAAAATTTGAAATTATTATAGCAATTTTACTTAATTATTCTATTTCAAAATTCACAAGAATAATCTTATTATACATAACAATTGTAAAATAATAAAAATATTTTTTTCAAATAATGGATTTCATTATTCTTTAAAACTCGTGAGAAATTTATGAATATATTATTTTAATTATATTTTAAGCTCTTATAGTTATTTAATTCAGTTTTTAAAAATATAGATAAAATGAATTATTTAATCCACAAAAATTAATTGTATATATTGAGGTGTTTTTACAAGCTGTCAAAACAATTAAAAATCATAAAACTTGATTTTTAATTCCTTTAAAAACTAAAAACCAACAAAAAATGTAAAAACCAACACAGCACATTTCCATGATCTATTTTCTCATCGTGTAAAAAATAAAAATTGAAAAAATACATATGAAACTGGACAGGCCCTAAAACGTTATCTACTCCCTTAATATTTGTTTTCATCCTTCTTTCTAACTTGGTCTCACGTAGTACTTGCTTTACAGGAAAATTTCAAGACCAAAAATGGGAACAAGAAAAATGAAACGGCCAACTTGCATCAG
This sequence comes from Malania oleifera, assembly GCF_029873635.1. Taxonomy (NCBI): domain Eukaryota; kingdom Viridiplantae; phylum Streptophyta; class Magnoliopsida; order Santalales; family Ximeniaceae; genus Malania; species Malania oleifera. Next base: position 38,473,684 of record NC_080428.1, on the reverse strand, counting down.
AAATCATGTCATACGGAGTGCATGTGTTTATAGTCACATCTATAGTTCCAACCCAACAATATTAATGGGCAAGATGAACTACAAATCAAATTCTGGGTACGAATCACATCTAACCTATATTACGTCACAATTAAGATTCCATACCGAAAGGCATTGTTAAATAACATGAACTAAAAAGGCAAAGTTCTCTCTCCCATATACAGTTTTGCTGACAGCCACCCCACCCCCCCACCCACAACCTCAACCTCATATCACCGACTATACATTCTCAACCCTTGGTACATATAACTTACCCATATAAACACATCATAACAACATTTAATTATCCACCAATTACAGGGACCCCAAAAAACAAAATCAAAAAACCAAAGACTCCAAATGAAGGAGAAAACGGGCGACGATGCAAACTGATGAGTGATGGATCAATGCATTTTGGCAACTGAAAAGGGCATCATCATTTAACCCATATGCTTTGCCATATTCTCCTCCGCTTTGATCCACACATCAAAACTAAAAACATTTCTGCTGCTTGTTTCGAAGCCTTCAACAAAATGCTATGGACAGGAAGCTATGATACAAAATCAGAAGGCCTTTTCACTGTGTCTTCATTTCCTAACTGTACACACTTAGATGTATACTAAGTCACAGCAATCTGCTTCCAATAATCCAAATATTAACTCTGATCAGCCTTCTCACTAGGACCACCATTTGTCACGCTTTCTGAAGAATCTGCCAACTGCATCCCATTGGGCTGATGCACTTGAATGTTCAAACCACTGGGGGGAAAATGCTCAAGGATAACCTGAGAGAGATATTTGCACGTTCAAGTAAGACAGCTGCTTTAATTTAATCCTGACAACATACACGCATGCTAATTTCAGTGAACTCTTCCTCCCAACACTCCCCACCACCAAAGAAAAAACAAAAACACCCACCCACATTCGCCCACCCATCACATTAATCTAACATGAAGAATCTGGATTCTTTAGGGGAAAAGGTCAAAGAAAAAAGAAGAAAAGTTTAAGCAAGTCGCAGCTAAAATTTCAATCATGCATCAAAATGATAAGAGAAAATGGGATTATGGTGTACATGCATGAATATATTACATTCCATTTGTTAATCAATGATGCTACCTGATCACCGGGTTCTGAACCTTCGGAGTGGAAGAGAATTGGTCGGCAACGCTTATCTTCATTCATCAGGCTTGAATTCTGGAAGTGGTTCACAAGAGCAGCCTTTCCCTGGATCCGAGCATAAGCCAGGGAAGCAACCTTCTCACTATTGAACTTCTCCCACTTCTTTCCATAAAATGCCTGCAAATTAAAGGATAAAAAAAAACATGAGTAGCTCACAACAGTTTATATTTTACAAGATTCAATTTGTTCATTCATTTTTTAATAAGATGACAATATGACAGGAATTTTTAAGGGAGGAAAAATAAGGATGGCTGATTGAAAACACTCTACATGGTTATACAAAAATCAAAAAATAAAACCTGATAGAACTGGACAATGTGAGAAGGAGACAGCATATTAATAAATGCGTAGCCCACATTGCATTTATTCTGCACAAATGAAGGGACTGTAAGTTGCAGTTTAAACAAATTGTTTTAACACTCCACCCCCCCCCCCCCCCCAAAAAAAACCAAAAAACAAAAAAAAAAAAAACAAAAAAAAAAAAACAAAAAAAAAAAAAAAAAAAAACCAAACACAAAAAAACCCCCCCCCCCCCCCCCCCCCCCCCCCCCCACCCCCCACCCAACCCAAAAAAAAAGTATTACCTTAAAATCAATTGGCAAATAGAGAAAATCATAAGTACCCCTGTTACTCTCATCAATGGCAGCAAGCAACATCTTTGAGGTATACCTGGAGGAAGATGCTATAAATTATATCTTGAACAACAATTTAATATTTAAATGCCAGTGTCATTCAGAAATTTCAAGGTCTTTAAAGGCCGTACATACTTATTTGGAATATTTTTAATCATTAAAGTTGTCCGAGTATCCTCCCCACTAACAATCTTATCCAAGTCGAGCTGAAACTGTTTCTTGCTATCTATCTGGTTTGCACTGTTCTCAACTTGCCGGCTCTGCCCACGATCAGCCAACCCATCTACGCTGAGGGGGGCTAGCCCTCGGTACAGACTATTACACGGAAAAATAGGACTAAGCCTGGGTGAAGACATCATTCTGACACTGGGGGAACCTTTTTCAGGCATATTTCCTGAAGTAGAAATTCCAGAATTCCTAATATGAGCACCCAGATTCATTGTGAAACTCCCATCATTGTGGCTTAAATTCATATTTCCAAATGAAACAGGACTCATGAGTGATGGTTCATGTGACTCTTGGAAGAAACCAATGTGCCTCTCCAGAGGAACACCAGATGGAGCAGATCCAACATGGTGGGGATGGTGATGTTGAGATGAACTAAATAAAGAACCATTCCCACCTGAGTATGAAAACCCGTTCCTCTGCCCATTGGAAGTATATGGATGTCCCACAGAAGGTGTCCGCCATGCAGAAGAGTTAAAGGGCTTTGAATATAAATTTGGACTTCCCCAAAGGAATTGTGATCTACTTAATGATTCTGTACTAGAACCATTTGAAGCTGAAGCTCCAAAAGAGGGTGAATCTCCAGGAAACTGGAATTTTGGCTCCGGAAGTGAATGCGGCTGCTGAAAGGCATTTGTCTGGGTGAACAAATGTTCTATGTGACTACCCCTTCCCTGGTCCTTGCTGATAGGTGCAGCCTTTGATACTTGAGAGTGCAGAATTGAAGCCAGCCCAGACAAATGATTGCCAGAAATAGGGCTCATGGTCCCAAAACCAGAGGGTTTACTGATAGTTTGCAGAGGATTGTGTTCAATTAGGCTGTTAAACTGCACCCAGTTACCTGTCATGCATGTCAAAATGGCATTGGATTGTAAGAGAAATTGTAAAATAGAAACAAGATAGAGACAACAATAACTAAAACTAATTTAAGCATGATATAAATACACAAGTGTGATGGGAAGTATCTCAAGGGTCTTACTAGGAGGAGAGCTAGTTATTGGAGAACCCGCTTGATGTCGAAAACCTCGAGATTCATTGTGGTCAAGGTCTTGATTCAATTGCAACATAAAACTAAAAGTACAAAGTGTAATCAGTCAATATATTAATCACTTTATCAGCAATAATTTTATGATTAGTCAATACTTGTCTTTTGCAAGCCAAAAGGCAGGCTTAATATTGTTAACAATTAAGCTGTGAATTAACATATGGCACATTTTTTCTTCTTTTGCTCATAACTGTTTAATAAAAAGAAAAAGAAATTCTATGATATAACTTTTTCATCTTTATTTCCTTTCTGACAACATTGCTTGCTTCCTTTCCTTGAAATTATCTTTTTTTAATAAAATGGGTATGATACAATTATAATGTTTATACCCATGTTCAATGCAAACCCACAGGAATTTTGTACAGTTGTAATGTCTGGGAGTACGAATTTCGGGGTTTAGATTTGGATTTGTGTGGATTTGGAAGAAACACAATACATTTTAAACTACATTTTGCCCAAATCCACAATCTGAATTCCATGCTCCCAAACACAGGGATAGTTTCATTAGCAAAAATTCTTTCTTAATTGTATATGCTGTTGATATAAATGACATAATTCCTATCATAATGCCATTGCAAGTTTTCATTTTTAGACAACAGTTTCAATAACAAAATCAGTTCTACTTGGATACTTGGATATAAATAAATAAACAAGTGTGTTATGTATCACCAATTTAATAATGCAAACATCTTTATATTTTTGGTAATATTTTGGTCTTCTTGAAGTTAAAATGTCTCACATTTATTCAATACATTGAGAAGTTTTACGTTTTTCATAAATTTTCCAACTACAGACACCCAGCATAATACAGCTAAATTTATTCGTTACATGGATTTATGTTGTTGTCTTAACATGTCCCCAATAAATCTATCAAAATACAGGCAAATCTGAGTCTTCAGTTTTCAAATCTCCAATTTTTTAGTTTATTTGTAAACTAGTTGCCTTATAAATAATATCTTGAGAATCTATATTCAGTCATTACAAGATTGTAAACACTATTTATTCCTTTTTACTCTTTTGGGATAAATATTGCACTTACATGTTTAATAATTGGTCAAATCCTAGAAATGTACCAAAACAAAGAAAAAAAAGAACAAAATTGTTGCAGCTCGCGAGAAGATAAATCCCCAGTTCTACCAAAGTCAACTTGATCAAGTATAATCTAATTCCAAATATAGCTCTACATATATACCATTTAATAAGTAAATATACAAATGCCAGATGCTGAACAAAATGAAACTTCAATATATTACCACAATGTCCCTCCTAACGCCTTCAAAATCCCCATGATCTGTTTTTCTCTATTGTTTGACCAATGTTGGAACACCAAACTCCAGTACCATGTTTCTCAAAAAAGATTTCTTTCCACATTATTAAAAACTACCACTATTCAAATTTCCCTAGAGTTGGGGTCAAGTATAGAGTTTCATTTAAATATTAAACATGTTAAGACTTGATATACATTCCTGGCCAGAAACCTAAACTTAAATATTTTAGGCTAAGTGATGATCTAACATGGAACCAGAGACATGATTTTCAGGATGTCCAGGGCAGTAATCTTATTGCCTATGTTTACTGGGCAGTTGTTAAGATTTATCTAATTCTCATAATTGCTCTATTCATCGTTTCTACATTTTATTTCTCTCACCTCCACACAGAATCATGCTGCACATGTGGTGGTGCAGCATTAATGCTTGATAGACACTGTTAGCTCCTAAGCTAATAGGAACGGCTAAAGTTTTTAAGGGAAGTGGTGATCTAATAAAACTTGTTATATTAATCATTCACAGAAGCAAGGAGATTATGATGACTTATTTAGGCTATGACTCTACTCTTCATTTAAATATTTTGAAGAGCATCAAATGATTAGAGGAGACGGCAAGAAGTACACTAGTCCAACTCCAAAATTCATTCTTATGCACAACGAAGGGTAGATGTTAGTGACAGTTGTCTCGTTCAAACAACATAACGACAAAAGCTATATTTTTAAGCCAAAGAGAACAAAAACAAAATACTGAAACATGCAGTTGACGTGCAAATATTGTGGAAGAAAAAAGTAAAAACATCATAGTTGAAGGAGAGTGCAAGCTTATCATAGAAACACTTTATGAAACTATTAACAATATAAAACCCCCAATCAGTATACTCACTTTCGACGTGCTCCACCGGGACGACTAGGTTCAAGCTTTATGCGTTTTCCAGCTATGTCACTTCTATTTAATGCCTTAAGTGCCGCTTCTGCAGCTCTAACATCATAAAATTCAATGAATTTATGGTGCCTTTTGTGTGGCGTTTCCCTTATCTACTCTTGCAAAATGAATATCATAAAGCATACATATTAATAACACAGCAATATAAAATGCCTTGAGGAAATCAAGAAACGAAATAAAAAGAAATTAGCACCTCTTTGACTTCACCATAAGCCCCAAAGATTTGACGGAGGTCATCATTTGAAACTGATGGATCCAAATTGAAAACCACCAAAGTCCCTTGGTTTATATCCTTATCTGATGGATTATCCTATCACACCACAAGACATATGATGAAGTAAGAGAAACTGAAAATAAATAAATATGAAACAAGTATCAACAAATAGAAAGAGAGTCAAGAGCTAAATTTTGTTTCCAACCTTTGGTATTGAGAAATGAATGTCAAGTTTCCTCCGTCTTAGCGGCTTGTTTTGCAATGTTCGCATAGCGGTTCGAGCAGAACGAATATCATAGTAAGATATCATCACAAAGCCCCTATGTTTACATGTAGTATACAAAGTCCTGATGTCGCCATATTGCTGAAAAAGTATGTCAATATAGATAGAAAAGAATCATGAAACTACCCAATGTCTTGCATTCATTGCTTATATATACCAGATTTGAGTAAGCTGATCTAAGTTCCAAGATTACAACATATATGGTTCTGGACCATCCAATTTGATTCTTAGCTCTAGGAAATGGATTTGCTTTTTGATAAGTTACATTCAAAAGAGAGTCGTCAAATTGAATTGACAAACACCAAAGACTTTTAATTATGCTAATCTAAGATTCAGATAGCAGATGCTTCTAGAAAGCATATAAATTATCAGTCAAGAAGTTTAAATGTTTTAGAAGCCATAGCAAAAGGAAACAGGAGAAGTGATAACCCACCTGCATTATTATAATTTGAGTAATCCACAAATAAAAGAGGCAACAAATAATACATTACCCCTCATCTAATCTATTCTAAAAACAGCAACTAGAAGAGATGGGCCATATAATATGGCAGGCATGATATTGCATCTTATCTAGCAGGATAGCTGACATTTAATGACTTTAATAAAGCCCAGTGGATGTACAGCACAAGCATAATTTACTTATCAAATCATAAAAATGCATTTAGCATACGGTACCTCCAGTAGATAAAAAGGAAACAAAGTTCAACAAAAATTTCAAAAACAGTTAAAGATCAAAACAAAAAAATCAAAAACAGTTTAAAATCAAGGTAGACACCATCTAAAAATCAGGGGGAAAAAACATAGTCAAAGCAAGAGCACAATAACATCAATGACAAAAAAGTAAATAGGCTATAAAAAATTCTAAAAATAACAAACTACCTAAAGGTCTGAGGTGTTCATCAACTCTATTTTTCTTTCCCATTCCTCGCATCAAATTGGCAATGATTCTACTTTTAGGAATCACGAAGGCCAAGAATATATATTACAAAAACTCATACATTAAATCACAAGAAAACCAAGGCAAATTTATCTTCGGAAACTCGATACATACATATTAAGTAATAGGTACCAACAAAAAGTAGCTGTTTGATTACCACTTTAGCTAAAAGCTTAAGCTATTAGGTTGTGGGCTAACAATGTAGGTCAAGCTTTAACACTCCCCCGCACGTGCAATCCGAAAGAACGCGGAGAAATAAACGCATGATAACATGGATTTTTAAAGCCCACGCAAAAAATGCAGGCAACAAGACTAGAACCCAAGACCTATTGGTAACCAGCTCTTATAGCATGCTAGATTACCACTTTACCGAAAAGCTTAAGCTATTAGGTTATGGACCGACAATGTATATCAAGCTTTAACAGTAATAAACAACTCATGTTTCCCTATATCCATTTCAGTATCAAACTTTCTGTATAAGTTATGTACAAAGATAAGATCACAATGAAAATACACACACACACACACACACACACACACACACACACACACAAACACACATATTAACTAAATCTAAGTCTTACGCTACCTCAAAGATAGTTCTCAGTTCTGAGTCCTCCACATTGCTATTAATATTCCGAACAAATAATGTCCTCGAAGGATGCTCTCCAAATGGGTGCTCTCCCGCAACAGTTCCCACACCATTTGAAAGACCATAATGAGCCACCCCATTCCCAACACCGCCGTCAGAAAAACTTATCTTAGACATACCAATGTTCAGGCTCTCCTGAGTATCACTTTCCAACTCCATTCCTCCTACACTGCCAAAAAAATCACACTCCTCCAAATCATCCTGATTAGGCAACCTAGTTAAGTCATAGTCGTCGGTAAGGCCAGCTAAAAGCTCATCCTCATCATCAGGAAGCAAGCTTCCAATTGCATGGGTTTCAACATCATCAAGCAAAGCATTACACTTCACATCTTCGTGGAGTTTATTTAAGCAAGGGGCGGAATCATCCACAGACTGACAACCACTTTCTGATTCATTTACATTCACTGCAAGTAAGAGAAACCAGTAAGAATTCTGCTAACAAATGGAAATAAATAAATCTTCAAACAATAGTAGACACCTACGCTTTTCATGATGAAGAACAGGTAATGAGCTTGAAAAAAGGGTAGCATCAGTTGATGCATGATAGGCTTCGGGGGAACCCTGTGCTCCCCCTCCCATTTCCTTAGGAAGATTTGCCGATGTAATCTTAGAAGCACCTGCCACACATAATTCATTAAACTAATGAGTCTTAAAGTGCATTTCATTTTTTCCTCCTATTTAACCTGATGATGGATCTTGGGATTACCCGAAGACAAATGCTCTGAATACTGCTCCATTGCATCACCCTTGAGCTAAAATAAAATAAAATAAAAGCATGATGGTTACTTTTGCAAAGCTAAGAGAGAAAAAATTCTAACTGCCAAGTTTTTGCCATTAATTCTTCACCTGATGGCCTTTATTGGTTAAAAATGTTAAGAAAGAAATTATGAATTTCTAAAATGGTGTTTAAAAAAAAAAAAAATGCAGAGAGTATTGTAAACTAGAGTTGATAAACAAAAAGTTACCAAAAATGTGAAATCCACAGCAATTTAAGTGGAACTTAAGAAGGTCAACTAACTAGAAAACCTAATGGATTTCAATATATATATATATATATATCAGATTCCAAATTTTAGTGGCATATATTAAGAGCGATTAACAGCACTATTAACAGAAGAATATACCCACTCATCAATAATAAAACCAAGCACATAAAGTTGAAGCACCATTAGTGATTTCAAGAAAATGATTAATCAAAGCTGAATTACATGTGGTTAGTTAGGAACACTATACAACAAAAGGCAATCTCGCACAAATTAAAGATAGGGGGCAGAATATTTGAATACATATAGTAATGTCAAAAATCCAGTAACAAGCATTACAAACACACAGTGAGTCCCCATCTTCAAAGCACCCAATCACACACCCTTACTGGCAATTATAGATTAACAACAGACAAACTACAGTGAATTAAATGAACTACAATTACCACTTTAGGTGTTTCACATTAAGTTGTACAATATTAAATTTTTAAACAGCTCAAATAAGCATACCCAAATAAAATTAAGCAATCTCGTCTATAGACTACAGATATTGTTATCTAACAGTTGGGAGTGAAAATTCATTCAAGAGAGTTAAGTGGTAAGTGGCTATATATCTGTGCCTCAGGTGAAAATTAACTCTTCAAACAATAAATTAAGCTCGTGCGGTGCAGAACTCAGAAGTATGTCAAACACAAGAACTGATCGTGTGTGAGCGTGCGCGAGAAGTTCCGGTTCACTGGCTCACTTTTTACTACACTGTTCTTAAGAAAAAGATATATATATATATATATATATGTATATATAATTATTTATTTATATCGAAGCTCCCTGCAAAAGAAAGAAAATATTTTTGCAACAACAGAAAACCTTTATCGAACCTGCACCAAATGCCTGTCTTGTCGCTATTTCGTTGTTTCGATCAAACTCACAGAGCAAACAGTTTCGATCAAAATCACAAAAATTGAGCAATTCACAGAAATAACCACCTCGGCATTACAAAATTAATCAAGAAATGCGAACGATGCACAACGATCGCTTACCAAACAACTCAGCAAACCCTAGACAGCAGTGCACCCGACAAAATCAGTTTAAAAGCTCTAACATTCACAACGGCTCACAAGATTACTTCGAACTGATTGAAAGAAAGAAAGCCTCATATAATCAGAGCGAAAATCGCAGGGGTTTCTGCTTGAATAGTCGAATGCTGGTCTCACCAAGAACAGTGAGCGAGAGAGGGAGGCAGGAGACGTATAAAAAGAAAAGAGAATGATTGCGAGGGAGTCGTTCTGAGGAGGCTTTGGCGATTCAACTGGATTTAAATGGAGTTTTGGCGTCCGTATGAATGAGCGCATCGAAGAAAATGAAAAAAAAAAAAAGTGATTACTATTTTGGAAAAGTTTAAAGAAGAAGATAAACTTGAAATTAAGATTATTATTATTATTATTATTATTATTAATTAGGATTTTATGACTTCGAGTTGACACGTGGCAGGAGGATAGGGATGAAGAACGGGGTAAATTTATAATAATAATATAAAAATAAAAATACAGAAATATTTTTGTTTTATTAACTAGCATTTTGAGGTCATTAATTAAAGTGTAATTATTATTTTTTCGCATTAATGTGTTGATTTCTAATACATTGAACTAAAAGCATTTAATAAATAATAATAATAATCTTAATAAATTATAATCTCAAAAAATCCTTTTATAGTTTATCAAAAACTTAAAGGGTTCTAGTAATTATCAGAAATTCAAAAAATTTATGATGCGTTTTAAAATTTGTCCTATTTAATAATACAATAAAATTAAAAATAAAATAATAAAATTTAAAGAGTAAATGATTGGGTCTATGACGTTTATCTTAAGTGATGGTATTTTTAAATAAGAGTGAATATATCTAAAACACGACAATGATTTCATAGTATCTAATGAAAAAAGCTTTCAACATACGACACAATTTTTTTTTATGCACCAAATTAATCATTTTCAACTTTGTACATTTGCAAAATAACATTTAAAAAATTCAAAGATTGAAGATTTATTAAATGATTCAAAGCAATGTTATTGCTATGTCGCATGTCATATTTATTTTTATTTTTTTCTTTTATCGCAAATGTTAATCTAATATTTCCATCAAGTAGAATTTGATAGTATAGATTTCAACTTTTGAATTTGAATTTATACAGATTTTGAAAAACCCAAATGCAATTATATACTATATTTTGTCCAAATCTACACAAATATAAAAATTAACTCTCTTCGTATCAAAATAAATGTCCCTTGTTAATGTCTGTTAACATCTTCAAAAACATCATTTTTCAAAAATTTGATCAACATTAATTAGGACTACAATAGCTCTCAAGGTTTAGGAGCTAAGAGCTAAATGGATGGATTTGTGATCTCATCATCTCAAATTGTCTAATGAACGCAAGATATAAAATAGTAATTAAATTGTCATGTAATTTTGTGATTAAAAACTTATCTACATAAATTGATGGAATATTCTTTTTAAGAATAGGTTCAATTGTTTCCAAAATTTTCTTTGACCACTGCCTATCAATTATCAAATGATAAAGAGGTTAATTGAATATTATTTTTGAATGGATTCAATTATTCTTTCGTTGCTATTCTTCTATTTTTTATTTCGACTGTATTCTTTTAAATTGAAGCATTGTTTATAATATTAAATTTTCGTTAGCCTTAAATGTTGTAATCAACCAAAATTGTTAAAACATCACGGGAGAGTCACCGATAAACTTCAAATGAGATATAAATAGTTAGGTATTAATATTTGCTTTTATGAAAATGGTGGAGGTGTAGATCAAAAGTTTGATCATCTCACTTTAAAGCTTGTCTTTGAAAAAGCAAAAATCTTGGAAGCCTATTCATATTTGACAATAAAAGTTGCATGTAGACACATATCGCAATTCAGGACTCTAGGCAATAGTAATTTTTCTAAATGAAATAGATATAATATCTTCGTTGTATAAATAAGTTAATCTATTATGATAGAGTCTATATTTTGTAAATAGATACAATATCTTCGTTGTATAAATAAGTTAATCTACTATGATAGAGTCTATATTTTGTAATCACTTTTTTTTTTTTTTTTTTTAAGAACATTTGTGTTAATCTATTCAAACAAATTAATAGTTTTTTGATAATCAAAATTTCTTTATATATCTGTAGTTCATTTGTGCTATAGAAATTTTATAATTTTATTCTAGTTGGTTGGTTTGTGCTAGGAATAATATAAATATAACAAAAAAAAAGTTTAGTACAAATCAAACACAAACATTATTCACAATTGGGTTGACACACAAATATCTCACTCTTTTTTAAGAAGATTCAAACCCTCTACAATTTTTTTGGCTTAGTCTACGAACCGATGCAATAAAATTTTGCTTTGACTTGTCTCGCTATACAACAGTCCAATTTGAATGATATGACTTGTTGTGAATAATGATTGTGCCGCGATTATAATGAATGATACGAAATAACACAGAGATAATGAAAGCAAGAAAACACACACACACGGATTTAACGTGGTTCAGCAAAGTGCCTACATCCACGAGAGCAAGCGGCGGCTGAAATTCACTATCATCAAAAATAGGGTTACATCATTGTATTTATACTAAATCTAGACGTACAGAGATATTAGAAAAAATTCCTCAAATACTCATGTATCGTATTGTCATCTCAGTCCAAATTTCAAACTCGATGTCAAACAAAATCGACGATGGTTTCATCAAACTGTCGATGGTTTTCCTCACTAGAAGAAACTGTCGATGTATTTCTAGAAAATCATCGATGGTTTTCTCCAAACCAGCTTCCTTATTTTCTTTCAGCCTGCATTCTCTCTACATGTGTTCCACTCTATATGAGTCATATACTACAACAATCTCCACCTTGGCGAATATTCACCCCTTAGGAGAAAATGAAAACATAACTTGTAACTCCACCTAGGACAATAGGTTAAGATGCCTCCCATCTAGCATCTAGAGACGTTAATCTAGTCCAAGCAATGCTTGAACTTATCCGTGGTAACAGACTTTGTTAACATGTCTACTACATTCTCAGAAGTGTGAACTTTCTCAAGCAATAATTCACCAGAAGAAATCAATTCCCTGATCTTAAGAAACCTCACATCTATGTGCTTGGTCCTCACATGATACACCTTGTTCATTTCCAAATAAATGACACTTTGACTGTCACAATGTAGCTAAACTCTACCTTGCTAAATACCCAGCTCCTTGACCAACCCTATAAGTCACAAAACTTCCTTGGCAGCCTGAGCCACTACCACTGCCACGTGCTATGACTGAATAGTAGATAGAGCAAATAGAGACTGAACCATGGACCTCCAACAAATAGGCACCCCCATAAGAGTGAATACATAACTTATGGTAGACCTCCAATCATCCAAGTCCCATGCATAGTCTGCATCCACATATCTCACAACTGAAGAATCGTCCTATTGTCTGCAAAACATGATGTCATAGTCTATAGTACCTCTCAAGTATCTAAAAATTCACTTGACTGCATCTCAATGTTGTCGTCCCAGATTTGATAGAAACTTGTTCACCACACTGACAGCTTGTGCCAAATTCTATCTTGTATGAACCATAGCATACATCAAGTACCCACTGCACTAGCATATGGAACCTTTGACATGACTTGAACTTCATCATCTATCTTCGGGCACTAGGCGGTATACAATCTAAAATGATTTGTCAAAGGTATACTCACTGGTTTTGCATTATCCATGTTGAACATCTCCAACACCCCTCTCAACATAGCTACACTAAGATAACCATAATCTCCTGGAAGCTTTTTCATTGTGAATCTCCATCCTAAGAATCTTCTTGGCCACACCCAAATCCTTTATGTCAAATTATTTGCTCAACAAAGTTTTCAACTTGTTAACCTCACTCATACTCTCCGCATCAATCAACATATCATCCACATAAAGTAACAAAAAAAATAAATGAATCATCATCAAGGCTCTTCACATAAACACAACAATCATACTTACATCACCTATAACCAATCCGGATCAATAGGAGTCAAATCGCTTGTACCACTGCCTTGAAAACTACTTCAGCCCATAAAGTGATTTTCTCATACAAACTAAGTGTTCCTGTCCATGCTGATTGAAACCTTCTAGTTGTACCATGTAAATAAGCTCCTCCAAATCACCATGAAGAAAAGTTGTCTTTATCCATCTGCTCCAAATGTATATCAAAATATGCTACCGAACCCAACACTGTCCTAGTGGAAGTGTGTCTGACAACGGGGGAGAAGATCTCATCATAGTCAACCTATTTTCTTTGTAAGTAATCCTTTGCTACTAGATGAGCCTTAAATTTTTCTCCTTCTTTTTCTGATATTACTTCTTTCTTCTTATACACCCATTTGAATCACATCACTCTCTTCCATGTCTAGTTCTTATGCAGAGACTCCATCTTCTCCACCATAGTACCCATCCATCTACTCTTCTCTTGGTTGTGCACCACCTCTTGAAAAGTAGTAGGATCCCTGCTACTAGTACTGAGTGCATAAGAAATCAAATCGTTAAAACCATACCTATTGGGTGGCCTGATAGTGCGTTTGGGTCTGTCTATAGCTATATTGTGACGTTGTTGATTTCCTAAGTTAGGACTCCTTACATTCTGAACATTTTCATCTCTACCATAGGTCTTTAACTCCACCTGCACCACATGCTTATTGCGGCTGCAATTTTTTAGCATATGTTTCTTTTTTTCCTAAGTACGCTGCAACATGACTTTCTCATCAAAAACCATATCTCTACTAATTACCACCTTATTTGCCTTCGGATCCCAGAGCGTGAAACCTTTCACCCCTTTATTATCCCCAGAAAGATATACTATCTAGACTTTGCATCAAGTTTCGATCTCTTCTCACTAGAAACATGTACGTAGGCTGGACATTCAAACACTCTCAAACTAGAGTAATCTACCGCACTACCTATCCACACCTTCTCTGCTACTTTCTCATCAAGTGCACCATTGGTGACCTATTAATCAAGAAACATGTCATATTCACTGCTTCTGCTCAGAAGTTATTTGCAAGCCCTGTATTCAACCTAAGACACTGAGCTCTTTCAGCTATTGTTCTATTCATCCATTCCGCTACACCATTCTGTTATGGTGTATTGCATACTGTGAAGTGTCTCTTAATCCCATGCTGCTCACACAACTCCGTGAACTTTGAATTTGTGAACTCAGTAGCATTGTCGGACCTGAAGCATTTAATCTTCCTCCTGGTCTAGTTTTCTACTTCAGCTTTCCGCAACTTGAACTTGGCAAACATTTCTAACTTGTGTCGTATGAAATACACCGAGACCTTTTGTGAGTAGTCATAAATAAAACTCAAGAAATACGTATGTCCTATCCGTGATGCTACCCTTACTAGCCCCCAAACATTTGTATGAACATAGTCAAGAATTCCCTCTGTTTTGTGTGTGGTTGGTAGGCTCACCAATGCTTGGGTCCTCAACCACCAAAAATAAAATTTATAAACATAACTACTCCCAAGTTCAGTAGAACAATGAGTAAGTCAAGTGTCGATCCTTAGGGACTCAAGTGCAGTTATTCACCACTTCCAATTTAGTTGACTATCACTTTGTGTAAAAAGGTAAAAATGAGAGATTTTGAAAAGGTTTTTCTAACAATCTATTGAAAGCATGTAAATTTTATATTATCTCAACTCCTACAAATCAAATCTAAGATCATGAATCACGTCTAGATTGTCGTTTGGAGCAAGTTATGTCCAATCAACTATCCGTCTTAGACTAACTGTAATAACCCCAAAAAGGGATATAGAAGATTAGTGGAGTGATTCTCAAAATAAAAATAAAAATAAAAATAAAAGTAAAAATAAAAAATTAATTAATTAATCAGATTTTAAAAAAAGAAAAATACATAAATAAATAAATAAATAATTAATTAATTAATCAGATTTAAGAAAAGAAAAAAAATTAATTAAAATTTATTTTTATTTTATTAATAAAATATATTATTATTAATATTAATTAAATATATTATTATTATTATTATTATTATTATTATTATTATTATTATTATTGTTATTATCCTCTTGAAGCTTACTAGAAGCTTCAGGAGATTCAAAATTTTAATTTGGTTCTTCTTCTCTTCTTCTTCTTCTTCTTTTCTTCTTCTTTTCTCTATTTTTCCATGCGCGTGCAGGCTCTCTCTCTCCTCTCATTCTCTCTCCCTCTCTCCTTGATTTCATGATGAATTTTCGACTGATCGAAAATCAGAAGATACCGCTGGATTCCATTCTCCGCTACCGTCATATCTACCGGAGCGGATCGGTGGTAGGAGCGGCGTAGACGTATCTCTTGGGGTAAGCCAATTTTCCCTTTTTTCTTTAATTTCTTGCAAAATATAAGTCCAATCGACGAACAGACACCACCACGAGAATTTAGGGATGATTCTCTACATGTTTAGCAGGACGAAATTCTCGTGGGGTCGTCGTGAGCAAAACCCCAAATTTGGGGTACGAGGGTTATTAATGGGCTTATTTTTAATTAATTAGGATTAATTTAGAAATGCTAAAATGTTGAGCATCTGGAGTTGAAGTAGGATTTCTGGAATTTAGGGCCCGAGTGAGCGCCGTGGGTGTAATTTTGGGACCCGCAGGTAAAATTCAGAAAATTAAATGGGGCTATTAAATGTTAGTCTAAATATTAATTTGAGGTATATGGAGCTTAGGGAAGGTTAGATGAGTATTATTTTGGAGAAATAGATTAATTAAATTGGGAAAAATGTAAATTACAGGAGTTAAATTTCGGGAGCCAAGGGCGTAGGATCTGGGTGTTAACGAGACTCTCAGTAACTCAGGTAAGGGGAATAAATTATAGCAGTATTTTTAGAATTTATGTTTAAATTAATATGTGAAAATGTGCTTATGATACTTTTTCTGAAAATTATTACGATATAAATATCAAATAAATTGTGTGGCATTTGAGTGATTTTAAATTGTGATATTTTGGAGTATGAAAATAATATGTTATGAATATTAGATGAAAATTGTGTGGCACATGACATGTGTTGAAAAATGTGAAATATAACAATGGATATTTTCTGAGAAAATATTGAAATGAGAATGATTGATATGATTAGTGGAAATTAATGAAATGTAGCATTTGTTTGTGAGTGGAAATTATTTGCATGAGAAATAAGTTTATACAAATTATTGATATGAGTATTTTGGGAAAATGTGAAAATACGTGAAATATGATATATGTTATTACGAGATGATCAAATGTGCACAGAAAATGATGAGAATATTTATATTAAAACGAATTATGATATACTGGAATATGATTGATGAAATGTCAATACCGCATAATGAATGCGGGTATGTGGTAGTGAACCCTAATGGATGATTATGATATTAAGTACGGTACCATTGCTAGTGGTGTTAGTGCAACCACACGGACTCTTGGAGCGTATGGCGTGACAGTCAACTGTGCCATTTTGTAGGGTTGTTGGGCCCCCTGAGTCCAGATCAGGGTTATAGGCCGGCCAGTCGTACTATAGACGCGATATGTAATATGATATTTGATCTAACAGGGTCGGCCAACCACGGTTAGATCCATCCTTCCGGCCGCACAACCTTGACCATGGGGGGAAGCATGCCGTGGATAGAAAGATCCTCAAGGTGGCCATGAGTTACAGACGCGATGTTGGTATTTGATATCGAGGATACTCATGAGCCAGAAAGTAGAATGGAAATGAAAAGTGAAAGAATGATAAAATTGGCTAAAATGAGAAATGAAAGAAAGAATGAAAATTGAGAAATAAAGAATGATAAAATTGAGAAATGGAACCGTGTGAGTTAATAATATAAATAATTGAGGCGAAGTGAAACTCTCTGCCTGAGAACTTACTAAGTAAGGTGAGTGCCTTGATAGGTATCAGATGTGGCCATATCTGGCTGCATAACGTGTTAAGGCAGAGGAAAACTACCTGTATAGGCAGGTAACCTTCCCTATTCTCAGGAACTTCGCGGTAAATATGTGTTGCAAATTATTAAATTTAAGAAATAGTTTTAAAGCTTATAAGCTTGTGTTGTATATCTATATGAGTATGAGAATGTGTATATCAGTGTATTTTCTCATATGAAACGATGGTTTGGAAAGTAAAGCATGTTATAACTGAACTCATATGGGCACACATTGTAAATAATTTATTTCTTCTTACTAAGATGTGTCTCACCAAAATTATCTAAATTTTTCAGGGGACAGAGATAGGCTAGACGATAGAGCTCCGGGACCATTGGGAGCTGAGACCCTGACACACAGGGTGAGTTTCTGGACTAGGGGAGGTGTAATTCTCCTAGTGTTGAGTAGTTTTGAGTTTGTGATAATGATGTGTATGTGTGTATGTAGATATTCTGGGTATTGTATTCTGAATGATATAAATACACTGTCTTCCGCTGTTAGGTTTTATAAATAAAATGACTTTTTACCTAGTACCCAATGCGGGTCGGGTCGTACGAATGTTGGTAGGGTTGTTGACGTGGCCGATTTGTGGATGTTATTGATGACGTGTGATTATTTATTGATTTTAAGAAAAAAATTGTACGAAAATCGGGGCGTCACACTAACAGCTAAGTGAACCATTCTAGCACATAGAGTAGCAAAGGTGCACCAATCGTCTAGAGCACGATTGGGAACTAGGGTATACTCTATCTCAACAATCACGAATCCACCCCATACATGAACCATAGCGTAATCCATATAGAGGACTAAATCCCTAACTAGGCTATCCTATCCCCTAGGGTATCATCACTTTCAAAGATGTAAACTTGCATGGTATTTAAATAAAAGCATGTAAAAGAAAACATATAAATGAAAGTAATAAATGAAAGCAGTAAAGGAAAGCATGTAAAGATGGCTTCAATTGCAAATTCAATAGTTTGTCACTAACAATCAAGCATACAACTGAAAACCCTAATCTACTTAGCAACACAAGGAATAAGAAGGTTGTCATAGGGCTTCACGAATCCAAGCATGAACCAAAACATCAAAAGCAGTAAATCTACTCTACTTTGGTTCTCAATGGCTTTCTAGGTCTTTCACTAACCTAAAAGAGTCATGTTGGCCTTACAAGGCTTAACATCTTGTTTTGATGGCAACAAACGAGAGGAACTTAACATCTTTAGTTAAGTGATGAAATTTCAGGACTCAACTATAAGAAAGTAAGGTCAAGTGTTCACAAGGATCCATTGAAAGCTTAAAATCCAAAGAAATATGATCAAAAGAAGCTTAAAGGCATGGATTCCAAGATGATATATTAAAGCTTGAAGATTATGAGAGCATGGATATTAAAGAGAAAGCTCAAAGTATATTAAAGCTTGAAGACAAAGCAAGCATGAAAACTTAAGTGTTTAGAATGTCAAACGTCATAAAAATTCTTTATGTAAGTACTTCGTATTTAAATATCTTTATGAAATACTTTGAAGCTCTTTAGGATACAATATAAACTTAGAGACCAATTTTTGAAAACCCTGAAAAATGATTTTAAAAGTCACATTTGAGTTTTTCAAACAAAAAAAGTTCAAAGCCATAAAAATGAAAGTTTTTGAAAAATGGAACTGTCCAGCTGACTGATCTACATGAATTGTGTTCACTCAGCCGACTGACAAATTGGACTGTCCAGCTGACTGACCAAAATGAACGGTGTTCACTCAGCTGACTGACAATTAAATGTTTTAATTCATGGACAAATAGAATGGACTCAGCCTACTGGCCAGTCGACTAACCCTATACAAAACAAGCCCAGTCAAGTGATGCAGCTGATTGACCTTGCGGAGATTTTAAATTTTGAACTTTAATGGAAAAATTCCAAAAATTAGTTTTTCAAATCTAAATGTTATAAAAACTTGAGGGACACTCCAAGCAACATGGGAAACAAGGAAACTCACTCTAAAAACTCTATAAATACTCCTTTAACCCAATGTATTAAATCATCAAGCATATAATCAGCATTCAAGCACTTTACTTGCAATTTCTTCTAAAGAACACTTTTGCTCAAATCTTTACACAATCAAATTGTTAAATTACTGAGCTACTGATCCATCCTACCTCTGAGTTCTAAGTTGCTAAATCTCATCTAGAAAAAACTTGGTGAAATTCTAACTTGAGCTTCAATTGTATTTCATATTGATATTTAATTATTGAAGTACATAGTGTTTGAAACTATACTAATGTGCTCTTTGTGAGAGTGTCATTGTATGCAGCTAGTATTTCTTATTTCTTGATGATTCCAAGCTGTTGGATTGTTGATCAAGCGTGGGGCATTGCTTGGAGAGGTGTAGCTCTAGCCTATTGAAGGAGTGACTGAGTATGGGGTATCACTTGGAGAGGCGTTGCTCTAGTCTATTGAAGGAGTGTGCAAGGTTTGTTCCGCCCAGAAAGGAACGATATAGTGGAATCCTTTGGTGGTATTGGCCAAAGGCAAGGACGTGGGCTGGGGATAAGCCGAACCTCATAAAAACTCTTGCCTCTCTCTCATTCCCTTACTCTTTAAATTCTAGCATACTTATAAACTACGTAGATGTTTTAAATTTCATGATCATAAATATTACGTAGTTTGGAAATTAAATAAACTAACGTTTAATTTATTTTTGGGATTGCGGAAACCAAAAGGGAGTATGTTGGTTGATCAATAATTTGGGGAAACCATAAGGGAGTACATGACTCTTTAACTAAAAATTTTATTTAAAGTCTAAACTTTTGGAAAAAGTGTAGATTGTGTAGAAAATTGAAAAATCAATTTCATTGTCTACATGACTTGAATCAAATTCATTAATACAAGGCTTTTTATCAGCAAGCATACATTCTCAATCTTTATCTTGAGTGCTGAATCTTGCAAAGCATTCATATTCAAAATCTACCATTGAATCAATCTTGATAGTGTTGTTGTTCATATGTTAACTTGTGCTTGGTAAATTGATTGGTTGATTGGTGGACTAAATTTTGTTTAATTGTATGGTTGTGGATTGAATAAAGAACTAAGTTTTTGTGTGATTGCTAAATCAAAAAGAAGTTAAGAATTCATTGAAAGAATTAAAAGAAAATTTTAATAATCCAATTCACCCCTCCTCTTGGGATAACTCCTTAACTTTCAAAGCCAAAGAGGAACTCTAAGCATATAGATAGAACTTAGTTTTATACCCAAGAGGGTTTACAAGATTTGAAATTCAAAATAAGAAAGTTTGCAAGAAATCCCGCGCAGAAGATCGTTGCTGTCGACCTGGTCGCACCCATATTTTCTCTTGGTTGCGCCCTGGTCGAGGCTCATGGGAAATCAGGAATTCAAACTTTAGCATCTTCGACCTAGTCGCGCCAATGGGTCTTGTTGGTCGAGACTTGCAGGATCTCAACTTCAGTTCAGCTTTAGGAATTCGACTTAGTCGCCCTTTAAGGTCTCCTTGGTCTATCAGTTGGTTGAGACTCTCAGTTTCCCTAACTCAGTCAGCTTCAGTATCTTGACTTGGTCGCCCTTGAGGGTCACTTGGTCAAACCTTGCAGCATTTCTTCTTCAGCTTAAACCTTGGAATTTGCAGCTTGTGACCTGGTTACCCTTTGTGTTGCTGGTCGCACCACATGGTCGAGTAGAGTCTTCTTTCCTTTTGATACATTGAGGCTCTAGGGGCTTGATTGAGCATCTAATTTGAGCTTTGAGCTTCCCAATTACTTCGTTGGCTTCTCGCATCGTTTAACTCGGTTTTAACCTATTTTTCCTAAAACATGAACAAACCTCACATAACTCCGAACTATGATAACAAAGGGTATTTACAACATAAATAAAAACAAAATAAATGTAAATAAGGACCTAAAATAGTGCATTTTAGGGACTCATCACAACCCCCAACTTACACTTTGCTAGTCTTTGAGCCAAGCAAAAACTAAGAAAACTAAGAAAATAATATCTACCTCCTCTTTCGTGGGAAACACGGTTGCATTTACCAAATGTAACAAGGCTTTGAACCCCCTAGGTTAACCGTAGAGACTTGGGAAATTTTAAATAATAAGAAAAATAAGAAAAGGAGGAAATTTGGTTTGGGAAGCCCCAAACCGTCGAAGGTTTTGTGAGGGCCGCAGAAAATCATCGACGGTTTTCTTTTTTCCATGGGCTAGTAACAAGTAAAACGGTGAAAATGGGCAGGTTAAAGCCCAAACTGTTGACGATTTTGTGAACAGTCTAGAAAACCGTTGACAATTTTCTCTGCAATGGGTGAGATAAAAGGATCCTATGAGTCATTTTCTTATAACAAAACAAAACTCTTGTCTCTCTTTTCCAAAACCCTACGAAACCCCTCTATTTCTCTCTTTGATTCTGGGCTCATTTTAGTCTAAATCAACGACCGGGAACCACCACGAGGTTCCTGGGAAGATTCTCTGCAACTTAGGTGGAGCAGATTTTTAGTCTGGGGTTCTGGGACACCATCCCAAAATCAGGGTAAGTGGGGTATTTTAGAGTTTTAATGTTAATTTGGAGTATATAGAGCTTAAGGAATACTAAATGTTAATATTATGGAGGTTGCATTGAATAATTTGGGGAAAAATGAATTTTAGGCTTTTGAACTACGAACACCGAGGAGCGTATGATTTAGAGTGTTAGTGGACCTCTTAGTAAGCCAGGTAAGGGGAATAAATTATGACAGTATTTTTAGAACTATTGTTCGAATTGATATGTGAAAATGAGCTTACGGTATTTTGTTTGAAATTATTATGATATGAATATAAGATAATTTGTGTGGCATTTGAGTAATATTGAACTGTGATATTTTGAAATATGAAACGTGATTATAGAAATATTTTCTATAATAAATGGGGAATTATGAGAATGTGATTTGTGTTGTTGAGAAATGTGGAAATTCATGAAATGAGATATACATACATACATATATATATATATATATATATATATATATATATGCCATATAAGATGAGATATGAATATGAAATGTGAATATTGCAAGGTTAATACTGCAATGAGAATGTTGAAATATGAATACTGAAATGTGAATATGAGAAAGTGAATATAGCAATGTGAATGCTGAAATGTAATTATTGAAATGTGAATGTGAGAAATGTGAATATTGCAATGTGAATGCTGCAATATGAATGTAAAATGAGAATACTACGAATGTGGAAAATTGCATTGTGAATATTACAATTGTGAATTATTGATATGTGGAAATGAAACCCTAATGGATGGATGTATTACTAAAATAAGCACCATACCGTTGCTAGTGGTGATTAGTGCAACCACATAGACTCGTGGAGCGTGTGGCATGATAGTTCGAATGAGCCAGTGTGAAGGGTAGTTTTGCCCCCTGAGTCCGAATCAAGGTATATGGCAGGTCATTCATACTACATACGAGTATATGGTATGATTATTTTGATCTAACCTAGTAGGTCAACCGCGGTTAGGTCCAGCCTTTGGGCCGCACTACCTCGACCATGAGGGTAAGCATGGCGTGGAGTATAGAGTGAGACCTCGACCATGGGGTGAAGCATGACATGGAAAATATCCTCAGGGTAGCCATGAGTTATAAACGCGGATATATCGGTTACCGGGGACACTCATAAGCTAGACGTGAAATGGAAATGAAATCGAAACGAAATGGAAATGAAAATGGAAATGAGAAATGAAATAGCGTGAGTTAATAATATAAATAATTAAAGCGAAGTAAAACATTCCACCTGAGGGTTTACTGAGTAAGGTGAGTGCCCTGATAAGTATCAATTGTAGCCGAACCCGAGTTAATCGGGTAAGAATACAAACGATAGTCTTCCTTATTCTCAAGAACTTCACTGGTAAATAGGGATTGCATGTGAACGAGTTGAAAATGGAATTGAAGCTTGTAAAAGCTTGTGTTTTATATTTATATGATTATGAGTAGAAATGGTATATTTTCTCAGATGGTAATATCACTGAATTAAGAATATTATGAAATTATGAAACTCTTATTGCCACACACTATAAATAATTTATTCTGTCTTACTGAGATGTGTCTCACCCAATCATTTAAATATTTTAGGAAATCGAGATAGACCAGGTGATAGAGCTCCGAGATAAACGGGAGCTGATACCTTGAGTAGATAGGGTGAGTGTTTTGAGCTAGGGATGGAGGATTCCCCTAGAGTATTTTGTGTTTCTTTCTAAGAATGTCATCAACATGTATTTACAAATGGATGTATTAGTATTCTAGTATGTGTATTCGTTGTGGTATGTATATATAATGACTTTTGCTGTTAGGCTTGTGTATATGAGAATGACTGTGTACCCGGTACCCTCTTTGGGTCGGGTTATGTATTAATGGTATCAGAGGTGTTGACATGGCCAATTTGTGATATGAATATTTTTTATTTTTATTGAAAAAAATCAAGGCACGACAATTTGGTATTAGAGCGTAAGTTGCTAGGTTCTGCAGACTTTCGTAAATAGTGGAATAGAATACCAGAGTATAGGAATGGATATTGATGAGATATGAGTTAGTTGTTGGTAGAAGATGAGATTGGAATTTAGGGTTCTATCTTGCGACCTGGAGGCAGGAGTTCCGTGGTTGTTTCCGTGATTTTCCTAGGCGACGATTTCAGAAAAACCATGGATACTATTGCTAGTTCTTATTTCTAAGTGGTAGGATTGAATCTTAAATGGGGATTTAGAATGTTAAGAGAAATATTTGTAGTAGAATATCTTATGGGTTTTAGTATGCTGGGTGTGTTAGTGAGTTGTGATAATTGAGTTCTAAAACAATTTTATACCATTTGCAAAATGGATCCAGGGAGTAGTAGTGCTCAGGCTGGAGGGGATGTGCAAGGTCTTCCAGTATGGGTGGTAGAGATCTTAATGCTGTACTACGTAGCGTCACCTAGCAGGTGATGACAGAGATGGCTAGAGGTTCAGGGGAGAGGAGCTGCACGATTGAGTAGCTCACGCATATGAGACTCCCATCATTCTCTGGAGAAGCCAACCCACTTGTGCCTGAGAACTGGGTCCATGATATAAAGGATATGTTGGCAGTTCTTGAAACGACCTGGTAATAAAATAAAATCTTTTTCCCTAGTTTTAAATTCAATCATTATCCTAAACAGTGGTAGGCCAATCATATAAAATAAAACCACACATAATACAATACCAGAGTGTCAAATTATCCCACAATATACAAACATTGCTATTCTCTTGACAACTACCCTTACAGATACCAAGGATTTACAAAACATGCCACTTAAAATAATACTCACTCTCAAAAGCGCAGTACAACAGCCCCTCTACCTACGAGCTTGCTTCGCTCGCCTAGTTGGTTCACCTGAAAAATAATTCAACATTGGGATGAGCCAACGCTTAGTAAAACGAAACATGCTATTTCTAGTGTGTGGCCGTTGAGCTATAGTTTGGTAAAAATAATCTGATTTAGGAATAGTATGAATAATTGAATCTGAAAATGCTGATATTACATAACATATAATAAAACCATTAACTATATTATTTAACATGCCAATTTGTATGAAACTACTTTTCATATTAATACTACTATTCCTGAAGGTCTGATAGTACTCATAATATCTGAGAAATTTTCCTGGATGGCTGTATGTCATGATTTAACCCCTCATGAAAGGGTTGTGCGGCCCGAAGGCGGGACTTATCCTGGCTGGTCAATCAGGGTAAGTCAACTGAACTTCGATAGTCTGATCGGCCCCCTCAATCCATATCTAATGGAGAGCCTGTCCCGATGTGGGCACGATAGATCTCATACCACTTACTATCTGAGTAAAGTGGTTGCACTCTGAACTGAATATATGTAGCTATGGTACCGTGCTCTGCTGTCTGATCCATTAGGGTCTGATACTATACAGGTAATTGATATTTATAATATACTGTTTTTACTGTGGTTTCTAAAATAACCATAACCCCATAGAATTTATTTGAAACTCTAAATAAACTGACTGAAAATCTGGTTTCTGTATAACTAAACTGTTATCTGTATAACTAAATATTGGGGCGTTATGGTATTGAAAAATTGAATTATTCTGCAGTTACTAAAAATATATTTTCCTGAGTATACTGCATACTGAAAGTCCTTTATTCTATGAGCATGTAAATATCATGGTACTTCTGTTCATAAACTGTAAATATGGTATTCACAGTTTGTATAAATACGATACTGTACTCTAATCAACTCATGCCACACTAATAAATATTATCATAATCAGGCTCTAAAAACCATATATATAATTTAAATAATAATTTGATGACAACCTATATTTTGTACTGAAATCATAATGAAGTTTCCTAGCATAACATGTTTCCCTTACTTGACTACTAAAAAGCCCCTATGGTATATTGGTCCAACACCCGCAGGGCTTCCTACTCAACACCCTGAAAACAACATTTGTTAGAACAAAATATCATTATTTCTTTGTCTCCATCATTTTCTACAGCTTCTAGAAGGCCAAAAATTGACTAAAAGACCTTACCCTGATTCTGGGAAGAAATTCAACTCGATTCCACCGATGATCCACTCGGGTAAACTTGGAGAGAACTTTGCCAGGAGCGTCATGGTGGCCTCAGATCGTCGATCTGGCGACTGACGAGGCTGGAATCGAAGAGAGATAGAGAAAGAGCCATAGGAGAGAGAGAGAAGATGATTTTTGCTAAAGATTCTGTGATTAAACTGAGTTTAGGGCTATTTATATTGCAGAATTCGTCGACGAGCCACGTCACCTCGTCGACGAGTCCTACAAAAAGTTTGTCGACAAATTTGCACCCTCATCGATGAATTTCAGACTTCCCAAAAATCCTCTCTCGGTATCTTCTCGTCGACGAGACGGGACCTCGTCGATGAGATCCTAAAGAACCCTCATCGACGAAACCTTTGTGTTCGTCGATGAGTGCTTGGAAAATTTTTTAGGTTATTATATCTAAAATGCAATGTCTAGTCTACTGCCTCCTTCTATTTCTATTTCCATTTCCCTCCCTCTTTATTATTTAAATATCACTATTCTTCGGGTCGTTACAGTTCTCCCATGTACAGATGACCAAAAAGTATTTTTTGTAATATTTAAGCTGACAGAGGAGGCAAAGCGCTGGTGGAGATCAACGAGATTATTAGAGGAGTAAAGACCTAACCCTGTAGCGGTGGCATAGAATCACTTTAGGGAGATCTTTTTTGAGAGATATTTTCCCGCTACTGTTAGGAGTGTGAAGGTAGCGGATTTTTTGTACTTGACGTAGGGACTAATAACAGTACAACAGAATGCAACTAGATTCATTGAACTATCTTGGTTTGCTCCGTATTTGGTACATGATGAGGAAAGGAAAGCGAGGAAGTTCAAAGAGGATTCGAGACAGAGTTCGTTTGAGTAGGTTATAGGCTTCTGAGCTCAGACGTTTGTAGAGGTAGTGGATAGAGCTGCAGTGATTGAGGGTGGCCTTTAGAGAGGCACTGCCGCACAGAGTTAGGGAAAAAGGTCCGTGCCTTCAGATTTTTAGGCAGGGTCCAGTCGAGGGCCTTGAAGAAGGCAGGATAAAAGAGGAGGATAGAGACAGGTAGTGGGGGATCGACCAGTTCAGGGTAGACAGATGCCCCTTTCTTTTCCCATATGCTATAGGAGACACCCAGGAGAGTACCGAGTCAGAGAGGTGATATGTTATTAGTGCCATCAGCCTGGGCATTTGGCGAGAAACTGCCGAACACCTCCAGTTGTTGCGTGTGCTTATAGACTATATCGAGGAGGTCATCAGGCACCTCGGGGTAGACAATAAAGGAATATTGCCCTAGCACGAGTCTACGTGCTGACGCCAGGGGATGCTGAGGCGGAAGGAGATGTTGTGAGAGATACTATTTTAATTCTGTCATTTGCAGCTACTGCTTTGTTTGATTCTGAGGCGACTCATTCTTTTATCACCCGAGAGTTTGTTAAATTTTATGGGTTGGAAACACAACAGTTGGGAGTCAGTTTGTCAGTGGCTACGTCGATAGGGGCTATAGGGATATGTGTAACAACCCGAGAAAAAAAATTAAAATTTAAAAATAATTAATTAATTAAAATTATTAATCAATTAATTAGTTAAACATTATTAAATTAATGTATTAAATAAAAAAATAAAAATGAATAGTATGAAAGAAAAAAAAAATTAATTGGAATAAAGATATGTATATATATATATTTCTAATATATATATTAAACTTACCTATTATATATATATATATATATATATATATATATATAATAGGTAAGTTTAATATATATATTAGAAAGCTTCTTTAGGAAGCTGCAGAGATTTCAGATCGAAATCTAAATTTCAATTGCAGAGGCAGACACCCCCCTGCGCTTCGTCCCTCCTCCGTCTCCGCCTCTCTCTCTCCCCTAATTTCTCGACGAATATTCGACTGATCGGGAAACGGAAGGTGTCGTTGGATTCCTAACTCCGCCACCGACATTTCTACTGGAGCAGATTTGTCGTGCGAACGGCTTAGGCACTGCTCTTGGGGAAAGGTAACTTTTTTCCATTTACTTAATTTTACTTTAAATCTACTGTTAAATCGACGATCGGGTACCATCACGTGATCCTAGTCGTGATTGCCGTCATTTTGACGTGGATAAATTTTCAATTGGGGTTTTTTTAGGCCCCACTCCAAAGCGAGAGTGGGATTTGGGAAATTTGGTAATTTGACTAAATTTATGGGTATATTTATTTATTTAGAATTTATGGCCTTAGGAAATATTTAAATAGTATTTTATTTATGATTAATTTAATGGAACTAGGGTTTTTGATTCAGGGTTCGGGTGAGCGCCGCAGGTATTTTTCGAAGTCCCTGTTGGCGTAGTTCAAGAAATCAAGTAAGGGGAAAAATATATATTAAATTAGAATTTTTATGAATTTAATGGAAAAATAAATTGTGTTATATATACATGTATATATTTCGGTATGGGAAAAATGCCAACTGTTTAAATTATACTTTTCGAGTTTAGGGTTGTTTATTAGATATGTATATGCAAAAATGAACTGATGAAAGTAAAAAAATATTTTCAGGATAATTATGTAAGAAATGAAAGGTATTTTCAGTATATAAACGTTAATGTTGGTTGACTTATTTTACAGGCAGTGTATGAATTTTATTGTTAAATTGTGTGGTATGAGATTCTGTGCAAATATATGTTAAATGTATGAGATGCAGATTAAGTAAGTAATGCATTGTGAATGAAATATGATATGAACTGTGCTGCTTGTGTATGTTAATGCAACCATATAAACAATTGAAATATGCTGGGTAAATAGCTGAAATATGTTGGGTAAAACAACTGAAAGATGTTAGGTAAAACAGTTGAAAGATGCTGGGTATGAAATGAAAAGGGAAATGAATGAAATATAAATGAAATGTAAATGTAAACAATGTAAAATGGGAAAGAGTCACTTAAAGTGAAATGCAATACAATGTTAAGCCATGAATATGAACAGATGTGTATGATTGAATAATGATAGAAAGAATGATGTATTATGATATTAGAAGTATGTATGTACGTAGAACATGTTACGATTGGGTGAGGGGTACCTTTCGCTTGAGGGCTTGCTGAGTAAGGCAATTGCACTAGTAGCTACAGATGTGACAGTAGCCGCATAACGTACTAGAGCAGAGGGAACCTACTTGTATGGGGTAGATTTCCCTATCCTTAGGGCCTTTGCCGATAAACTTTTGTATGAACTGTGTGAGTACGAGATCAATTTATCACTTGAGGGCTTACTGAGTAAGGTGAGTGCCCTGGTATGCTTTAGCTGCGACTTTTGGGTTGCCTAAATATCATAGCAGATGGGTGCTACTTGTATGGGCGGGTAATAAGCCCTATCATCGGGTAATCTCGTAGGTTAAATATTTGCATGTGATTGATTAGGTCCAAAAAATGATTTCAGAAATTATGTTAAAGATCTTCAAATGTTAAATTTTATGTTGATTATAAACTCATGTTGGCCACACACTGTTTTAATATATTGTTTCTTCCCTTACTGAGATGTGTCTCACCCGAATATGAATTTATCTTTTTCAGGATTTCCTCAAGATCGAGCTTTGAGAGCTCGATATTTTTATAGCATTATTGGGAAATAGAAAAATAAAAGGGTATATTTCTATGTTAATTTTGGGATGTATAAAATTTATGTTTTATGTTTTACGTCTTCTAGATATTATGAATGGTTGTGAAACATACTAGTATTGTGAATACTAAATATTTTTGGGAGATATGTGTATATATGGGAATACAGGTGGATGCATGATTATGGTGTGTAGATGGATGTAGAAAACTCTGGTATTATATAATTGGAGATTATATTTATGTTTTCTGCTGCGTATATGTTGATTATGGATTATCAGGGATTTTATTAGGTATAATGCGTCGGACCAGGGTTTAATGGTTCGGGGCGTTACAATATGTGAGAAGGTACTTAGGAGTTGTCCAGTATGCATTTAGGGGAGGTCTTTATTAGCTAATATGGTGGTCTTGGATATGCATGGGTTTAAGGTGATACTAGGGATGGATTGGCTAGCTACCCACTATGCCAGTATTGACTGCAATCAGAGAGAGGTAGTGTTCAGATCTCTAGGAGGATAGGAGTACATATTCGTGGGGTCTTGTGTGCGCACCCCACCATAGTTGTTATTCGCCATTCAAGTGAGGCGGTTGTTGCTAGAGGGTTGTCAGGGCTATGTGGCTTGTGTAAAAGAGATACCAGTAAGGGAGTTGAGATTAGAGAATATCGCGATATTGAGGGATTTTCCTAATGTCTTTTCCAAAGAGTTGTTGGTACTACCTCCTGATCGTGAGATAGAGTTTACTATTGATTTAGTTTCAGGGATAGCGCCGATTTCGAAAGCATTGTACAAAATGGCACTGGCGGAATTAAAAAAAATTGAAGGATCAGTTGCAGGAACTGTTAGACAAAGGGTTTATACGGCTTAGCGTGTTGCTCTGGGGAGCATCAGTATTATTTGTGAAAAAGAAAGATAGGTCGATGAGAATGTGCATCGACTACTAAGAAATTAATAAAGTGACTATCAAGAATAAGTACCTGCTTCCCTATATCGATTACTTATTTGACCAGCTACAAGGGATACAGGTTTTCTTGAAGATAGATCTACGATCTAGGTATTATCAGGTAAAGGTAAAAGCAGAGGATGTCTTAAAGACAACATTCAAGACTCGGTATGGCCACTACGAATTCTTGGTTATGTCGTTTGGACTAACAAATGCTCCTACAGTGTTTATGGATTTAATGAATCGGGTATTACACCAATATTTAGATCAGTTTGTGGTAGTGTTTATTGATGACATACTAGTGTATTCAAAGAGCCCAGAGGAGCATGAGAAACATCTGAGGATAGTGCTTCAGGTGTTGAAGGAAAGGAAATTGTATGCGAAACTCAAGAAGTGCGAGTTTTGGCTAAAGCATGTTATCTTCCTTAGACACATGATATCCAAGGGTGGTATCTCAGTAGATTTGAGCAAGATCGAGGCGGTAGTAGATTAGGTGCAACTGAAGAAAGTACAGGAAATCAGAAGTTTCCTGAGATTGGTTGGATACTACCACATATTTGTTGATGATTTTTATAAATTATTGGGTCCGTTGACGAGTTTGACCAGGAAAGGGGTGAATTTTGGGTGGTCTGATGAATATGAACAGAGCTTCTAAGAGTTGAAACAACGGCTCATCACTGCACCGGTGTTGACGATTCTTTCAGGTGAAGAGGGTTTCGTGATTTACAGTGATGCATCGCATAAAGGGCTCGTTTGTGTTTTGATGCAGCATGGGAGAGTGATTGCTTATGCCTCACGACAGTTGAAAGAATCTGAGAAGAATTACCCTACCCATGATCTAGAGTTGGCAGCAGTGGTATATGCACTAAAGATTTGGAGACATTATATTTATGGGGGTAAGTGTGAAATTTTCACTGACCATAAAAGTTTAAAATACTTTTTCATGCAGAAATAATTAAACATGAGGCAGAGGAGATGGTTAGAGCTGATAAAAGATTACTACTGCACCATCAGTTACCACTCGGGAAAGGCTCATGTGGTAGTTGATGCCTTGAGCCGAAAATTAGTGGGTGCATCAGTATCTGCAGTGGTGATACAACATCCTGTTCACATGGATTTGGAGAGACTTGGGATAGAACTCGTAGAGGGTGATCATCAGACATTTATTGCCAATTTGGTATTACAACCGACTCTACAGGAAAGAATTAAAGCGGCTCAAAGAAGTGATGTAGAGTTGGTAGAGCTTATAGAGAAAGTACAGGTTGATTAAGAGGAATATTTTAGCATCTTAGATGATGGAGCCTTGAGGTTCCATACTAGGTTGTGTGTACCTATTGACCCTGAGATTAAGAAAGTGATTCTGGAGGAAGCGTACCAATCCCTGTATACGGTACACCTTGGTAGCACTAAAATGTATAAGGATCTTTGGGAGTATTTTTGGTGGAGCAGTATGAAAAAAGAGATCACCGAGTTTGTAGCACAGTGTTTGACATGCCAGTAGGTGAAAGCTGTGCATCAGAGACTGGAAGGAACATTGTAACCGCTATACATTCCTGAGTGGAAGTGGGAACATATAGCGATGGATTTTGTCATGAGACTACCGCTGACACTACATGGACAGGACGCCATTTGGGTAGTTGTAGATCGACTTATGAAGACTGCCCATTTCCTACCTATTAGAGTTAACTACTCCATAAATAGATTGGCAAAGTTGTATATACAGGAGATAGTTAGAATGCATGACGTGCCGATGTCCATAGTTCCAGACTAAGACCCACGGTTCACGTCCCATTTCTGGAGGAGTTTGTAAGGAGCCATGGGTTCTCAGTTATCGTTCAATACATCATTTCATCCTCAGTTAGATGGGAAGATAGAAAGAATGATACAGATATTGGAGGATATACTACGTGCATGTGTGCTAGACTTTGGAGGTAGTTGGATACGATATATGCCACTAGTCGAGTTTGCATATAGTAACAGTTATCAGGCTAGCATTCAAATGACACAATTTGAGGCATTATATGGTAGGAAATGCTGATCCCCATTATACTAGGATAAGATTGGGAAAAAACAGATATTGAGGCTAGAGCTGATACAATAGACTCGGGATAAAATCAAACTTATCAAAGACAGGATCAGGGTAGCACAGAGTCGGCAGAAGAGTTATGCATATAATCGCCGACGAGAGTTAGAGTTTGACATAGGGGATCACGTGTTTCTGAGGGTGGCACCATTAAAAGGAGTTATAAGATTTGGGAGGAAGGATAAATTGAGCCCTAGGTATATTAGACCGTTTTAGATTTTGGAAAAAGTGGGTCCAGTTGCCTACAGGTTAGCTTTACCACCAGTTTTGTCTAGAATTCATGACGTATTTTCACGTCTCTATGTTGAGGAGATGCGTCCCAAACCCCTCTCATGTGATAAGCTATGAGGCACTGGAGCTTAGGGATGTCTTGTCTTATGAAGAAATACAGTGCAGATTTTGGATTAGAAAGAGCAGGAGCTATGCACGAAAAGCATACCACTGGTAAAAGGGCTATGACGCAATCATGCAGTAGAGGAAGCTTCTTGGGAATTAGAGGAATGGATGCACCAGAGATACCTACACCTGTTTAGTGGGAACCAAATTTGAAGGTATGTATTTTGATTTGTATTGTATAGGATAGGTAGTGTTTTGGTTTTTAATTAAGTTAAATGGTTTTGGGGAGAATTTTCTTTTAATGATTATAATCTCCTAGAACCCTCCTTCGCAACCATGATATTCCTCCACCATAAGTGAGGGTAATTAATAAAATGATGTTATTTTTCTTTAAGAATGGAAATGTGATAAATGGAAAATTTCGAGGATGAAATTTTATAAGGAGGGGAGAATGTAGAGACTCGAGAAATGTTAAAAAATAAAAAATAAGAAAAGAAGGAAATTTGGTTTGGGAAGCCCCAAACCGTTAACGGTTTTGTGAGGGCCACATAAAACCGTCGATAGTTTTCCTTTTACTGCGGCCTGGTAACAAGTAAAACAGTGAAAATGGGTGGGTTAAAGCCCAAAGCGTTGATGGTTTTGTGAACAGTGTAGAAAATCGTCAGCGGTTTTCTCTGCAGTGGGCGAGATAAGAGGATCCTGTGAGTCATTTTCTTATAACAAAACAAAACTCTTGTCCCTCTCTTCTAAAACCCTACAAAACCCCTTTCCTTCTCTCTTTGATTTGGGCCTCATTTTAGTCTGAATCAACGATCGGGAACCACCACGAGGTTCCTGGGAAGATTCTCTGCAACTTAGGTGGAGTAGATTTTCAGTGTGGGGTTCCAGGACACCATCCCAAAACCAGGGTAAGTGGGGTATTTTAGAGTTTTAATGTTAATTTGGAGTATATAGAGCTTAGGGAATACTAAATGTTAATATCATGGAGGTTGCGTTGAATAATTTGCGGAAAAATAAATTTCAGGCTTTTGAACTATGAACGCCGAGGAACGTATGATTTATGGTGTTAGTGGACCTCTCAGTAAGTCAGGTAAGGGGAATAAATTATAGCAGTATTTTTAGAACTACTGTTCGAATTGATATGTGAAAATGAGCTTATGGTATTTTGTTTGAAATTATTATGATATGAATATCAGAAAATTTGTGTGGCATTTGAGTAATACTGAACTGTGATATTTTGAAATATGAAATGTGATTATAGAAATATTTTCTATAATAAATGGGGAATTATGAGAATGTGATTTGTGTTATTGAGAAATGTGGAAATTCATGAAATGAGATATATATATATATATAGAATGGCATGTGAATTGAAATGATGGGAAAGAAACAGAAAATGATGAGAATATTGAAAAAGTGATATATACCATACAAGATGAGATATGAATATGAAATGTGAATATTGTAAGGTTAATACTACAATGAGAATGTTGAAATATGAATACTAAAATGTGAATATGAGAAAGTGAATATAGTAATGTGAATAATGAAAAGTAATTACTGAAATGTGAATGTGAGAAATGTAAATATTGCAACGTGAATACTGCAATATGAATGTGAAATGAGAACACTGGGAATATGGAAAATTGCATTGTGAATACTGCAATTGTGAATTATTGATATGTGGAAATAAAACCATAATGTATGGGTGTATTATTGAAATGAGCACGGTACCGTTGCTAGCGGTGATTAGTGCAACCACATAGACTTGTGAAGCGTGTGGTGTGATAGTTCGAATGAGCCAGTGTGTAGGGTAGTTTTGCCTCCTGAGTCCGGATCAAGGTATATGGCAGGCCATTTGTACTACAGACGAGTATATGATATGATTATTTTGATCTAACCGGGTAGGTCAACTGCGGTTAGGTCCAGCCTTCGAGCCGCACAATCTCAACCATGGGGGGAAGCATGGCATGGAGTATGGAGTGAGACCTTGACCATGGGGTGAAGCATGGCATGGAAAATATCCTTAGGGTAGCCATGAATTACAAACGCGGATATATTGGTTATCGAGAACACTCATGAGTTAGATGTGAAATGGAAATGAAATGGAAACAAAATGGAAATGATAAATGAAATAGCGTGAGTTAATAATGTAAATAATTAAAGTGAAGTAAAACACTCCGCTTGAGGGCTTACTGAGTAAGGTGAGTGCCCTGATAAGTTTCAATTGTAGCCGAACTTGAGTTAATCGGGTAAGAATACAAACGATATCAGCGTAGAGGGAAGCTACTTGTATGGGCGAGTAGTCTTCCTTGTTCTCAGGAACTTTGCTGGTAAATAGGGATTGCATGTGAACAAGTTGAAAATGGAATTGAAGCTTGTAAAAGCTTGTGTTTTATATTTATATGATTATGAGTAGAAATGATATTTTTTCTTAGATGGTAATATCACTGAATTAAGAATATTATGAAATTATGAAGCTCTTGTTGCCACACACTGTAAATAATTTATTCCGTCTTATTGAGATGTGTCTCACCCAATCATTTAAATATTTTAGGAAATCGAGATAGACCAGGTGATAAAGCTCCGAGATAGAGGGGAGCTGATACCCTGAGTAGACAGGGTGAGTGTTCTGAGCTAGGGATGGAGGATTCCCTTAGAGTATTTTGTGTTTCTTTATGAGAATGTGATCGATATGTATTTACGAATGGATGTATTAGTACTCTAGTATGTGTATTTGTTGTGGTATGTATATATATTGACTTCCGCTGTTAGGCTTGTGTATATGAGAATGATTGTGTACCCGGTAACGTTTTCGGGTCGGGTTATGTATTAATGGTATCAGAGGTGTTGACGTGGCCAATTTGTGATATGAATATTTGTTATTTTTATTGAAAAAAAAAAGTAGTATAAAAAATCAGGGCGTCACATTAACCCTAGTGGATGAGTTGTCATCTCATAAAGGTTTCCAGGGCGGTACCCACCAACACCAATATCAGTGAACATCCAAATAAGATAACATGCAACACAGTCATGTCATCTCACATACAGGTATACAACCTAATTCCAAGCAGGCTCCTCCATACATAACTTTTTGATACTCACAACTCCGTAACAAATTACTCATGCAAGTCTCAATAGTGTACCATCATCATGAAAAACATAACTCACAGAGAATCAATGAGCAATTGCAATTCAGAGTTAATATCATCATGTAAATTCAAGTATGGATAGAACATATCACAAGGCATGTGTAAAGTGCATGATTCGTTACACTCACGTTAACTCTTGGACACCTACATAACGGTTGTCTTAACTCAACCTCACTGGTTTACCCTAAAAAACACTCAAGAAGATAGTTTCACTCTTATATGCGAGGAAGAATGTCATGATCAAACATCCCACATACTTTGAAGAATTGACGCTAAAAATGGAGTAAACTAGTCTCATAAGAATGGGATCCAATCTATTAATGAGGTGTCGGGTCCTTCACCCTAGTGCCTTCTCAACTACTTGTCACATCCAACCAAGATCACCCTAGATTTATCTATTCATAGACCAGGCTTGAGTACATCTTATGCATCAGACAACTGAAGAATCTTCGTAAGTGTAGGATCGTGTGTGTTGTGTCTCTAGCTTGACCCTTTTATATTTAGAGCTAGTATTCTATGTATTTTTCATTTCTTTTCCTCTTCTGCTCATTCTTTTATGTATTTTTCTTTCATGCTCAACTAGGACAATTTTCACAACTTGTACGTCATCTTCGTACCTCTGAAAGGAAATTAGGCTTGAAAAGGAGTCCATGAAATAGGTCTATACCTAGGGGTGGCTTAATTTTCATGTCTTTAGTAGGTTACAAGACCTAGGTTTATATCTCCCCACTAGACATCACCTCTAGGCTAGCAAATGCAAGAACCGAGACTAGCAGGCAAAGAAAATCCAGAAAAGGAAAGTTTAGTTTCGTGAACTCAGAGTTTGACGTCAAAAATTGAAGAAATAAACGAAAGACTCAATAGTACCTCACAAGGTGTCATAGTCGCCATGGTTGTTCTCTCATTGCTCTCAAGGAATTTTAAGTGCTGTGAACCACGTGAAAGTGCGTCCTAGCCTCATGAAGATCCATGTGAATACAATACTTTAGACAACCATACTAACACGAATGCACTAGTAGTCAATCCTCATGGAGTGAGAAAATAGTATATTGGCTATAGTTTGTGAAACTACATATAAGTAACTCACTACATTGTTAGTGAGCATACTAAGGTCATATAATTGATAAGCCTATGCATGTAGCATGTACGTAATATAGACATATGTAAAGGGCATAATATGTGATAACATGGCATAAAATAGATAGTGTCACTGAAAATTTTGAAAAATTGGAAATTGTGTCATTTTTGTGCTTGAAATATGCCACTTTTTGTGCTTGAAATGTGTCATGTAGTAGTTTCCTACCCCTACTTAAAACTTCAGTGTCCCTATTGAAGTGTGGAAAGAAAGAACTTGTAAAGAAAGGGAAGGAAATACTGCATGGTGCTAAAAAATCAATCAGTATACTTGCATTAGTACCAACCATAAAATCTAGAAATAACATGCATGCATTGATACATTGAAGCACAAAAGAGAATACCCAAAAGCACCATGTAGTTTCATTAATATGAAAGGCAGTACAAGTATCTAGAATATCACAGCACCAGTACAACCCTTCCAAAAGCATAGTGAAATGTAAGAAAATACAAAGAAAAGAAAAAAAAAATACAAAGAAAAGAAAAGAAAAATACAAAAAAAAACAACAAAAGTGTGTCAAAGCACAGTACATCAACAAAGCAAGCAAAAATGGATCCTAGGTAGCTAGGCCTATTCCGAGTCTGCCTTATAATTGAAATCCGAAACTGGGTATGGATTATCCGAAGCACTGCCGAGGCCATAAGAGGTTGCCACCTTAGCAGCCACTGCCTGTACCAACACCACCATCAAGCCTTGGATTTCAGGAGTTAGAAAAGGAAGTGGTGTGGTTTTCCAACTAGAATTGAATGATTTCTTAGGGTGCAAGACTTTCAGATTCCTAGGAGTAACATCTGGCGGCGAACCTGTAGTCGCTAGCACATCAGAATGTGCAAGAGGCAACGAGCTCTCCTCATGTGTCACCTTTGATGCACTCGCGTCTTGCACTAGCTACTCCTGCTCTCCCGAAGTGACGTGCCCCATTTCGGACAACTCTCCCCTCCATGGGTCTCGTGACCTTTAATGTCGAGCTGTAGATTGTGGTGACTGGCCTTACTTCTTATCAATCTAGGATTGTGAGCGTAGCCGCATCTTCAACTATGAGTGGAAAGGAAAACGGGGAAGACGAAGAGGCACAGGTGCAAAGGAAGCAAAAGATCGACAACCCTAGGTCACTAATTAGGGTTTCGCATGACAGAGAGATCACCAGAGGTGCAGAGAGGGTGAAGGGGGCTTGGGCGATTAGGTCGAAGAGAGGGGCAATGAGGATCGACTAAGAAGTGAAAAGAGTGGGTGTTAAAGAGTCACAGGAAAAAAAAGGTTTTAAACAACTTTCGACATTCTCGACCAAGTCACACCAGCTTTTGTGCTGGTTGTGCCTGGTCGCACCCGTCAACTAAAAAAAAAAACATTAACTCTCGACTAGGTTGTGCCCAATTCAATGTTGGTTGCGCATATGGTTCAACCTCTTGATAATTTACAAGTCCAAACAATTTTAAAGACTTGACCAGCTCAGAAAACTTTCAGGGCATTGACCAGGTCGCACCTGTGCATGCTGGTCGAGTCCTAGTCGCACCTTTAACTACCAAAAACCTATTATAATGACTCTAAACCCTACTTACACTACAACATACACCCTAAGGACTCAAAAGAAAAAGAAAAAAAATACTCGGGTTACCTCCTGGAAGCACTAAGTTTACCATCTTTAGCCAAACGCAATGAAAGCTTATGTTGAACTCGCCCTGGTTCAAAAAGAGAGGTTTCTTCCTCCATTTCTTCATTAAATTAGGTCTCACTTACCCACAGTTGTCCTTCTAAAATAGAGGCCAAATAATGGATTGCAAGGATTTGCTCATATAGGTCCTCTAAACCAGATATAGAGGGGCTCTCGGGCTGAAGTATATCCTCTAAAGGGTCCCTTGATAGAATTAAGGGTGTTGCTGCCTCAACACATTCATCTATCATATTAATGACCACATCTTGGACGTCATTGGGAGGATGTTGGGAAGCGTGGAATACATTCAGCTAGAGATGCATGTTTCCAAAAGACATATCCATAATCCTAGACCTACATTGAATGCAGGCATTAGCCATAGTTAAGAATGGTCGTCCCAATAGGACAGGGATTGGATCCTTAGTTGAGTCAGAAGGTTCCATATCCAAGACTATCAAGTCAACAGGATAGTAGAACTCCTTGACCTTGACCAAGGCGTCCTCTATCACACTCTGGGCCCTCTTTACTGATCGTTCGGTGAAACTCAAGGTGACTGGGGTGGGCTTTAGCTCTCCTAAGTTAAATTGCTTAAAAACTAAGTACGGAAGGAGGTTTACACTTGCTCCTAAATCTAAAAGAGCCCTATCAATAGTGTAATCGCTGATTACACATAAGATTGTTGGAGCACCAGGATTTTTTAGTTTAGGGGGAAGCTGACCTAATAGAATTAAGCTCACATGCTCAGCCAGCCTCACTTGTTTATTCATGTGCACCCTTGATTTTTGCTTCTACATACACAGGTCCTTGAGGAACTTGGCATATGTAGACACTTGCTTGATAGCATCTAAGAGAGGGATGTTGACCTTAACTTGTATAAATGTGTCCATGATGGACTCAGTGGTGGCCTCCTTCTTAGATTTAAAGGGTGCATGAAGAGATGCAGGGTAAGGAGCTGTAGGAACATAACGAGGAAGTGCTCCATCCTTGGAAAGGGCAAGTGCCTCGGTATCAGCTATCGGGTTAGGAGAAGGAGGATCACATTGTTCATCTTCTAGTTCTTCCCTCATCTTATCCCTACCCTTTTCTCGGTCTAAGTTTTCCCCAACGCTATTTTTACCTCCCTACCACTCAGAAGAATAGTTACAGCCTGAGCTTGCTCGTTATAGGATAAAGGTCCAGCAGTCGGCTCGCATTCTACTCCATATTGTCCCTTAGGGTTCACTAGAGGCTGACTTGGCAACTTGCCTTCGTCTTTCCTACTCAAAGAAGTAGCTAGTTACCCCATGGTGGCTTCTAGCTTGGAAATCGATTGGGAGTGAGAGTGAAGTAGTTGTCGATCTGCTTGGCGATCAGCCTTAATGCCCTTTAGGGCTTTCAACACCGTTTCCTGAAAAGAATCATATTTAGGTTGAGGAGGAGATGGTTACTGATAAGATGAAGATCTTGGGGCAGAAGTGGGGGGATTTTGATCATTTTGCTACGGGTGAGGAGGTGGAGCTGTGGGTGATATCTGAGGTCTTTGTGCTTGGAAACCCAGAGCTTGTGGCCTCCAGGAGAAGTTAGGATGTTGTTTCCACCCAGAATTGAATATGGGTCATTGGTTGGCCTATCATACCGATTGTGAGTAGCCTTAACTTCTTCCTGCACAAAATTAGGCTAGGATGGTGCATGGGGGCGATTGTAGCATGTATGTGAATGATAAAAAAAAATGGAACACACATCTGCACACACCACCGGTTGAGGTTCCTATCCTAAGGACAATAACTGATCTAACTTTTTGGCTACAGTATGCAATGTGGGTGCTAAGTCATGGTCAGTGACTAACTCATAAACTTCCTTAGATTTGGAAGAGGAGGGTTCCGATGGTCTACGAGCAGCAACAGTATGCTGTTGAGAATTATCGGCTAGGTTCTCAAAGAGAACCCAAGCTTCATTCTTGTGTTTGGTGAGGAAAGTATCTCCACAAGATGCATCTACCATGGCCCTATCTCGCTCAGCTAATCCTTCATAGAAGGTCTGAACTAATTGCCACTTAGGAACTTAATGGTGTGGGCATTTACATAAGAGGGCCCTAAAATGCTCCCAAGTTTAAAAAAATAGTTCCCCATCCAATTGTGAGAAACTGGTGATGGCTCTCCTAAGATGGTTAGCCTTCCCAATTGGGAAGTACTTTTTTAAGAACTCATGCTGCATGGTGGCTCAATTGGTCACCAAATTCAACTCTAAGGACGTTAGCCAATATTTGGCCTTGTCCTTTAGAGAGAATGGGAAAAACCTTAAGCGGAGAGCATCATCACCAAAATTATGGATGCGGATGGTAGAACAGATTTTGAGGAATTCATCTAGATGATTGTAAGGATTTTTAATAGAATTCCCATAAAAATTAGGAAGCATCAAGATGATAGAAGTGTTGATCTCAAATTGAGCCGACTTGATATCTGAATATTGGATACAAGACGGCAAAGTGTATGTGTTGGGCATGAAGTGGTCTCTACGGGGCCGAAGTGGTTGCTTCGTCACCATAGGTTAGTGGGGAGCCTGGGGTTCCAGGATTTGAGCAGCAAGAATCAGATTACGTTTGGCCATAACTTTGGGTTCAGATGACTCAGCAAACTCAGGATTCGAGGTGGGTTTCCTAATTGACCTACATGATCTCTCAATCTTTGGGTCTATAGGAACTAGGTCAGGATCCAAAGAACACAAACACAACATACACACTTGCAGCACACACTAATCAAGGCTTCAAGGTAACAAAAAAAAACAAAAATAAAATAAAACAAAGAAAAACAAAGTAACAGTACTTTAAACTAGAAATTGGCTTATAACCGTGACCTAGTTGCTGGCAACGATGCAAAAATTTGGTGGGCTCACCAAGGCTTGGTTCCTTAACTACCAAAAAAAAAAATTTTATAAACCCAATTACTCCCAAGTTCAATAGAACAGTGAGTAAGTTGGGTGTCGATCCTCAGGGACTCAAGTGCAGTTATTCACGACTTCCAATCTAGTTTACTACCACTTTGTGTAAAAAGGCAAAAAGGAGAGATTTTGAAAAGGTTTTTCTAGCAATCTACTGAAAGCATGTAAATTCTATATTATTTCAACTCCTACAAAGCAAATCTAAGATCATGAATCACGCCTAGACTGTCGTTTGGCGCAAGTTATGTCCGGTCAACTATCCATCCTAGGCTAATGACTAAGTGAACAATTCAAGGGCATAAAGTAGCAACGGTGCACCTATCGTCCGGAGCATGATCGGAAACGAGGGTATACTCTATCTTAACAATCGCGAATCCACCCCATACATGAACTGGTAGGCTTGGCAAGGTTTGGATCCTCAACTACCAAAAATATAATTTATAAAACCTAACTAATCCCAAGTTCTGTAGAAAGTGAGAAAGTTGGGTATTGATCCATGAGGACTAAGGTGCAGTTATTCACCACTTCCAATCTAGTTTGCTATAGCTTTGTGTAAAGGAAAGTAAAATGAAGAGATTTTGATTTGTTTTTCTAACAACCTACTTAAAGCATGTAAATTTTACTTTAACTCTATTCCTATAAAGCAGTGCTCAGTTCATGAATCCGACTTAGATTGTTGTGTGCGTAAACTACATTCGGTTAGCTATCCGTATTATACTAGATGGTGAAAGGAGCCATTCGAGGGCATAGGGTAGCAAGGGTGCACCAATCTTATGGAGCACGATTGAGAACCAAAGTATACCCTACATCAACGATCACGAAAACCTTTTTAGTATCTGTAGCCTACTACGTATATCCGACTGACTTTATAGTAGTGCTATCCTATTCCTAACACTTCATCACAATCCAAGCATTAAAAGTGCATAAAGGTAAAAGTATGGCATTGAAATAAAAGCAAGTAAAATGCAAGGTATTTAAATGAAAGCATGTAAAAGAAAGCAAGTAAAAGATGGCTTCAATTGCTACTTAGTAGTCTATCACTAATAATCAAGCATACAACCGAGAACCAAGACATGAATTTAAATGAAAAGCATGTAACTCTAATCTACTGTGGCTCTCAATGATGTTTTAGGTCTGTTACTAACCCAAAAGAGGCCAAAGAGAAACCCTAAGAACATATTCGAAACTAATATTTACACCCATTAGGGCGTACAAGGTTTGAATTTCAAAATGGGAAAGTTTGTCGAAAATCTAGCGTAGAAGATTATCGCCATTGACCAAGTCGCACCCATGCTTTCCCTTAGTCGCGCCCTAGTCGAGGCTCATGGGAAATCATGAATTTGAACTTCATCATCTTCGACTTAGTTGTGCCAATGGATTTTGATGGTTGAGCTGCTAGTCGAGGCTTGTAGTATCTCAATCTTTAGTTCAACTCAAGAACTTGACTTGGTCGCCTTTTATGGTCTCCTTGGTCGAGCACTTGGTTGAACCTTGGTGCATTTCTTCTTTAGTCTGAACCTTAGAGTTTGCATCTTGTGACCTAATCGCTCCTTGTGTTGCTGGTCGCACCATATGGTTGAACATAGGTTTTTCTCCTTTGATGTGTGTTGAGGCTCTAGGAGCTTGGCTAGGCATCTAATTTAGGCTTTATGCACTCCAATTACTCCTTTGGATTTTTGTAATGCTTAACTCCCCGGTTTCAAGATGTATTTCATGAAACACTAATAAACCTTACATAATTTCGAACTATGTTAACAAAGGGTATATACAAGATAAAAGAAGACAAAACAAAGGTAGATGAGGACCTAAAATAGTGCATTTTAGGAACTCATCACAACCCCTAACTTACACTTTGCTAGTCCTCTAGTAAAGCAAAATCTAAGAAAACTAAGAAAACTACAAAATCCTAACTACCTCCTCTTTTGCGGGGAACACGGTTGCATTTACTGTATGCAACAAGGCTTTAAACCCCTAAGTTGATCCTAGTAGACGAGTTGTAGTCTCGTGAGGGTTTCTATGGCAGTAGTCACAAACACTCGTATCAGTGATCATCAGATAAGACAACATGCAACACAATTATGCTTTTTACATACAAGAATATAACCTAATTACACACAGGCTTTTGCCTACATAACTTCATTATGCACACTCCGCAATTAATTACTCATGTAAGTCTCACAATGTACAACCATTATGAAAAGCATAACTCACAATGAATCAATTGACAATTGCAATTCAGAGTTAATATTATCATGTAATTTCAAGTATGGATAGGCCACATCACGAGGCATGTGTAAAGTGCATGATTTGTTACACTCAAGTTATCCTTGAACACCTATAGAACGGTCCTCTTGACTCAACCTCACTGGTATTCCCTCAAAATCACTCAAGAAGATAGGTTCACTCACATATGTGAGGAAGAATGTCATCATTAAACATTCCACATATTTAGTAGAACTAACGCTAAAAATGGAGTGAACTAGTCTCAT
Source organism: Malania oleifera (assembly GCF_029873635.1). Lineage (NCBI taxonomy): Eukaryota > Viridiplantae > Streptophyta > Magnoliopsida > Santalales > Ximeniaceae > Malania > Malania oleifera. The sequence goes on along the minus strand of NC_080428.1, from coordinate 38,429,444 downwards.
AAGAATGGGATCTAGCCTATTAATGCGGTATCGGGTCCTTCACGCTAACGCCTTCTCACCTACTCGCCACATCCAACCAAGACCACCCTAGATTGACTTATTTATAGACCAGACATGAATACATCAAATGCATTGGACAGCTGAAGAGTCTTGTAGAATTATGTGTGTTGTGTCCCTAGCTTGACCCGTTGTATTTAAAGTAGGTATTCTACATATTTTTTATTTATTTTTCTTTCTTCTGCTCATTCTTTTATGCATTTTTATTTCATGGTCAATTAGGACAATTTTCATAACTATTACATCTTCATACCTTTGAAAGGAAATTAGGCACAAAAAGGAGTTCATAAAATAAGTTTATAGCTAGGAGTGACTTAATTTTCATGTCTTGAGTAGGCTACAAGACTTAGGTTTGTCTCTCCCCACTAGACATCAACTCTATGCTAGCAAATGCAAAAACTGGGACTAGAGGGCAAAAAATCAAGAAAATAAAAGGAAAGTTAACTTCCGTAAACTCAGAGTTTGATGTCAACAACTCAAGAAATAGACGAAAGGCTTAATAGTACCTTATAAGGTGTCATAGTCGCCAAGATTGTTCTATTAGTGCTCTCAAGGAACCCTAAGTGCTATAAATCACGTGAAAGTGCGTTCTTAGCCTTGTAAAGTACCATGTGAATACAAAAACTTACATAACCATCTTAATACAAACGAATTGCTAGTCAACCCACATAGAGTGGCATATCAGTACATAGGCTATGTTATGTGAAACTAAGCACAAGTAATTCACTACTTCGTTAGCGAGCATAGCATGGTCATATAATTGATAAACCTATGTATATAACATGTGGGTAATATAAGAGTATATAAATGGTATATACAATGTTAACATGTCATGAAACAAGTGATGTTCACTGTAAAAGTTTAAAAATTGTCATTTTGTGCTTAAAATTGTACCATGTAGTGTTTTCCTACCCCTAGCCCCAACTTAAAACTTCAGTGTCCTTATTGAAGTGTGGAAAGAAAGAACCTAAAATGCATGGGAGAGGAAACACTATGGTGCTATGAAAACAACAGTGTACCTGCATTAGTAATAAACATATAGGATCCAGAAAATTGCATGGATGCAATAGTACACTGAAACACAAAAGACATATAAACTAAAAGCACCACATTATTTCATTAAAATCATAGGTAGTACAATGTATATAAAGACATTACAAGCATAGGTACATCTTTTCAAAGTATGGTGAAACAAAAGAAAATACAAAATAAAAGAAAATACAACTGAAAGTGTGTGTAGAAGCACAATACATATATAGAGGTTGCATCAAAAGATTGATCCTACGGATCTTGCCCTATTCTAGTCCTCCTCAGTACATCTGTGGGCTTCATATTCAGAATCATCGCCTCTTAAGTCACTTGATGTGTCAAATGGAGTATCCACCTTAGATTGGTGGCCCTCATCCAAATCTGCACTCGTATTAGCCTCCTCCTCGTTAGCAATACTGCCAGATACGGCTGGCGAAGTAGATGAAGTGGGAGCAGGGGATGGCACTTGAGTAGGGCTCTACGGGACAGGTGCAAGTATCGCCTGTGGAGCAGATGAAGTAGATGGCGAGGGGACGTCCCTAGGATGAATTCTACCGTACCTTTTGATGATGGGTGGTGGTTGTACCTAAAGAGGTACTAAGAGCCTTAGTATGTCTAATTGTAGAATTAAGCCTGTGGTCATAGCTGGGACCGGAAGTGGAGGAGTTGACGGCTTATGGACTGGCTCTATGAATGTGGGCTCTTCAATAGAATGCACGGGGGATTGAGTCTCTCCCGCGGTGGTAGAAGGTGACGGGATCTCTGCAGGAATGGTTTCCTCATCACCCTCACTAGAAGACTTAACCTCAATCATAATCATCGGGCTTCCCAGTGAAAAGGTCTGAGGAGGGGAAGACGAATGACTTGGCAAACGCTCAGCTAGTGAAGTTATGGGAGATGAGGAATGGAGCAGAGAGGCAGGGGGTGCAGGAAAGAGAGTTGGGTCTGTAGTCGGCTCTATCGCAGTAACGAATCCCAGAAGAATGACCGAGTCTATGGCTTGTGGGAAGCTGGCACGAAGAGTCTCGAAGATAGCCTGAAAACCCTGGTACATTTCTACCTACATCGATTCCATATTTTGCTGTATAGACACTATAAAACCTTGGAAGTCCTATCGTAGGTAGCTCAAACAGTCTCTTACCTCTAGAATCGGAGTGGGGGAAGGTGGAGGAGGAGCTACTGCTGAAGGGACGACTTTTGGTAGTGCTGCTGTGGACGGCAAGGAGGAGGTACTAGTGGTCAGGCGGGAGCATCCTCGGGGTCATAATAGAAATTCGGGATGGTGAACTTTGACCTTGAGACTCCCTCAAAAGGTGCTCATTTGTTGACCTTCTACCGGGCTGTGGCCACTAACTGCAAGCTCTAACGCCACGTTCTCTTGGTGATAACCTCGCCAATAGGAATGTGCACATCTAGGTCCCCCAGATTGATCTTTAAGCGCATCATCATAGCTATGATCATCTGTGCATATGGAATAAAGGGGCACCTCGGCTCCCTAGTAGGCTGACCATGGATGGGCTTTGGCGGTGGCCTCCTCAGCTTTGGATGCTTTATGTTCTTCACATAGAAATTTATCATTTCTTCCCAAATTAGCTAAGGGATGTTCACCTTCGTGTTACTGTGAATTGTGTACAAGACTTGTAAATGGATGCCTTGCCACTCCGAATGATGGCCTGATGTACAAATGTTATGTTGGAGAATCATATCCCAAAGGAAAGGTAATCTGGTACCCTACTCCACATTGTGCATGTGCCTCGTATCATATTGCCTCCGTTATTGTATTGCCCATGGAACATCTACTTAATGACATGGTGAACATATGAAGAGTCAAGTGCTTCCCATGGCATGGTGTTGGCCTCTAGATTGGCCTATGACCTATCAATCAAGGCGGGGGTGAGCTTAATTCCCATGCCCTAAACTACAGTCGTTTAACTTCCTGTCTTCGGGTCGTGGTGCATATTCTGATAGAATTCCAGAATCAGCTCATAATGGTAGGAAGCAGTTAGCAGGGTCATGTAGCGGTCAAATTTCCTCGTTTCAAGGACTGCAATGCAGCATTTATTTTTTTCAAGGACCTGAGTTTCGTCCAACCGAAATGTGTTCATCAGCTAGAAATCATAGTCATCCAAGGACATTCGTTGAACAACCTACCTTCTTCTCTCCTTCTCAGGATGTGGCTGTGTTGTCTGGCCTCTTGATGATGCTGGAGTAGATGGTGTGGGATTGGACCTTAAGGAAGGTTTGTCTTTCAACTGAACAGTAGCTCTCTTATGCTTAGTAGGCCAGACGATTAGGGTTGCCTGGAAGCAACTCTAGATGTTGGACGGCAAGGCATTTCTGAAGCACTGGAGAATGGGTGAAGTGAAGTAGAGGTAATGCATGATATAAAGAGATTGGGGAAGAAAAAAATACAGAGAGAATGAAAGGATGAGAAAACCACTCACCCAAAACGCAAATATGCTTTGCTAAAAGGGGCTTCGCATGAGGGGAGGTGCCTTCGAAGCTAGGGCTCACTGGAGTGGGCACCGGAAATTCGTTGGGGGCTTGGCGGAGATGGATGGAGTCTGGGAGACTAGGTTAAGGGGAGGGGCGATGAAAGTTCAACCGAGAAATGAAGATATTGGGAGTTGAAGGATTGCGAGGGAAAAATGGTTTTAAATGACTTTTGATATTCGTGACCAGGTCGCATCAGTTCTAATGCTGGTCACACCTAGTTGCATCCCTTGCTCGAACAAGAAAATAGACTCCCAACCATGTCGCACCCAACTCAATGCTGGTCGCGACCATGGTCAAACTTCTCAGTAGTTTTTAAGTCCAGAAAAGCTCAGAGACTCAACCAGGTTGCACCAATGAAGAGGTGGTCGCATTGTTGGTCGAATGTCTCAGTACTTTGGAAGCTTAGAGGACTTTTAGGGCTTCGATCAGGTCGCCAGTATGCGTGATCGGTCAGAAAAACTCAAGGTGAACGGGGTAGGCTTCAGCTCTCCTAAGTTGAATTGCGTAAAGAACGATTACGGAAGAAAGGTTCACACTCGTCCCTAAATCTAAAAGGATCCTATCAATTGTGTAATCACCAATTACACATGAAATGGTTGGAGCACCATGGTCCTTTAGTTTAGAAGGAAGGTGACCTAATAGAATTGAGCTCACTTGCTCGACCAGTCTAACTTGTTTATTCATATGCACCCTTGATTTTCGTTTCTGCGTGCACAGGTCCTTAAGGAACTTGGCATATGTGGGCACTTGTTTAATGACATCCAAGAGAGGAATATTGACCTTAACTCATCGAAATGTGTCCATAATGGACTCAATTGTGGGCTCCTTCTTAGATTTGAAAGGTGCTTGAAGAGCTGCAGGGTAAAGAGTTGCAAAAACATAACGGGAAAGTGCCCCATCCTTGGAGAGGGCAGGTGTCTCGGTATCAGCTATCGGACTAGGAGAAAGGGGATCACATTCTGGTTCTTTTCTCATCTTTTCCATACCCTTTTCTTGGTCTAATTTCTCCCTGACCCTATTATTTATCTCCCTTCCACTCTAAAGAGTTGTTATGGCATGGACTTGTGCATTATACGACGAAGTTCTAGTAGCCAGTTCACATTCTACTCCATATTGGCCTTTAGGGTTCACTAGAGGCTGGCTCGACAACTTACCCTCATCTCTCCTACTCAAAGAAATAGCTAGTTGCCCCATTGTGGCTTCTAACTTGGCAATAGATTGGGAGTGAGAGTGGAGTAATTTTTGGTCTATGTGGCGATCGACTTCTATGCCCTTGAGGGCTTTCAACACCATCTCCTAGAAAGAATCATACTTAGGTAGAGGAGGAGACGGTTGCTAAAAAGATGATGTCTAGGGGCTGGAACGGGAGGATTTTGGTCATTATGGTATGGGTGAGGAGGTGGGGCATTAAGTGCTTGTTGAGGTCTTTGGGATTGGAAATCTAGACCTTGTGGTTTCCAAGAGAAGTTAGGATGCTATTTCCACCCAGATTTGTACATGTTTGAATAGGGGTCATTTGATGACCTATCATACCAATTGTGGGTAGCCTTCACTTCTTCCTACACAAACTTAGGCTAGGAAGGCGCATAGGGGCAATTGTAGCATGTATGTGAAGGATCAGAACATATGGCACACATATCTACACATGCTGCTAGCTGTGGTTGTTGTCCTAAGGACAAGAACTGGTCTAGATTTTGAACTCTTGCGTGCAGTGTGGGTGGTAGGTCATTGTCCATGGCTAGCTCGTAGACTCCCTTAGATTTGGAAGTGGATGGTTCAGATAGTCTATGGGCAGCAACAACATGTTGCTAAGAATTCTCGGCTAGATTCTCAAAGAGAACCCAAGTCTCATTCTCGTGCTTGGTGAGGAAAGTACCTCCATAAGATGCATCTACCATGGACCGGTCTCGTTTAGCTAATCCTTCATAGAAGGTCTGAACCAATTGCCACCTAGGGACCTGATGTGTGTGCACACTTACGTAAGAGGTCCCTAAAATGCTCCCAAGTCTAAAAAAATAGGTCCTCATCCAACTGTGAGAAACTAATGATGGTTCTCCTAAGTTGGCAAATCCTCCCAATTGGGAAGTACTTCTTTAAGAACTTATGCTGCATGGTAGCCCAGTTGGTCGTCATGTTCAGCTCGAAGGACATTAGCCAATATTTGGTCTCATCCTTCAGAGAGAACAGAAAAAGCCTTAAGTAGAGGGCATCATCATAGAAATTATGGCTGCAGATGGTGGAATAGATTTTGAGGAATTCATCTAGATGCTTATAAGGATTTTCATTAGAATTCCTATAAAAATTAGGAAGCATCGAGATGATGGAAGTCTTGATCTTGAATTGCACCACCTCAACATTTGGGTATTGGATACAAGACGGCGATGTGTAGGTATTGGGTACAAAGTAGTCCCTAAGAGGCCAAAGGGGTTGCTCGGCCACCATAGGTTGGCAAGGAGCTTGGGGTTCTGGGTTTTGAACAACGAGAACTGGATTACATTCGGCTATGACTTTGGGTTTGGACGACTTAGCAAACTCGAGATTCGAAGTGGGTTTCCCAAGGGACCTATGGGATCTCTCAATCTTGGAGTCTATAGGTACTGACTCTGGATCCAAAGAATGCAATCCCAGCATACACACTTATAGCACACAAAATCAAGACTTATATATATAAAACAAAAAAAAAAAAAAAAAAAACAAACAAACAAAGAAAAACAAAACAATAATATGCTAAACTAGAAATTGGTTTATAACCATTACCTAGTTCCCGACAACAGCGCCAAAATTTGGTAGGCTCGCCAAGGCTTGGGTCCTCAATTACCAAAAATACAATTTATAAAACCTAACTAATCCCAAGTTTTGTAGAAAGTGAGTAAGTCGAGTATCAATCCACAGGGACTAAGGTGCAGTTATTCACCACTTCTAATCTAGTTTACTATAGCTTTATGTAAAAGAAAGTAAAAAGAAGAGATTTTGATTTGTTTTTCTAACAACCTAGTGAAAGCATGTAAATTTTACTTTAACTCTAGTCCTACAGAGTAGTGCTCAGTTCATGAATCCAACTTAGATTGTCGTGTGTGTAAACTACGTTCGGTTAGCTATCCGTATTACGCTAGACGATGAAAGGAGTCATTCGAGGGCATAGGGTAGCAAGGGTGCACCAATCGTGTAACGACCTGCTTAATTTCCATAAATATTGTTTTTTCCCTTAATATAATATAAACCACAATAACCAATTTAGCATATCATAATCAACCTGAACCCGTGGGTACCAAGGATAAAACAGAAATGCATAACGGAAGCCTAAGCAGCAGGAAACATACAATTATAATATAATAAACACAAAACCATCCATCACAATACCATAGTTACTACATCCATTACATTTATATACACATCCCAAAAAGAAAGTCTTAGGGACATTTCCCACAAAATCCAACCGTCCCCACCAAAACTTACCCTTCAAAGAGGGCGGATCAATAGTACTATCTCAGTGGAGCTTTATCCGCTCTCCTATCAGGGGCTCTTGAAAATTTCATGTAATTTAGGGTGAGACACCTCTCAGTAAGGGAAATAAACTAATACTAGTGTGTGGCAACATGAGTATTTCCGTGTTCTATATAAAATCATACATAAATATATCAGTATTACTATCTGTATCATATCTGGGAAACATATATTCTCATATCATGGCAGAACATACATGATTTTCATAAACATAATTCATCTTATATAATATAATACGAAAACAACCCTAGTAGGTTAGCTGGCTGTTGTCATGTATTACCCCCACATGACTGGGTTGTGTGGCCGGAAGGCGGGACCTGACAATGGTTGGCCAACCACTGCCAAGTCAAAAGTACAGTCTATAAGTCTGATGGGTCTGCTAGACCCGGTCCGTACACCAGGGGTGCTCACACTTCTTAAAACCACATCGACCATCCAACCTCACGCTACTCCGTACAACAGCATTAACACAAATATCATGATAAATCATGAACACATAGCATTGATACCGTGCAAGTGCTAGCCTAAACCAAGCCAATTAGGTTCTGATAACATATAGCATATAATGACACTGTGATACATGGATATTTCCTACCATTAATTATCAAATCAATCATAGCATTTTGCATATATACGTATATCATGAAAATCATCGGCCTATACGCCGGTATTTCATATTTTACCATAGCTCGGCCCATACGCCGGCAAATCATATTCATAGCTTAGCCCGTACGCCGGCAAACTTATTCATAGCTCGGCCCATACGCTAGCAAACATATCCATAGCTCAACCGTTACACTGGCAAATCATATCCATAGCATGGCCCATATGCCAAAAAATCATATCCATAGCACGGCCCATACGCCGGCAATACATGTAAAAATTCTCAGCCCGTACGCCGATTTTATTATAAAAATCCACATCATTATCATATTCCCAGAAAACAGTATTTCATTATAATTTCTACTCATGCCACACGAATTAGGTTTCATACATATTAAAACATATCATCTTTTACAACAGTATTTCCCAAACAAAAAATATATATAAATATATATTTATTTTTCTAAAATCAAATGCTGTAATAACATACATACATTTTCATAAAATAACTAGTTTAGTTTATCCCCTTACCTGATTCTTGAAAAGGCCCCTAAGAAAATAGTTCTGCACCTGCAGGGTTCTCCGTTTAACACCCTGAAAACGACATTTTCTAGAACTAAAGTTCAGTATTTCTACACGTACTACGCTTTCTACAACTGTCAAAAAGCCAAATACTGAGTAGAAAGCCTTACCCTGAATTTGGAAAGGATTCCGAACTAGCCCCACCAACGATTTACTCCAGTAGATATGTAGAGAACTTCCCCAGGAGTGTCGTGGTGGCTTCAGATGGTCGAACCGGCCAAAGATTGGCCCTAAATCTTAGAGAGAAGTGAGGGGAATTTAAGGAGGAGAGAGAGGAGGTTTATGTGGCCAAATTAAGCTGAAAAATCGAGTTTAACACTATTTATACACTGGCCTTCGTCGATGAGCCATGTCACCTCATTGACGAGGTCATGAAGACAACTCGTCGATGAACTCTCTCCTCATCGACGAAATTCAGAATCACCCAAAACCTCTCTCGGTATTTTCTCATCAATGAACCACACCCTTGTTGATGAGCCCAATATGCAACATCATCGACGAAGTCCTGCTTTTGGCCCTCTTAATTTCCTTTTCTCGTGTTCGTCAATAAAGACCTGCTTTTGCCCCTCTTAATTTTGTTTTCTCCCTTCATTTTATTATTTAAATATTATAATTCCTTTGGGTCACTACAAATCGTCCAGAGCATGATCGGGAACATGAGTATACCCTATCTTAATGATCACGAAAACCATTTTAGTATCACTACATATATTTGACCGACTTTATAGCAGTGCTATCCTATTCCTAAGACTTCATCACAATCTAAGCATTGAAAGTGCATGAAAGTAAAAGCATGGTATTAAAATCAAAGCAAGTAAAGTGCAAGGTATTTAAATGAAAGCATGTACAAGAAAGCACGTAAAATATGGCTTTAATTGCAACTTAATAGTCTACCACTAACAATCAAGCATACAACCGAGAACCAAGATCGGAATTTAAATGAAAAGCATGTATATCTAATCTACTGTGGCTCTCAATGGCGTTTTAGGTCTGTCACTAACCTAAAAGAGGCCAAAGAGAAACCTTAAGAATATATTCGGAACTATTATTTATACCCATTAAGGTGTACAAGGTTTGAATTTCAAAATAAGAAAGTTTGCAACAAATTTCACGCAGAAGGTCATCGCTTTCAACCAAGCCACATCCATGCTTTCCATTGGTCGTGCCCTGGTCGAGGCTCGTGGAAAATCAGGAATTTGAACTTCAGCATCTTCGACTTCGTCGCACCAATGGGTCTTGATGGTCGAGCTACTAATTGAGACTTGCAGTATCTCAATCTTCAGTTCAGCTCAGGAACTCGACTTGGTCGCCTTTCATGGTCTCCCTAGTCGAACCTTGCAGCATTTCTTCTTCAGTATAAACCTTGGAGTCTGTATCTTGTGACCCGGCCACTCCTTGTATTGTTGGTTGCACCACATGGCTGAATAGAGTAGTTTCTCCTTTGATGTGTGTTGAGGCTCTAAGAGCTTGGTTGGGCATCTGATTTAGGCTTTGTGCACTCTAATTACTCCCTTGGCTTTCACAATACTTAACTCCTAAGTTTTAACCTGTATTTCCTGAAATACTAATAAACCTTGCATAACTCCAAACTATGTTAACAAAGGGTATATACAAGATAAAAGAAGACAAAACAAAGGTAGATAGGGACTTAAAATAGTGCATTTTAGGGACTCATCATGAACCGTAGCGTAATCCATATAGAGGACTGAATCCCTAATTAGGCTATCCTATCCCCAAGGGTATCATCACTTTCGAAGATGTAAACTTGCATTGTATTTAAATGAAAGCATATAAAAGAAAGCATATAAATGAAAAGAGTAGATGAAAGTAGTAAAGGAAAGTATGTAAAGATGGCTTCAATTGCAAGCTCAATAGTCTGTCACTAACAATCAAGTATACAACTGAAAACCCTAATCTACTTGGCAACACAAGGAATGTGAAGGTTGTCATAGGCCTTCACAAATCAAAGCATGAACCAGAACAAGAATGAAAATCAAAAAGAGTAAATCTACTCTGCTTTGGTTCTCAATAGCTTTCTAGGTCTGTCACTAACCCAAAAGAGGCCAAAGAGGAACCCTACGCACATAGACAGAACTTTGTTTTTTTACCCAAAAGGGTTTACAAGATTTGAAATTCAAAATAAGAAAGTTTTCAGGAAATCTCGCGTAGAAGATCGTCGCTGTCAACCTAGTCGCACCCATATTTTCTCTTAGTCACACCCTAGTCAAGGCTCATAGGAAATCAAGAATTCAAACTTTAGCATCTTTGACCTAGTCATGCCAATGGGTCTTGTTGGTCGAGCTACTAGTCGAGACTTATAGGATCTCAACGTCAGTTCAACTTCAGGAACCCGACTTGGTCTCCCTTCAAGGTCTCCCTAGTCGAGCAGTTGGTCGAGACTCTCAGTATCTCTGGCTTAGTTAGCTTCAATATCTTGACCTGGTTGCCTCTGAGGGTCACTTGATTAATCACTTAGTCAAACCTTGCAGCATTTCTTCTTCAGTCTAAACCTTGGAGTCTATAACTTGTGACCTAGTCACCCCTTGTGTTGCTGGTCGCACCACATGGTCAAGCAGAGTCTTCTTTCCTTTTGATACATTGAGGATCTAGGGCTTGGTTAAGCATCTAATTTGAGATTTGAACTTCCCAATTACTCCCTTGGCTTCTCGTATTGCTTAACTCCTCGGTTTTAACCTGTTTTTCCTAAAGCATGAACAAACTTCGCATAACTTTCAACTATGATAACAAAAGGTATTTACAACATACATGAAGACAAAAAAAGGTAAATGGGGACCTAAAATTCATGAAATACGGATGACAAAGAAAAACAAAGATTCTGTTGTGGTATATTGCATACTTTGAAGTGTCTCTTAATCCCATGCTGCTCACACAACCTTGTGAAATTTGAATCCGTGTACTCAGTACCATTGTCATACCTAAAGCATTTAATCTTCCTCTTTGTCTGTTTTTTTACTTCAGCTTTCCACAAGTTGAACTTGGCAAACGTTTCTGACTTATGTCACATGAAGTTCATTCAGACCTTTCGTGAGTATTCATCAATAAAAATCATGAAATATGTATGTCCTCCCCATGATGCTACCCTTACTGGCCCCCAAACATCCGTATGAACCATAGTCAAGAATTCCCTCTGTTTTGTGCGTGGCTATCTTGAATTGCACCCTAATCTATTTCCTAAGAATACAATACCTGCAAAATTAAGCTTGCATGTTTTGACACCCTTCGATAGATTTCTTTTATGCAACTCCATCATCTCATGCTCACCCATATGACCTAACCGCATATGCCACAAGACTATACTATCTAATTTAAACTCTGCAACTATAGCTCCACCTACAACTATGGTACCTAGCAGTGTATAGATATTTCCTGCTAATTTCTGCCCCTTCATCATGGTTAAGACACCTGTACTCACCTTCATTACTCCACTTACAGACTTGTAATTAAACCCATTACAATCCAAAGTGCCTAATAAAATCAGATTCATCTTTAAATCCGGCATATGTCTAACATCACACAACATTCTAACGACACCATCAACATTTTAATTTTTGATATTCCCTATTCCAACAACTTTGCATGATGTATCATTACTGTTGACTTTATGAGTCCAATTCCATTTTGATTATGACAAATCCAAAGTATCTTACCTATGCATTGAATACTTGAACATGTCTATAATCTATCACGCACGAATGGTAAGGATACAATGGAAGCCATGAGGAACTCAAAGCTTACGTCACATGATGGCAACCTAAAGAGAAAAAAGAATGAAGACTTAATATTTTCAATTGTAATTGCATGTGGTTTTAATTTGTAATATGTATATCTTGCATGATGTGATTGAATACTCAATTTGGACCATAGATTGACCATAGGGAACCAAAAATTTTCTAGAAAAAAGTTTTTATAAATTGCCACACTCATACACAAAACATTTGAAAAGTTTTAAGGTCAAAAACATGGCTAAAACCATGATTTTACCTAAGCTCAGTCGGCTGGCCAAGAAGGCCCAATTGACCGACCTTGCCCTTATGGCTAGTTACTCATTTTACAAAGGCCCAGTTAGCCAACCCCTTCATGCTTTATAAGCCCTAGTAGACTAGCCTGTTCAGTTGGCCAGTATTGAAGAGCCCCAGCTAACCGACCCTAAATGAACTGGAAAAGCCCAGTCGATCAGCCGAATGATTCGGAAGACCGGATCTTGAGCCCTAGTTGACCGAACCTCAGTGATTTGAATATCGCCTTGGCCCAGTCAACCAGAGCCACTGCCAGTCGACCAGACCTCTTGGGTTGGGCAATTTTTCAAGCCGAAAAAAGTTATTAATTCCAAATTAAACACATTAATAATGCCCAAATGGTCCGTTAACGATCACTTTTTGAAGAACTATATAAATAGCTTTCCCAAAAGCTCATTTAACAACTTTTGATTATCTTGAATATCCTTTAAAATACTTTGTGCTTTATTTCTCTCATCCTTACACATACAAGCAAGCATTTACTTTCTTACTCTTATTCCTTTGAAAAATATATTTTAAAGAGAGTATTAATATTCTTTCACTCCTTTCATTTGCAAATCATTATTGCTTTTGAGGGTTGTTGAAGAATCATTCTTTTGAGCATTTTATTTCATCATCAAAAAGCATTTACTCTCAGTCAATCTATTATTTTGAAAATCATTTCTTGAGAGTAAGTCTAGAGTTTCTCCCACTTATTTTCTTGATAAATATTTTTGGAGAAACTTCTTATAGCTTGTGAAGCTTTGTGCATCTCCATTGCAAGATTCAAAAGCTCACATTGTCTTTATTGCAAAAATCATTTTTGAGCTAAACGCTAGCCTCTCCTACTCTATATCTTTGAATATCATTTTTGGAGAAAACTCTTAGGGGTTCTAGCTTTTTGAAAAGCACTTATTTCTTATTTCATTTTTGAGTCAAAGATCACACATTTTTTTATTTCCTCTCATTTTGAAGAGAGGAAAACATACAAATTCTATTGAGCATAAATCCCATCATATAAAGTGCATCTATTTCAAATTGTACAACTAAGCTTTCAAGAAGCATTTTCCTTGTACACAAATACATTTTATCATTTGTATATACGGTTTGGATTGTGAATCGTGGAGAGGTAGCTTCGCCTTGTGTGAAAGAAAAGAAGCGAATTGTAATGGGAAGCTCCGCCTGGTTTTTAAGGAATGGATAGTGGAATCCTTGGGTGGTTTGCCCAAGGCAAGGACGTAGGTTGGGTTGGCCGAACCCCGTTAAAAATCTTGTGTTTGCTCTTTTTCCCTTTACTTTTTAAATTTCCGAACTTTTATGCTTTCATTTATGTTATTGTGATTATTGTGCTTGCCTTAATATTGTTAGCATTTAAATATTTATTGACTTGAGATTGATTGAGAAATATTGATCGCTTAGAAAGACCCTAGGTTGTGTAATACTGATTATGATTTTGAAAATAAGATATTAATTGACTTAAATTTTTAAAAGATCCAAATCACCCCCCCTCTCTTGGGATTAGACCAAAAAATCACAATTACCCATCAAAATAGAACCAAAATTTACTAACATGCAGGTGTTGAACCAATCTTTATTGGGTGTCATGTGATAGGAGCATTCTGAATCCATAATTCAAGAATCTATGAGATGATCTGAATCAGATGAAACATAAAACATGTCCTCGTCACAGCTCTCTGAGTCTTCTTCTTCCACTACATTCACAGACTTTGATGGACCCTCTTTATTCTCTACATTCCCCTTCTTCTTCTCTCGAGAATCTCGTTTTATGTGCCCCTTTTTCTCGTACTTAAAACATTGTATGTCCTTCCTCTTAATTGAATTATATTGGGAAATATTGTTACTCGATCCACTCTGGGATTGGCTTCTCCTACGTTCCTAGTTACCCCTCACCACAAGCCCTTCACCTTGTAAACTCTTATCGCTGGCTTTCTTCCTCTGATGTAAACCTAAAAAAGCACTTGTGTTTCCTCCAATTCGAGAGTTTCTTTTCCCCCCATATTAGAGTTGTAACCAAATTTTTGTACGTAGGAGAAGCAGGTAGGGAATTCAATAACATCAACGCATTGTCTTCGTCTTCGAACTTGACATCAACTCATTTCAAATCACTAATGATCTGGTTGAACCCGTTGATGTGCTCGTTAAAATATGAATCCTCGGACATCTTAATACCATACAGTTTCTGCTTAAGATAAAACTTGTTCGTCAACAACTTGGACATATACCAAATTTCCAATTTCAGCCAAATTGTCATCGGTGATTCCTCATCTATAACGTGATATATCACGTCATCAGTTAGACAAAGCATGATAGTTGCCACAACCTTTGCTTCCAGTTCCTTCCAATTCATGTCGTCCATGCCTTCCGGTTGCTTTCTATATAATGCCTTCACCATGCCTTGCTGTACTAACAAATCCTTGACCCTCCTCTACCATAATCTGAAATTTCCAGATCTGTCAAACTTGATCGTGTCGAACTTTGTAGAAGAAATCCTAGCCTTTGTAACCTATGAATTTGATACCAATTGTTGTGAATAATGATCGTGCTGCAATTATGATGAATGATACTAAATAACATAAAGATTATTTTATTTTATTTTTTTTAACAAAGAGCCGGTAGCCACCCACAAAGTGGCCCCGTCCCAAATTTATTAATAAACCCTCACTTGTGGCGAAGGAAAATTGTGGTTACATTTCAAGGCATTTGGGAGATTACAAAAAATCCTCCCAAAAACAAACCACAAACATAAACCATAAATAGAAAAAAATCAAAACTAAACAACGCTAACCAAACGACCCAACCTAAACAAGCCTAACTCAAACATCCAAGCAAACTAAATAAAACTAATTGAAAGAAAGGGCGAAAGAAAAAACATTAACATCTAATGTTAGGGAAGCCATGACTATCAAGTCTCAATATACCTCTAAGCTTTCTCTAAAGCTCATCCCCCTCCTTAAATTGAAATATCATACCTTCTTCACCTTGACGAGCTAGGTAGTCAGCATCTTGATTACCCTCTCTATAAATGTGTTGAATAGAGAACTGAAGAAGGTTTGAAAGAAAGAAAACTATTGTTTGTGGTGTGGCTCTTATACTTGGAGTTTCATAAACACAGGAAGGAAGAAGAACATGGAGGGGCTACACAACAGGGACTCGTCGATGAGTGCCCTGAGCTTGTCGACAAGTAGATACCACGAGCCATAATTACTCATAATTGAAAACTCGTCGACAAGAGTATGGACACATCGACGAGTGGTCTGCTTCGGATCGTCGACGAATCCTTATACTCGTCGACGAGTGTCACCTGGGCTATGAAGAGAAATTCAAAATTTGAATTTGGACATTATGGTAGTTAGGTATTTGGAGGGAAACCTCTGAGAAGCTTCTATTTATGTACTTCTTAAAGTATTTTGTATATATAGAACTTTGTAAGACTAGTGTTTTGTTGTTCTTCACATTATAATGAATATTGAGTGTCATTTGCTTAATTCTTATGTGATAAATTGTTGTTTCTCATCCATATTGGTTGTGAATTGTTGAGGCTTGGTGATTTGTTGCAAGTTTACATCTTCCACTCTGTGTGTGTGTGTGTGTGTCCTATACTTAATTCAAATAACAAGAAATTGATATTAGAGTGATTGTTATTATGGCATCAGGATCGTCTTCTGCAAGATTTGACGTTGTTAAATTCGATGGAACCGGAAACATTGGTTTGTGGAAAAGGAGAGTTATGGATATTCTTGTGCAATAGGGAATGACTAAGGCTTTATTTTGTGTTCAACCAGTTGGAATGGATGAGGCAACATGAATAGAATTGGAAGCAAAGGCCATTTCTACAATACACTTGTGTTTGGCCGATGAAGTTCTCTATCATGTGATGGAGGAGGATTCTCCAGCGGTTGTGTGGCGAAAGCTTGAAAGCTGGTATATGTCTAAATCCTTATCGAACAAACTTTTTCTTAAGCAAAGATTGTATTGGCTTAAAATGGTTAGGTTTTGGATTTGAACCAACATATCAACATTTATAATCAAATTGTGAGTGAGTTACCACGTGTTGATGTAACATTAGAGGAGGAAGATAAAGCATTGATGCTATTAAATTCCCTTCCTACATCTCAAACTTATAAAAATTTGATTACAACTCTTACATGGGGCAAAGATAATTTGAATTTGGAAGAAGGGACAAGTACATTGCTTGGTTTTTATCAAAGAATGGTGATTAGCAATGAAGCTTCACATGGTGAATATAACGCCTCGGACCCGCCACGTGGGGCCCGAAGTGTTATGAGACCAAACACACGTCTCTGATACCATTCACGTAGCGGAATTAATTAAATAACCTAAAAAAAAAAAATACCAAAGTTCTATATACACATCTGCAAACCCATAAAATACAATCTCATTCTTCATATTACAAAACCAAAATCAAATATATTAAACGTAAAACTAAATATATATTCGTCCTGTTATCCAACTCACAAAATTAACCCCGCCCTAGAGCTATCTAAGCTCGATCACCGAAAGACTTGAAACGATTGATAAATCGACGGGGTGAGACACCTCTCAATAAGGAAGAAATAAGTTATAACAGTGTATGACTGAAGTGTTTAATATATAATTAAAATACACACACAGTTGTATCCCACTATCCATAACAATCAAGCAAACACATTCATAAACACACAATCGTCAACTTCTCTGTCACCCAATCACATACGCACATACATAATTATTTTTACTGATAATTCCTGAGAATAGGGAAGTATACCCACCCATACAAGTTGTTAGCTTTGGTGAAACCCCAAGAAGGGGGCTGAATTGGGTATTTAAAAATTATCACCTAGGTCAATCGATTTAATAGCAGTATTACACAACCTAGGGCCAATCTATGCGATCAATAAATAAACATACACATACAGTAAAAGTAAAGTGTGGAAAAGTAAACAATACACGCAATATGCTATCGAGGTTCGGCCAAATTGCCTACGTCTCCGCCTTGGCTAACCAGCATAAGGATTCCACTACGGCTCACTTAAATGGATGGAGCGGCACCTAATACAACACGCCTTACTAGGATGGCACACCTAACTTTCCTAACTGGGCCTAAACTAGTCCGGAACTATTCCACAGGGCTAGTCTCCCTCTTCAGGCCCACGCCTGGAATACAAAAAATGATATAAAATTTTTGTACATAGAAATATGCTTCTTCACAAGTAGATATGTACACCAGTATAGCTCAAGCAATATTGCAAGCACGTACGATATGTAAATATGCTCAGTGCTTTAATGTGTGCTAAACACTCAAATAAGTATAGATTATTAGTTCAGATCTAGAGTGTATATCAAAGTAAGATTTGAAACACAGTATGTGAATATTACAAAATCATATCAAGGTTTCAAATATGCTAGCTAGTTGATTCAAACAAACTCAACATGATATTCTCAATGTACTAAGCATAAGGAGTGTTTGAATACAAGTATTGAAAATGATTTTGCACACAAAAAATATAGGCTTAGGTGTCTTGCAATAACAATGCAAGAACCACAACCTTCCAAGTCTTCCCACACAAGATTTATCAAGTTAAATCAGTGGAAGAACTTGATGCTTCTACTCTTAATAAAATCAAACAATCAATATAATCTAATGAGAGTATGAGCAGGCTATATTAGACACAAGCACTTTAGAAATACTTACAATGCAACGACTTTCTTAATTTCCACATTTTTTTCCACAATATAATAAAATCAATATCAAAATGCTCAGTAGATCATTATCCACCTGGACCAGTGGGTACCAGGGATGCATCAGAAACACATCACGGAAGCCTATGCAGCAGGAAACATAAATCATAAACACCTCATTATATCATACGACACAATACCAGAGTTACTACAATCATTGTATTTATATACACACAATACACAACCCAAAAGATATATAGGGCCATCCCACAAAATACATCTGATCCTATCAAAACACTTACCCTTTTGGAAGGGCAGATCAATCGTGTTAGATTAGCGGGGCTTTACCCACTCTCCTATCAGGGGCTCTTGAAATGTTTATAAAATTCGGGGTGAGACACCTCTCAGTAAGGGAAATAAACTAATACTAGTGTGTGACAACATGAGTATTCCGTGTTATACATATACCATACAGAACATATTCAGTAAACTGTTATGTCAAATCTGGGAAAACATATATATCATCAAAACATGGCAGAACATACTGCATTTTTATAAACATATACCTTCTCATATAATAATAATAAAAAAACATTCCTAGTAGGTTAGCTGGCTGTTGTCATGTATTACCCCCACATGACTGGGTTGTGTGGCCTGAAGGCAGGACCTGATAATGGTTAGCCGACCACTGCCAAGTCAAAAGTACAGTTTGCAAATCTGATAGGTCTTTCAGACCTAGTCCGTACACCAGAGGCGCTCACACACTTCTTAAAAATCACATCGACCATCCAATCTCACTCCACTCCGTACAGCGGTGTTATTACAAATATCATGATCATGATGACCATGGACACATAGCAACGGTACCATGCAAGTGCTAGCCTAGACCAAGCCAACCAGGTTTTGATATCATATAACATATACTAAAACTATGATACATGGATATTTCATATCATTAATTATCAAATCAATCATATCATTTTGCTTATATATGTATATCATGAAAATCAACGGCCCGTACACCGGTATTTCACATTTTACCATAGCTCAGCCCGTATGCCAGCAAATCATATACATAGCTCTGTTTGTATGCCAGTAAATCATACACATAGCTCTGTCCGTACACCGGTAAATCATACATATAACTCAGCCCGTACACCGACAAACATGTATAAAAATCTCGGCCCGTACACCGGTTTTTCATTATAAAAATCCGTATTATAATCACATTCCCAGAAAACAGTATTTCATAACAATTTCTACTCATGCCACACTAAACAGGTTTTTCATATATTTAACATACCATCATTTTTAGCAGTATTTTCCAAATATAAATCATATATAAATATATTTATTTCCCTGAAATCAAATGCTATAATATTATACATACTTTCTATAAAATATTAGCTTAGTTTATCCCCTTACCGGATTCTTGAAAAGCCCCTAAATCAAACACTCCTGCACCCACAAGGTTCCCCATTCAACACCCCGAAAACAACATTCCCTGGAACTAAAGTTCAATATTTCTACATGTACTATGCTTTCTACATTTGTTAAAAATCCAAATATTGAGTAGAAAGTCTTACCCTGGATTTGGGATGGTTTCCAACTCAGCCCCACCGACGATTCGCTCCGACAGACTTGCAGAGAACTTTCCCAGGAGCGTCGTGGTGGCTTCAGATCATCGAACCGGCGAAAAAATAGCCCGAGATCTTAGAGAGAAGGGTAGGGAACCGAAGGATAAGAGAGAGAGAAGTTATGCGTAGGAAAATGAACTGAAAAATCACGTTTAACCCTATTTATACTACGGCATTCGTCGACGAGCCACGTCACCTCGTTGACGAGTCCTATAGAAAGTTTGTCGACGAACCTCAACCCTTGTCGATGAATTTTAGGCTTACAAAAATCCTCTCTCGGTATCTTCTTGTTGACGAATCATGTCCTCGTCGACGAGCTCCTCTTATACCCTTGTCAACAAGTCCCCTGTGTTCGTCAACAAGGAGCTAAAAAACAAATTCCTCGGGATTATCCCATCCAAAATGCAATGTTGTCGACTGCCTCCTTCTGTTCCTATTTCCATTTTCCTTTCTTCTTATTATTTAAATGCCATTATTCTTCGGGTCATTACATACAACACTTGAAAGATTAAAGAAAATGAAGCGTATGGGTGTTTTGGAGTAGTATAGGCTAAAAAGAGATTTTTGAATTTGAGAGAATCTTAGCCTTAATCAAATTTCTAATCCTTGCTAATTATTGCAAAAGAACATGTATATATAAGGAAGGAAGAATTTTTGACCGTTGGAGACTCATCGAGGATAATTAGAAAAGTTTAAAACAGGTTTAGAAAAATTAACCCACTTTATCCCTTTTAACTTTTAGTAATAATTAATTTACTCCGCGAGATTCAGGTGCCCGGTCTGAGATTTGGGTGCCCGAATAGACTCACTCAAAAATTCACTTTTTAAAGGTTTAGGTGCCCAAAATAAGAGTTATTGGCTGAACCAAAGTCAGTAGCATTCTGTTCGCGGTTCGGGTGCCCAAAGCTATATTTGGTTAACCAAATTGACCAATTCGATTGCCCGAGGCCATAATGAACATGAAGGTTCGGGTGTTCGGGTAGTTGAAATGTATTCTAACACAGGTTCGGGTGCCCGAGGGAGATACGTTCAAAATGGTTCAGGTGCCTAAACACAAGTCAATAGTTTGACTTGTCCAGGGTTCGGTCGCTCGAAGCATTTTAAACGCAGTGGTTCGGTCGCCCGAGCACTCTCAACATTTTCAATTTAAGTTCAATTTTATCCTAATTTAATTCCCCTAATATAGTGAGTGATGTTGGGACTATAAGCAGAAAGTGTGGGTACCTAAGGTCCAACTAGGGTCTGTTTAAGCATACCTACCTATCATGCATGATGCAAATTATTACAAGCCATAGGATTGTACAGTCCATAATAATATTACATCCCAAAATGAAGAAAGTGAAAAAGAATTACAAATACAATACAAAACTTCTTTATTCATTGGCACGAACACTGCATGCCATCATGATATTTCTTTCAGTTTGAGTACATGTGTAAGGTGAACCTGCATGCAAGTCTTAGTACAAACATCAGTACCAAGAATATTTTTCATTATCAAAACTGGGTGTGACCTATAAGGTTAACAATCTCCCCTAATTTTGCCTCTTCTCCTCCTTTTGGCAACAGTAAAAAGGGCTAAGAAATATATCTTGAAGGCAAAAGAAATCATTTAGATACAAAAGATATATTGGGAGGATTTTTGAAAAATTCGGCAGCATGCTGTTTGAAAATAGAGCATTCCCAAAATAATTTTGTACACAAGTGACCTATTTTGAGTTTTAGATTAATAGTTTATCCACAACTTCCAACTCAAACAGTTCAGTATGATCAAGAATTATTACTTTTAGCATCCAAAAAGATAATATAATCATACAATGCACAAAGAATGACAAAGTATGAAGTATAGCAATTTGATCACACAAGCTATATAACTGGTTATTTAAATGATTTAAATGACATGAAAGTAAGGTTAGACCATAAACATACACAAACCATTACAATTGAAACATATCATAAGCCCGTGGAAGATTTGAGTTAAAGGCACACGACATATGATACCAAAAAGAAGGTTTGAGCATAAACACAGTCTAACTAGTTCGCATGCATTTTTATGTGAAGTTACCTGAACTAGTTATTCAATTAATTTATATATACATATATATATATATATATGTATGTATGTATGTATAATGATGATAAGGAAAGAGATAAAGAGTTTAGTTTTGAAATTTAATCTTGCCAAAAAGTATATGTAAATAGATATATATGTATATATATATATATATATATATATATATATAAATATATATCCCCCTTGATATTTGGAAAAAGTATTGGGGGTGCTTGCTAAAAACGAAATATTAATTTTAAAACAAGTAAGCAACATTTTTCTGGTTTGTCAATTAAGTACATACAAGAATATAATCAGAAAATCACAACCATAATGATCCAAAAAAAAATGTGACACTCGCATGCAAAATCATATGGCAAATACAAACAGTTGTGGCAATGCAATAAATATCAACTTAAGATTTTCACAAATATTATTTCATTTAAGCACATGCCACACTATATTTAAAACATATCTAAGTTAAAAGGTGGTGAGCATAACAGGGCAGATATTTAAATTTAGATGTTCCCCCTATCAATTTGAACCATAGCTTAGATGAAATAAATTACTTAGACCTTGTAAGGGATTGATTTCATTGAATATGCCAAAGTATAAGTGAGCACACAAACCATTCTTCAACAACTATAGTGGATATTTATTAACGATATTTATCTCTAATCAGTATAGTCATCCCTATAGACAACAAGTGCATCGGAAATAGATATTAAGGCATTCTATGCAATTCATGACTCAAAAACATTTCATATCAAATCATAGAACTTTAAGTGCAGGATATAATGTTCAAGGATATCAAAAGAGCCTTAATATTCAAAAAGTGAAATGCTGCGTATAAGTTCTTTGAGCCTTTTCTATAGGGATGGAGTTGAGCTCCTTTAAATGTCTGATGATTATGCTAGGATAAAATTTAATTATTTAATTGATTTTCACTCATCCTTTCAAAAATATTTCAACATTAATTTTACCATAATAATCTATGGACAAGGTTTTATTTTGGAAAAATTTTTCAAAATTTTGGTAGCATGCCTTTTGTAAATTGGACATTTTCCTATAAAACCTGTACCTGATAGGTTCAAATAAGCAATTTATAGTTTAGTTTAAGGCACACGAGAACCTATATCCACTACCAACATACAATACACATCACTACATCCACTATGTAGGAGGCTTTCAATACAAGCATGCAATCTAGTAGTAATCAACAATTCATAAAATATAATCTATCCATTAAAAAATATAAATAGTAGAGAGCAGAGGATAGATTTGAGTTTAGTACAATGTAGTTATTCATTAAGGCATAAAGACATAAATGATATAAGAATATGAGAGCATTTTAATATGTATAGATATGAGAGATAAAAGCTCCCCTTGAGCTATGCACTACTATAATCTTATGCTTTTAATTTTCTTTCATCTTCTTAGCCAAGTGATTTAAGATTCTCAATGATTAAAACTTGGCTCTAGATGCATAGGCTTTAAAAGACCAAAAAGTCACAATCAATATTCCCTCAATGAATGATGCCTATATCTACCTCATCTCTTATGATCTTCAAAAATGTGAGGCACAAGTTAGAATGACTTTTAAATTAACTGATCATTCATAGGTTTCTTTCAAATTTCATTTCATCTTCTAGATTTGAAACCTAATGCAATTAGTTTAGTCATTCAACTTCATTTAAGATTTGAAGCTCTAAAGGATTTGACTTTAAGGTTTGAAAGCTTGTGAACGAAAGTTTACATAAATACTCTTAACAATTAAAATCATTAAGTTCAGAAGAGTATTTAGAATGAGTGGACATGATTCAAAATATTTTCATGGAAGTGGATATGTCCAAACAGAATGGGCAAAGAGCAATAAGGAGTATGTGAATATATTGACCAATGCTCTTTGGAGGATGGAAAGTGTCCTTTAGATATGATCATACAGAGGAGCAAGGATACGAACCAAGGAATGGGTAAAACCTTACCGAATATGATCGTGGTTTGGTATGGATTTCTTGTGGAGGATACAGTGAACCAAAAGTAGACGATTTTTATATTTTAATCACAAAAAGGGAATATTTTGAGTAAATAGTGAAACTAAAATCCCTTAGTGGTTGCCTTTAATTTTGACTATGGAAGGATGTATTTAAGTAAGCCCTAGTTAGAATAGGGACTAATAATCATTAGTGCTTAAGCCTGGAGTAATGACTAAGCTATGGTTAAGGCTTTTATATTTAAAGAAAATTTAATTTTAAATAATATATATCGAGATGGATTCCCTTAAGCTCAAATATGTGCAATGGACAAGATATGCTTAACTTAAGATTTGTATATTCAAGTATGAATTAAGAATTTGAGAATAATATGCTAGGCACAATTGCCTTGTCCATTTGGAAGTGGATTTGTATTCAAACAGCCAATAATTTCATATTTCAACCAATGAATATATGCATTAAGTTCAGATTGGTTATATACTTGGATTTGAAAATTTTCAAAATACTTAGTATGTAAAATTTTAAATAGTGGACATATACTAAGATTTTACATTTTCAGCCTGAACCACTTCCTAAGCCTTTAGTCAACACTATCCCCTATGGCTAATCCTAAATGCTAAGGAAGAATTATGTGATCATGTAATTCCTATTTGAGTAAATTCTTCCTTGAATTTCAAAGGGTTTGTTTTCTTAACAATGCATACCATTTTTCTATCTTTCATTCTTGATGGGTTAGGAGTCGGTGATTCTTTGACTTTCCATTCTCATTTGAGTTTCACACCTTTTCTTTTAAACGGGCAATCAAATTTTACGTGCTCTTTCTTTTTATTTAAGACACATGTGGTGTGAGTGTATGGACTGGAGAAGGTACTAGCATAATGTTTCGATTCTTTTACAAAGTACCCCATGTATAGGTTCTTCCTTTTCCTATTTTCAATTCCATTAAAACTTATACTTTCCTTATCTAAGGTCATCTTTCGTGAACCTAACAACTTATTAAAGTTGTCCTTGCCTCTAGTGAACGTATAGATGATCTTAGATTGGTCTTCTATTTTCTTCTCTAGCTCTTTCATTTTCAAATTGTTAAGGCCCTTGCAAACATCTTGAAGGTTAATGAGTTCCTTAGTCATATTGTTTGCTTTTTGTTCAAGTTCTGCAAATAGATGGTTTTATTACTATCATTATAAATTTTATACTTCAAGACAATCAATTCTTTTTGTAATGATTCATTCTTACTTACTAATTTTTTATTTTCAGATCATTTTCTCTTTCAGCAAGAACTTTAGATTCACATTCTTTCATGCATACTTCATACTTGTTCACTAAAACAGAATATTTCTTATTAGATTTGACAAGTAACTTATGAGTCCTAACATATTCAATTTGCAATTCTTCATAAGTTGGCATGCTTTCATCATCAGTACTATTATATGAGTCACAGTCAGATATATCATTCAAATCAACACATGAATCATCTCCATATTTATCTACTAAAATAGAAGGAACAAAGATAACCTCATTGTTAGTTAAGGCAACAAAGCACTGGTTACCTCCTTCAAGATCAGAAGAGCTTGAGTCACATGGAGAGATCACTTTATTTTTCATGGATGCTCCATATCTCCTCTCAAGTTCATCCTATATCTCCTTAGCATTGCTACAAGCCATAACCTCACACAAAATATTAGAATCTAAAGCATGTAGTAAGGTATTCATCACATCAAAGTTTACCTGCATTAAATTCCTATCACGATCATTTAATTCATATTCAGATTTAGGAACATTAGTACAACCAGTGGATTTCACAGACACACTATCACCCTAATCAATGACTTTCCAGAATTTTCAATTCAAAACTTTCATTTACACAGTCATTCTAAATTTTCATATAGCATAGTTATCACCACAGAATACTGGTAGGTGTGTGACCAATCTTCCCTCACATGAAGGGGATGCACTAACACGAGTCATCATGATCTTTTACTAAATGACATTTAAGTCTAAGTTATGAGACTCTAATACCAATTGTTAGCTTTGGTGCAACCCCAAGAAGGGGGATGAATTGGGTATTTAAAAATTATCACCTAGGTCAATCGGTTTAACAGTTGTATTACACAACCTAAAGTCAGTCTATGCAATCATTAAATAAACATACACGTGCAGTAAAAGTAAAGTGCGGAAAACAATACATGCAATATGTTATCGACGTTCGGCCAAATTGCCTACGTCCCCGCCTTGGCTACACTAGCACACGGATTCCACTATGGCTCACTTAAACGGGTGGAGTGGCACCTAATACAACACGCCTTACCAGGGTGGCGCACCTAACTTTCTTAACCAGACCTAAGCCAATCTAGGACTATTCCACAGGGCTAGTCTCCCTCTTTAGGCTCAAGCCTAGAATACAACAAATGATATGAAATTTTTGTACATGGAAATACGCTTCTTCACAAGCAGATATGTACACCAGTATAGCTCAAGTAATATTGCAAGCACGTATGATATGTAAATATGCTCAGTGCTCTAATGTGTGCTAAACACTCAAATAAGTATAGATTATCAGTCCAGATCTAGAGTGTACATCAAAGCAAGATTTGAAACACAGTATGTGAATATCACAAAATTAGATCAAGGTTTCAAATATGCTAGTTAGTTGATTCAAACAAACTCAACAAGATATTCTCAATGTATTAAGCATAAGGAGTGTTTGAATAAACACTTGATTTATCAAGTTAAATCAGTGGAAGAACTTGATGCTTCTACTCTCAATAAAATCAAACAATCAATATAATCTAATGAGAGTATGAGCAGGTTAGATTAGACACAAGCACTTTAGAGATACTTACAACACTTGAAAGAACAAAGAAAATGAAGTGCATGGGTGTTTTGGAGTAGTATAGGCTAAAAAGAGATTTTTGAATTTGAGAGACTCTTGGCCTTAATCAAATTGCTAATCCTTTCTAATTACTGCAAATGAACATGTATATATAGGCAAGGAGGAATTTTTGACCGTTGGGGACTCAATGGGCATAATTAGAAAAGTTTAAAACAGGTTTAGAAAAATTAACCTAGTTTACCACTTTTAATTTTTAGTAAAAATTAATTTACCTTGCGAGATTCGGGTGCCCGGTTTGAGGTTTGGGTGCCCGAATAGACTCACTCAAAAATTCACTTTTTAAAGGTTCGGGTGCCCAAAATTAGAGTGATTGGCTGAACCAAAGTCAGTAGCATTCTGTTCGAGGTTTGGGTGCCTGAAGCTATGTTTGGTTAACCGAATTAACCAATTCGATCGCCCGAGGCCATAATGAGCATGAAGGTTAGGGTGCCTGGGTAGTTGAAAAGTGTTTCTGACACAGGTTCGAGTGCCCGAGGGAGATACACTCAAAATGGTTCAGGTGCCTGAACACAAGTCAGTAATTTGACTTGTCTAGGGTTTGGTCACCCGAAGCATTTTAAACGCAATGGTTTGGTCGCTCGAGCACTCTCAACATTTTCAATTTAAGTTCAATTTTATCCTAATTTAATTCCCCTGATATAGCGAGTGATGTTAGGGACTATAAGTAGAAAGTGTGGGTACCTAAGGTCCAACTAGGGTCTGTTTGAGCATACCTACCTATCATGCATGATGCAAATTATTACAAGCTATAGGAGTGTACAGTCCATAATAATATTACATCCTAGAATGAAGAAAGTGAAAAAGAATTACAAATACAACACAAAACTTCTTCATTCATTAACATGAACACTGCACGCCATCAAGATATGTCTTTCAGTTTGAGTACATGCGTAAGGTGAACCTGCATGCAAGCCTTAGTACAAACATCAGTACCTAGAATATTTGTCATTATCAAAACTAGGTGTGACCTATCAGGTCAACACAAGTAGATTCCCTTTACTCTA
Organism: Malania oleifera; assembly: GCF_029873635.1. Lineage (NCBI taxonomy): Eukaryota > Viridiplantae > Streptophyta > Magnoliopsida > Santalales > Ximeniaceae > Malania > Malania oleifera. The sequence continues at coordinate 38,401,879 of NC_080428.1, read as the reverse complement.
GTGCTAACACCAGAGCACTCACCTTTCTTAGTTAGCCCTCGGGTGATGTATTCCGATAAATTCTTCGAGAATAGGGAAGGTAACCTCCTATACAAGTGGCTTCCCTCTACTCTGATATCCACAAATAATTAATAGAGTACTCGCCTTCCTTAGCAAGCCCTTAGGTGGAGTAATCTACTTTACTAAAAATACTTAAGCAAATAAAATTAGATGCAACAAATGTCAATCATTTCATAGAGTTCCAGACATATGTGCACACCACAATGAATCCACACATGATATACACATTATCCATTCTCACCCACACATGGCACATATCCACAAAATATGCAACGTCCACACAAGACTTATCATACATACAACATACATGTCCACACATGATACACGGTCCACACAGGACTAATCAACACACAGATTACAACACAAACACCTTATTTATGGTAAATAGGTAAACAACCTCCTCATACCACTTCCAATGTTTACCGCCTAATATAAACGCCTATATAATGACCTCCTCATACCACTGCCAATGTTATATGACGATTATATCAGGTATGATATAACAACCTTTTTATACCACTGCTAACACTATATCGCAATTTACATGAACCATAGCACAAATCAAAAGCAAATCCAGCCACTCAAACACATCCACACATCTACCATAGTATACACAATCGCAGCCCAAACAGTATTCACAATCACAATAAATTATCATCCCACAGTACTCGCAACCATTTAATTTTCAAAGCTATTTTCATGCCATACAATTTTTCCCAATATACACCGCTCATCCACAACCAACTAGTATTTCCAACCAAATAGAAATCGCAGTCCAAATAGTATTCACAATCACAATAAATTATCATCTCACAATACTCGCAAGCATTTAATTTTCAAAGCTATTTTCATGCCACACAAATTTTCCCAATATATTATATATTTAAAAACAGTATTTCCATTACCTGCACAATTCAAAAAATTATACCTAAATATGTAGAGTTTATACCCAAAATTAGCTGGTTTAAAATTAATAAAAATATTGTTATAAAATATTCCCTTTTACCCGCTCCTCAGGATTCCTACCTAAATCAAACAAAACGAGACCCTATATTCCAAAAATCCTAACTTTATCAAATCTTAGAAAATACCCATTTAATACTTACTAGGTTCCACATATCTCAAAATAATAATAAAACCTTAAATTATCTCACTACCCTGGTTTTGGGATGTTTCCCAAATTTCTCAAATCGAAATTCTGCTCCGCCTATGTTGCAGAGAATCTTCCTAAGAGTCTCGTGGTAGCTTCCGATCATTGAACTGAGCTAAATCCAGGCCGATTTCGAAGAGAGAAGGTATAGGGGCCTTTTTTAGAGAGAGAAATAGAAGGAAAAATGAATTCCTTTTCTGAAATTCTGATTTTTGCCTATTTATAGGCAACTTGCCACATGGCCTCGTTGACGAGCCCAAGAACACTACTCATGGACGAAACTAGGAGTTCGTCGACGAAATTTAGAAATATGAAAACCTCTCTCAGTAAATCCTCATCGACGAGACATGCATACTCGGCAACGAGGCTCAAAAGATTGCTCGTCAACGAGTGCCTGCTTGTTTCCTTTTTAAAATTTCTTTTCCCTTTTCTTCTATTTCTCCTTTTTCCTTTTATTATCTTCCTTATTACTTTAAATTGTTAAAATTTTTTGGGTCGTTACAGTGAAGGACTTATTGTAAAAGGTAATCAAGAACATGTGAGATGTAAGTCCCAAGGTAAATCTCGGTTGCTATCTGGGAAGAAGAAGAAGGACGTGAAATGCTTTAAGTGCGGTGAAATCGGACACATAAGGTTGAAATATCCAAAGTGGAAGAAAGGGAATTCTGAAAATTTGTAAGGTTTGTCAAAACCAGTGTGTGTAGTGGAAGGAGATTCAGAATGCAACAATGGAGATATGCTGTGTATTTCATCGGGTTTGAAGTGCCTTACAAAAGACTCTTGGATTCTAGGTACCAGATGCTCTTATCATATGGCAACAAATAGAAAATGATTTGACACCTATTGGTCAGTAAATACTGGTTGTGTTTTAATGGGAAATAATATTTCATGTAAAATACTTTGTATTGGAGATGTAAAAATAAAAATGTATGATGGTGTTGTAAGAACTATATATGATGTAAGGCATGTGAAGGGTCTAGGAAAGAGTGTTATTTCATTGGGTATTTTAGACTATAACGGGTATAGTTATGAGTCTGAAAAAGGAGAAATGAAGGTGTGTGAAGGCAACTCGATAGTGATGAAAGGAGAAAAGATAGAGGGAAATATCTATGTACTGCAGGGTGTTACAGTTGTAAGTGGAGATGCAGCAATTGAATCTGAATCAGTTACTTCATGGTATCTACAGTTGAAGCATATGCGTGAATACATATATTCAAATGTTTGGGAACCGATGATGATGGCATCAAAGGAGAGACATATGTATTTCATCAGTTTATCATGAAGGGTCTTGGTGTACTTCATGCAGTGATTGAGGTGGAGAACTAGACCGGGAGAGAAATCCTTATGTTAGACATTGGGGACTGAGTACGATGGTTTTTTTTTTTAAGAAGTTTTGTGAGCAGGGTAGGTTATATGTTGGGCTTGCAGGGTGCGTTTTAGTGAAGTCAGTGAGTATGACGTGTTTCTCGTGCGATCAATTGCCAAAAGTATCCCTAGATGGGAAAGTTGCAAGTGAATTGTGGGCATGTTTTTTAGGCAGACTACTCGGTTGTGAGTGGATGTCCACTAGTGCACTATTCTAATGATGGAGGATCTAGGCTTGGTGTTTTGTCTGGACAGTACCTCTTTCTTTATTCACTAAGAAAAGAGGGTGCAAGCTTGGTGATCCTGTGGCAAACAAAGGGGTGATCAAGGACATGACTTTTTGTTGATAAAGTCATAGGGCAGCGTACTCAGGTAAAGGAAGAGAAACAAAAATGCCAGAAAACTGTGGTAGCAACAATCATGTTATTTAGGTGGAGTTAGGGACTCAAGGTAGAAATGCGGAGAGTTCTACCTCAGGTTTACAATATCAAGGATTAAATGGGCTTGTGATGCAGGTGGAGCAACATACGCAGAGCAGATATGACATTGGTCATATTGCAGGGTGTTTCAGCTTAGGAGACCTATAGAATCACGGTAAGCTCATGTGCACTATCAGACCACCACTCAAGTGTGTGAGGTGGTGAGGCTTCCAATATCGAAAAGGGTGATAGGATGTAGTGGAGTGATATGTATGTTGTGTATGAATGACATGTTATTGACTAGAAATGCTGTAACTGAGGCTTTAATCGGTTGGGAACTCTATTGGAAGGTTTTGACATGAATGTGTTTGAGTATAGCCAAGATGGATCTTGGTTTGTTGATTCGCATGAACAAAGCTGCAAGGAGATTGGTATTATCTCATGGTTGCTTTGTGGATAAAGCTACATGAAGATTAGTATTATCTCAGGGTGGTTTTGTGGACAGAACCGTAAGGAGATTTCGTTTGCTGTCTCAAGGGGGTTCTGTGGAGAATCGTTGTGAAATGTCTACCGCTCGGTACCCAAGGACGGGCTGTGATGTCCGAGATATGTCAAAGGTTCCCCATGATTGTGTAAATGGGGTGTTTTAGTAGGCAACAAAGTGGACCGTCAGTTGTGAGATTTGTTAAAGACTATGCAAGGGCTTTGGTGATATAAGGCTTGCAGTAGTGTTTGTTTACTGTTGTTGCAAGGCTTTGTTGTAAGCCTAGAGTTAAGTCTTCAGGTGATGAATCTACAATTGCATCGGGGTTGATGGTAGAAGCTGAAGCTACCATCGGTAAGTTCAAGCAATATTGCTTGGACTTGGTATTTGTCTCTATGTGTTAGAAGGGAGACATAACCCAACTGTGCGATTCAAGTTCAAGGTGGAGCAGTTCATATGTTTTTTCAGTATTCTCCTAAAGGGCGTATAATCGTCAAGGTGGAAATTTTTGTTTATGGTGTGACTCTTATACTTGGAGTTTTATAAACATGGGAAGGAAGAAGAACATGGATCGCCTGCACAGTAGGGACTCGTCGACAAGTGCCCTGAGCTCGTCGACGAGTAGATACCGAGAGCCATAATTTATCAGAATTGAAGACTCATGGAAGAGAGTGTGGACATGTGGACGAGTGGTATTCTTCGAATCATCGAAGAATCCTTGTACTCGTCGACAAGTGTAGCCTGGGCTGCGAAGAAAAATTCAAAATTTGAATTTGGACGTTATAATAGTTGGGTATTTGGAGGGAAACCTCTGAGAAACTTCTATTTATGTACTTCTGAATGTATTTTGTGCATAGAGAACTTTGTAAGACTAGTGTATTATTGTTCTTCACATTATAGTGAATATTGAGTGTCATTTGCTTTATTCTTATGTGATAAATTGTTGTTTCTCATCCATATTGGTTGAGTATTGTGGAGGCTTGGTGATTTGTTACAAGTTTACATCTTTCGTTGTGTGTGTGTGTGTATCCTATACTCAATTCAAATCACAACAAAAACACACACATAGATTTAACGTGGTTTGGCAGAATGCCTATCTCTATTCGATCAAGCGACAGTTGAAATTCACTATCATAAAAAAAGGGTTACATCATTGTATTTATATTAACACTAGACGTACAGAAGTTTTAGAAAATATTCCTCAAATACCCCTGTACTGTACCGCGGGAGTGTTGCCCCGCACACCCAATCTATTATTCATCCCAATTAAAATTTCAAACTCGGTGCCGAACAAAACCGTTGACGATTTTCCTCACTGGAAGAAGCCGTCGATGTATCTCTGGAAAATCGTCGACGGTTTTCTTCATACCAGCTTCTTTGTTTTCCTTCAACCTGCTTTCTCTATACATGTGTTCCACTCGATATAAGCCACATACTGCAATAATATGACTCTCTCAAATTCTACACAAATGAAAGAATCCAAAGTTCCACAAAGATACCTTTCTAAAGTTGTCAAACTCTTTATACTTGGATGATAAAATAATATGATAAAAATATCTAACTCTAATATATATGCTCTTTCCAAAGACTTAATTGAATAAAAATTTAACTCCAATATACATGCCCTTTCCAAAGACTCAATTGGATTGAGTCAGTCTAATTTCAAGGTTCATGTCATTTCAGAATGATTAATCAACTTTGATAATATAATACTAAAATAAATTAATAAATTCTAACTCCAAGGTACATGTTATTTCTAAGATGATTACAACTTTCATAATATAATAATAAAATAAACTAACATTTTGTTTTTGCCGAGAAGAGTTTTGAGAAAATTTCTTTTATCAAGTTGTTTGGTTAATTGATTTTTCACTTAATTTTGAGGAAAATTTAGTTTCTTTGGTTTACATTTTTCTGCACCGGCTCTTGAAAAAGTTTTTGATGAAAAATAGTGTACATTAACACAAATCTCTTTCAACTAAAATTGTTTGTAATAAGCACAATATCGACAAGGATAGAGCAGTTTACAATAATTTAAGTTTCTTTTTTTTACAAGTTTATTTAAACATTATTAATTTACTTAGATGTTATGTAGTTTTGATTAATTAAATATTATTTTTAGCAAAACCTAATGATTGTTTTCTTTTTACTAATCTAAGTTGTAGTTATTGAGTTCAAATACTCTTCAATCAAAAAAGCCGAAACACACTATTAGTTTCACCCTCAATAATTTAAAATTAAAAATAAAATGGCTAATAACTATTTAATATTAGGCACTTGAAGTCGATCAAATATTGTGCATGTGAGAAAAAATGACTACCAATAACTATACTTTTTCTTGAGATACAGTAATAATTATATTTCAAAGGGTATAACTTTAAAATTGGTTGAAATGAATAAATATATAAAAGCTAATTTATAAAGAAATGCATTTAATTCGATAAACTATAAGAGTTTTTTTTTTTTTAAATTTGTTGATCCATTAGAAGCCTATTAGATTTTAATTAAATAACAAGAACTAATTTGTCTTCCGAATCATATTCCTCCTTGTCTTCTCCTAAAATTTGAATTGAATGCTTCCAAGATAAAAATCTCATACTTTAATTTTGGGATCACTTGTTGTGCCTGGTCGAAATGTGTGGACTTAATCAACCTTAATAAAATACTTAAAAAATTAAAAACCAAAAAAAAAAAGGAACAAGTTGTTTGATAAGCAAGAATCAATTGGAATTGGTTTTAATATTTTTATATGTTAATTATATAATATTTTTATTCCATTCTATCCTTATTCAATTCTAATATATCAAACATTGGAAAAAAAGTTACTTTTATTTACACAATGCTTATGGTGGAATAAATAGTTATAATATAAAATTGCGAGCTTATAAATTGTCAGTTTAAAGTAAATATTAATGCAAAAAATTTTATGAATCCATAACTATGGGAGTGTTCTCTTTGAGGCAAAGAATATAATTTTAGCATATATTGCTTATCTAGTCTAGAAATAAAAAATATGTGAACAAAAAAATTGTAACATTTTATAATATTATATGACTATACTAATGACAAACTAATAATTACATTTATTTAGTTCAATTTAAAAATTATAAGTCACATCATTTTGCGACCTTCTTTGACAAAATTGCAAGTCAATAAGTTTGGCAAGCTAGTATGATAAATTATTAAGTTAGACTGTTTAAAGTTTTAACTGATTGTCTGTAATTATTCAATCTAACTTAATAACTTCTCATCAAGTATTGATTAAAAAAAAAAGAATACTTAAAATTCATCTTCTTGCGCTCAAGGGGTGTTTTGTGTAAGGAAAAATATTAAATTAAAAAAAAATAAAAGGCAAAAACAAAAAGCTTAGGCCTTATTTTGAATCTTGGAAAGAGAATATTTCCTCTTGTTTCATTTTTTATTCATGCCTTTGGTTGCCCCATATATTTGTTAATTAACAGTTGTTTCAAACTTAAAGCAAGAAAAACTTTTGTTAATTATGACCATTTAAAAAAAAAATCAACTGGTCATTTGTAATATATCTATATATATTTTTTGAATATTTTTCTTATTTTTAAACTTATAAACAAATTTAAATATAATTTTATATTATTCAAGATTAAAAGTAGCCTAAAAACCAAAACATTAAATTTCAAAATTTTCAAATGTCAACGTCAAACACTTCCATAATCTACACAATTTAAGCATATGCATGTACAAGATATTACAAGTCAAACCTAATTACTAGTTATTAAAACATAATTTACAAACAAATAATTCCTTACTTTATAATCAACAAAATTTTATGGCTAAATAAATAATCAATTGTAGAAAAACATAAGTTGAATAACAAATGCTTTTAAATTGGTATGGATAAGACTGTAAACGAGCCGAGCCAAGCAGTGGCAAGCTCGAGTTCAGTTATAGTTCTACTCAAGTTTAAACTTTTATATTTGAGCTTCACTCGTTTAGCATATATATAACTTGAACTGGGCTTGAGTTCTATTAGACTAAAGCTTAAACGAGTCAAGCTTGAGTCTGAGCTTGCTTGATGTAACGCCCCGATTTTCTACCGTTTTTTTTTCCATCTATATATATATCTATAAAATAAACCTATTCTAGTACAAGAATCATAACACTAGTATCATAACAACTCTGATACCAGACTATAATAACCTATGTAAAACTCTATACATAATCCTTGTGGCAAACACACTATAGTAACCTGGGTTGCCCAGAGTGGCACCAGGTACAACAGTTTTCAAACAACCATACAACTCAGCGAAAACATCTATATATAGATATACATCCAATAGCAATACCAGAGTTCAGACCATCGTCCTGTTTACACATAAGTCCCCAAGAACTATTCATCCATATACATCCCAAAATCATACACATACTTTTCTATACAATACGGTGTCTCAATATTACTTACCCTGAACGATTGTCTTAATCTCTGCTCTATAGAACTCTAAACCTGTCTACCCAGGTTCCTGGAATAATGAAATTATAAGAGCGAGACACTTCTCAGTAAGACGAAATAGATTATTATCAGTGTGTGGCAGCATGAGTTTTAATGTTTCAAATACACTTTCATTGTCTATCTTTTTCTTACTCTGTGAACTTATATAGAACTGTATACATACCCATAAAAAATACTTTTCATATTACATATCTTTCTTTCAAATCATGCTATGGGTAAAAAAGTATCTCAAATCATACTTTGTATAAAAATCTGTATCATAATTCATACTTTGTATATAACAAGTGTCTCAAATCATACTTTGTATAAAATAAGAATCTCAATGCATACTCTGTATAAAATAAGCATCTCTGTACAAGTAAATGCACATATATGTATAGAAGAACTGCCCTGGATGGATAATGTTGTAACGTCATGAATTAACCCCGCATGAATCAGGTTGTGTGACTCGAAGGCTGGACCTAGCCATGGTTGGCCTACTAGACTAGATCAACTATGTCTATATCTGTAACTGTATCTGTAACTATGAGTATGATTCGCCTACCCAACTAGTCCGGACTCTAGGGGCAACTCTACACTTCAATAGCAGAATCGACTATGCCACCAACACTGGCAACTATGAGGCTACGGTACTATGCCTAGTTAGGGTCAATTAGGTTTCTTAAACCATATAATGCGATTTCTAAAACTACATATATATATATATATATATATATATATATATATATCACGATATCATAAACCCATTTATTTTAAAACTATCATACTATATATCTATGTAAACTCACCGTAACTCTGTATAAAAAAAATACAATACTGTAGTTCCATGAGAAACGTTGTATCTCCGTATAAAATATATGTTTTGTAGTTCCTGTTGACCCTATGGGTCATATCCCGATTTCGATAATGACAAATATTAGTAATTGATGGCTATCAAGTTTGTGTGCAGGTCTATATTCGCAGATACTTTGATGGCACATGAAGAAGAGCATGAAGACCCTAAAGATCATTTTGTGTTGTAATTCATTATTATTTAATTTGGGTTTGTAATAGTAATTAGGGAAAATGGTCTATAATAATCAATGCACTACATGCATGATATGATAGGTAAGCTCAAATCACTGTAGGGAAACCTTCGTTCGACCTTCAGTTGACCAACGCCGGATTTTTTCAATGTCCTAAGAAAGACCTAGAATGACTCTAAGACCCACATGCATGCATAAACGTATGTACTTATATGGATAGTACGGTCGACCAGACAGGTCAAGCGGTCAACATTTTGACCATAGCCCAATCGACCATGCTGTACCAAGTTCATATGACTTGGTCGACCGAACTCCCACCGAATCAACCTTTGACTCCTTGGTTGGTTGACCAAATTTAAATAGGCAACGCCCTAGTCGACCGAACCCCCACGTAGACCTGGCAAAGCGGATCGGGTTGGTTTATCCATGACGGATAAAGCGGATTATCAGGTGAAAAAATCATAATCCATATTCGACTCGTTTAAGTGGCGGATTAGGTGGTTTCGAGTCGAATAATTCATGGCGGATGGGTGGATAATTCGCCATTCTCAAATATAATTTTATTAATAATTTATTTTTTATCATAATAATTTAAATTGTATACGATAACTTGCGATTAGTTTGTGTATTAACGTTTTTAGTAACTATATCAATCATTCAATCATTTATATTAATTAACAACTCCTGATTCATGCAAGTAAAGCTGTACGATAAAACATAATAAATTAATCCCAATCCAACTCAAAATAGAAACTCAAACCATATGACTAGTGTGAATCTAAAATCTAAACATTATAATTGTTCTTAAAACATGTGAGTTTCTTTAAATACAATTATTTTCAAATCGTGTGAAATTGTGAATCTCTCAAAATAAAACTATCAACAAACTAAAAAATCTCAATCCATCCTTCAAATAACTTCAAAATCATTTGAATGCCTTGAATTAATTGAAATGCTTTCGTTTGTGACATCAAAGCTTTCATCTTCTTCTCCTCGTGTGCCTATCATGAAAGAATTCAAAATATAATTTAAGTTATGAATCGAATAACATAAATTGAACTTATTAATTAGCATCTCAAAAGTTACAAGTTAACAAATTGGGAAAAAAATTACAAATAATTTATTCAACACTACAAGTTAAAACAACAAATAAATAATAATTTATTGACTACATAATTTTCAAAATAAATAGAAGCACTAGCTGCGCAGCCTGTGCTAGAGTAGTAACGCAGCCTGCGCTAGTGTAGTAATATTCAAATAAAGTCAAACAGAGCAAGATGATAAACTAGATTAGGTACGACCTGCTCTTTTAGCTTGAGCAATATCTTCAGCAAGTTCTTCCTTATCTACAAAATCTTCAACTGCATTCAAAATTCAAAAGATAAATAAATAAATAAATATTGCATAATACATAGTAATCATAATAACATAAAAATATAATTAAATAAGCATACCTCCTCGACTATACAGCCAATCACGAGTTAAAATAATAGTTTCAGCATTATCAGGCGTAAGAGAACTACGTGACATATTTATCACTTTTCCTCCAATACTAAATGTTGATTCAGATGTAACAGTTGATATTGGAATTGATAAGATATCTCTTGCCATTCGAGAAAGAATCGGATACCTATATTCATGACTCCTCCAAAATATCCAATTCTTTATCACAATCTACCATCCGCTCTCTGAAAAACATTTCTAATTTTGACATTGGAGCTTCTTCATCTTCCTTAGCAAAAGCTTTAAAACCCTAAAAACAAGTATATAACAATAGAAATATAAATTTTTTATAGATGTATAATAAAAGTAAAATAAAATTTGTACTTAAAAAAACATCTTACTTTTAGTGTCACATCAACTGATGTTGCAGTAGGTGTCATATGACCACGATCATGACTAGTAGTTGCTTCAAAGGAAGCCATTTTCTTAGAAGTCGAAGGGGAGTGGTGCTTCACATACTCATCGAAAGAGATTGCATCTCACACTAGATGTCGTTTACTCTATCTTTCCAAGACATTGGTTACACTTTTTTTAAACAAAAAGATACAAATTGTATCTTGAAACGAGGATCCAGAATAACAGGCATTGCCAAAATTTTACTATAATCTGACCAATATTTGTCAAATTTTCCTTGCATTTGACTAGCCACATTCCTTAAAAGGACATCATCACCCAATGCTGCATTAAGTAAAGTTACTTGTACTTTCTATACTCCTTGAAAGTACAAATTTGCAGTTGGATAAGATGTCTCAGAAAAAAGATTTGTCAAGTCATAAAAAACCTTCAAGAAACTAGCAATTTTCTCAATTTCCTTCCATTCATCATCATTTAGGAAAAACTTGAAATTCTCCTCACTAAACTTGAATTGGCAAATAACATCTCTATAATACAAAGCACTTTCAAGCATCATATAAGTAGAATTCCACCTAGTAGGACAATCTTGGTGAAATGCTCTCACACGTGGCACTCTCACCTTTTCACAACATTCATGAAATCTAAACTTTCAATGTTGTGAATGCTTCACATATTTGACATAATCTCGTATTTTGTCCACAGCGAAATGAGATAATTTTAGGCCATCTTGGACAATGAGATTCAATATGTGAGTGTAACAACGAACATGAAAAATTTTTCCTTCCCTTACCAAAAGCATTTTTCAAGTTCAGATTAGACCTCAAAAACTCTACAAAACAGTCATTGGATGTAGCATCGTCCAATGTTATGGAAAATAACTTCTTGTCTATTTCCCAATTCACCAATAAGTCCATGACTTTGTTACTAAGTGCTAGACCAGTGTGTGGAGGAGGCATGCTTGAAAAACTCAATACTTTCTTCTGAAGCTTCCAATTTTTATCCATAAAATGTGTAGTTAAACATAAATAGCCATCAGTATTTAATGAAGTCCATAAGTTCGAAGTAAGAGAAATTATACTAGAATTATTCAATAAAAGCTCACGAATATGCTCTTTTTCCTTGAAAAAAACCCTTATAACATCAACTTTTGCAGTATTTCTTGTCACAAATTTTGTCTCTGGATTTAATTCTAAAGCCCATTCATGAATTCCTTCATACTCAACAAAAGAAAATGGCAAACTGTGTCTCACAATTGCCATTGCCAACTTCCTATGTTGTACAACTTAATCAAGTTTTCGTGTATGCAAAGACAACTTTCCATCACCTTGACTCATTAGCATTTGTTTCAGATCATTATTTTTCTTTCCCATGCATTTTTTTATATGACAATGTAAGTTTGATGTCCCAGAGTTCTTACTATGGTAGAGATATTTCTTAGGACAGTACTTACATTGGACATGTTGTTTATCTTCACTTTCAATCAACTCAAAATCTATCCAAATACTAGATGTTTTTTTCCTAGCTCTTTTTACCTGTGGAGTTGTTTCTTTTGTAGGTTATGTGTTTGATGAATCTGGCAACTGAACTTCTTCTTCACTCATTTCATCATTTTGATCAATTGAATTCGTTATTGGTTGAGACATTTTTTTCCCAAATCCTTGTAATGCACTGCAAAAAATTATGAAATGGGATTAAATGTTTTCATTGCCCAGCGAAGGATTAAATTCATATTGAAACAAAAACAATACTACTATGCAGGCCTACAATAATAACAAATTACAATGCAGAGATGTCAAAGTATTTAAAATGACAAAGGCCTACATCAATAGCAATGCAGAAATGTCTAAGTATTTAACATGACAAATTTCCAAGGAACAATCGAGAAATCATTATCCTTAAAATTTTCAATTTAAAATTTGGAAGCAGAAACAAGGAATTACAATAAGGAACTTGAGGAACACATGATCACTTGCAGAGAAGGCGTAAAACAAAGAGTTTACTACCAAATATTATATGATTTAAAAAGAAAACAAGATCATCTCTCAAATCTGAACTGCCATCCAGATAATAAGACTAAATATAACGCAAGTATTTAAACATTATGAAAAAATTAATCTATAACTATAGATATTTTAACAGTGTCTACACACTTCTTACTTCATACTACCTTTTCAAAAGATCTCCACCATGTCAATTTTTAGTGACTTTTTTTACAGTGCAAGCTTCATTCTCACCGCTTTTCAAAACTTAAAAAAGACACTTAATTTGAATTTGGGGGGGGGGGGGGGGAATAACACAATTTCCATGTGCTTAATTGCGAAAGGGAAAAAATATAATTAAAAACTCATTTGCATGAAGTTAATAATATCATCCATGACAATGTAGCCTCCCAAAGGAGAAGGGCTAAGGGTACCAACCACAGCTTTAATTTTCTTGCTCTACACAGAACAAAAATAATTTTCAAACAAAGGAGAGGCAAGGGCAACTAATTCCCTAGGGAAACTGGGTGGAGAACCAATGTTCATTCCTAAGATCGCCTTTTGTTGATGGGCAGTCACTCGGAAAAGAATATCTCACTACTGATATTTAGTAAAGAAGGAGATATGTACAACCAGTCAGTGTTTTTTGTTTTTGGAGCAAAATGCAAATATCAGGGGACGCAGTTGATCACATTTTATTTTATTGCAGGTGCACGAGAGTTCTATGGACTCAATAAAAATATACCTAAATAACTGATAAAAACAATAAAACAAACAACCAAACGAAAAATGACTCAATACTGCATATCCATATCAAGATCAATCAACTAGGAACTAAAAGTTGTTGCAGCTAGATCTAATAATACTACGCAGGAAGGATATGGAACATCCAGAGGCAATCATCAAATTTAAATTTCAAACAATGAAAAAAATGAAAAATTGTACATATGCAATATTACGAAAATGAAGAACACTTAGAAAAACCTCCGAGTCTTTGACCTTTAGCGACTTGTGAGTCTCTTTGATCCTTCAAACCAGTAGGAGCTTCGAACCAGCAGGAGCTTCAATCCTTTGAACCAGCAAGACCTTTATTCAGAATCAGAACCGGCAGCCGGTGGGCGTTCCACTGTTCTTCATCTCCTCTATCCGAGGGGGCTTGAGAACTCAGAAGGTAGTTTGGAAGGCCCTCCAAGCTCCACTCTTTATGCCTTCCACCACTGTTCCACTCTCACTCTCTACTTCTCCAATTCTCCTTCTCTAAGTCTCTGTGGCTAGGGCTCAAAATCGAATGGCTGAATGAGGCTGACCTAGGGGTTGGGACTCTAGGAGTGGGAGGGGCCGAGACTCGAGAGGGAGAGGGGCACGCGTGCGGGCCATGTGGGCACTTGGGCCTTTGAGCTTTGGGCAGTGTCGCAGTGGGCTGGAGCTGCTAGACCGGCTGGCTTAGGGGGCAATGGGCTTTTATGTGTTAATTAATATTTAATAATGTAAGCTAGTTGGCGGATATCCGCGGGATAAACGCTACCCGACCCGCTAAGGGGGTAGATATGAAAATGAAAACTCATATTCGACTCATTTAATAAACGGATGATTATGAGTCAGTTAAAACGGGTCGGATATGGTTCGAATAAATGGATTTTTATCCATTTTTCCAGGTCTACCCCCACATGGGAAAATCCAACTGCCCGGTCGACTAAACTTCATAGTTGAAAATCACCTAGTCAACCGAACCGCGTGAAGATGAAAAATCGCCTTCAGGAACCCTAGTCTGGACGACCGTACTTTCAGTTCGAATTTTGCCTAGTCGACCGAACTTGGTCACTGGGTCAACCGAACCTCAAGTCCTGTCGACTGGTGCTCTTGGGTTGGACAATTATTTTTACAGTGGTTAAATTTTTTAAACAGGATTAATTGTGCTAAAATGTTTTAAAACAATACTAATAATACCCTATGTATCCCCAACGGCTATAATTTACCCCTCTTCTATATATATATGTCTTCATTTGTCCAGATTAGGTGGGGATTAGGAAAAAGATTAAGAAAAATATTCTCTCAAATTTCCAAGCCTATTCTTCACATACTACTTCCATACACTTCCATACTTTGAATTTCTTGGTTAACCAAGCTTTGTGAGAGTTTTTATTGTGTTTATTGTAGCTTGCTTAATACTCTCAATATTGTGCTTGTAGTTTGTTGTTGATTTTTTGAGAGTTAAGTAAAGAGTTATCCCACTGATTTAATTCGATAAATCTTGTGTTGGGAAAAACTCATAAGCTTAAGGATCTTTGCATTGTCATTGCAAGACTCCTATAACTATAATTTTTGGTGTGCAAATATTTTTCCAAGCTATAATATTTTCAAACTACTCTTGTACTTATTTCATTGAAGGAAAATATTTTGAGTTAGTTTGAATATTTGATTCGCATCTTTGAAACTCTGATTTGTTATTGAGATTTTTTATAACTTGCTTCAAAGAAATAGCTTGTTAGAGCACTCTTGAGCATATAAGTGATTATACATTACTAATTGTTTGCTTGCACAAAGATCATTACACACATACTCTCATATACTGCTTGATATAGAGAGTAGTCACATTAAACTTCATTGAGCTTATAGTTCTCGTCTCTTGGAAGTGCATTGGTTATTACATGCGTGTATTGGTACAAATCTGCTTGTTGGAGAAGCACTGAAATTGTACACGAAATTTATATTGTAAATCTGTTGTATTCTAGGCACGAGCTTGAAGAGGGAGACTAGCCCTGTTGAATAGTCTCAAACTGGTTTAGACCCAGTTAGGAAAGCTAGGTGCATCATCCTAGTAAGGCGTGTTGGTTGAGGTCAGCCCTTTGAATTGACTTGGTTGTAACCTAGTGCCGCTCCACCCGTTAAGTGAGCATTAGTGGAATCCTCGGGCTTGCGAGCTAGAGGTAGGGACGTTGGTAGTATTGGCTGAACCCCGATAACATATCGTGTGTGTTCTTTATATTTCTGCAATTTACTTACTACACGTGTATGTTATATTGTGAATGTTGCGCATGATTTAATTTTTGCACATTTTATTTATCTGCGCATTTGGAATTGTATAAACAGACCCTAGGTTGCGAATATACTGCTGTTAGATTGGCTAAACCTAGGAATAAATTTTAAAATTCCAAGTCATCCCCCCCCCCCTCTTCGTAATACACCAATTTCAACAATTGGTATCAGAGCCTCGTGGCATTGACTTAAACATTTTTTCTAAATGATCGAGATGGCTCTTGTTGGTGTATCACCATTCGGAGAGGGACAGTCACCTACTAGTCCTCCATTGTTTTGTGGTATCGATTACACCACCTGGAAAATTAGAATGAGTGTATTTATAAAATCTATGAGTTGGAGGGCTTGGCAGGTGATTGTCAAAGAAATTTGTATGCCTGTAAATGAAAATGATATTACCTTGATGCATACAAATTCATATGTCATGGAACTATTATATTGTGCTTTAGATTCTAACATCCTTCTTGAGATCATGGCATGTCATAGTGCATAGGAAATTTGGGATTAACTTGAGGGAGAATCCCAGGAGAATGAGACCACCACTCAAGAAGTGGTAAATGATAGGGTAATTGCGTTAACAAAAAGGTATATGATCCTATCTCAACCTCTATAGATGATTCATTTTCTGAATTTTGTGATACATTTTATGTTGAATCATCTATTGAAAATGATGATAATTCTGTTGTTAATGCATGTGTTGATTCTTGTGAAGAATTTTGTGATATAACTTGTAATGAATCATCTGCTAAATCTTGTGATATACTGGCTGATTATAATGCATGCACTAATTCTGGTAACAATTCTTGTATTAAATTTTGTGATGAATTTTGTGCTAAATTGATTGACGAAAGCATGCCCATAAATAGAAACTAGAAAAGGCTTCATCTAAACTATATAAGCTTCTAGATAGGATACCTAAACATAAATCTTCCTAAAAATGAAAATAAAAAGGTGGTAAAACAATTAAAAGAATTGAAAGCTTTTCATACTACCTTAGAGAAGAAAAGCATGAAGAAAATACTGAAAATAATATTCTAGGAGGAACAAATAGGAGATGATAAACCTTCAAGTCTTTAAAAAAAAAAAAAATTCAAAAAGAGTTCAAAATCACTGAATAAATCTCATACAAACTTTTATGCCTCATCAAGCAAATATAAGATTAGTAAGCATAACCTTTCATGAAAATTCAAATCTTGCTTACAACATAAAAGAAAAAGGCACAACAGGTTTAATCGTTTAGCTGGAGGTGCTAGAGGCTTAGAAAAGGAAATGAAATGGACAATCATGAAAGAAAACTCCGTAGGATCTAAGGAAGATCAGAGTCCAATAGAAATTATATAAATATTTTAATCTTCCCTTAGTTCCTAGGTTTAGGGGTTGTGATGATTGTCGGCTTAGGAAGTAGTTGGTGCTTAAAGTGAAAATTCTTAGTATATGTATTTACCATACACTATTGTCATACTAAGAATCATAAGATTGGCAAACAAATTCAAAAATTGAATAAAATCCACTTCCAAATGGACTAGGCACCATTGCTAGGTAAATATTTCCAAATGCTTAACCTATGCTTAAATATAATATTTTAAGTTAAGCCACTATTGTCCATTGCACAAAATTAAGTGTTAGGGTTCCATCTTATATCATATATCACTATACCCTAAACTCATTTTTGAATATGAAAAGCCTAAATCAAAGTCAAGTCATCACTCTAAGCTTAAAGCACTATTGACCATAAATGACCAACATATATTGAGTGCTTTTCACAAGACATCCTTAAAATCAAAATTAGAGGCATCCACTAGGGGATTGTTCCCTTTGAGTTCAAAATACAAATCCTCTGATTCTAGATTATCTCCTCCATAGGAAAAGCTTTACCACATCATGATCACATCTGGTAAAGATCCACTCTCTCATTGGTTTGTATCCTTACTTCAAAATAGTGATCATATCTAAAGGATACTTTCCATTCTTCAAAGAGCATCGTTCTTCAAACTATATACTCCTAAATGCTCTTTATCTAAATAGCTAGGACTTACCTTCCAGCCTACTTATTCTATACAATGTCCTGCTTCACCTAAATACTCTTCTAAGCTTAATGATAATCCAATTATCCAAGAGTATTTATTCTCTACAGCTCAAACAAAGCTCTCAAGTTTTAAAATTAAATCATTTAGAGCTTCATATCCTTTGACCGTGTTGAATGGCTAAATTGGTTGCCTAGGTCCTAATCTTGATGAATGCGTGTATTTCAAAGTGACCTATGCACATATAGTTATCATTCAAATCCATTCGAACAAGTGCCTCTCATACGTATTAAGATTCACAAGAAAAGAGGCTAGATAGGCTTAGCACACAGAAAACATATTCATTGTGACTTTTTTATCCGATAAGCCTATAATTAAAATGCCAAGTTTATATCATTAAATACCCTTAAGTTGCTTGGCCAAGAAATTTTAAAGCATATGATGGCATAAAATGAGTAGAGTACATAATTGAGGGGGAGCAATTATCTTTCATGTCTATATGAATTAAATGCTCTCATATTTTTATTTCATGCCTAAATGTCCATAAGAGTACTGCACTGAATTCGTAACTATCCATGGTTATTTATTGTTCATGGTATCTAGTTGGATGGTTTATATTTTATATGGACTGTTATTATACTAGTGGAATGCATGCTTAGTCTAGAATGCCTTCTGCATGATGGATGCAATTGATGTGAATTGCATGCTAGTAGTGGATTATTGGTTCTTGTGTGCCTTGAACTGAACTATAAATTGCTTGTTTGAACCTATCAGGTACTAGTTTTGTGGGAAAATATCTGATTTACAGACGACATCTTGCCAAAATTTCGACAGGAATTTTCCCAAAATACAACCTTGTGCTAAAGATGATTATGATTAAATTAATGTTGAAACATTTTTGAAAGCATGAGTGAAACCTAATTGAATAATTAAACTTCATCCTGACATAATCATCGGACATTTAGAGGAACTCAGCTCCATCCCTATAGGAAGCGCATAAATGACCCATATGCATCACTATTGTTTATTGAAATATTGAGACTCTTCTGATATCTTTGAACATTATATCCAACTCTTAAATCTTTATGATTCGATATGGAATGTTCTTAGGTCATGAACTCTATTGCATGCCTTAATGTATATCTTCTAATGCATCTATGGTCTATAGGGGCAACTATGCTGATAAGGATAAATATAGTTGATTAATAATTAGTATGGTTAGTTTAAGAGATTTAAAATGAATGGCTTATACTCTTGACATACTGAAATCAATCTTGATGAGTATAAGTAGCTTATTTCATCTAAACTATAATTCAAATTGAAAGGGGGGGGGGGGATCAAAGAATAAATTCCTATTTTGTCTTGCTCACAAATATTTTTAGCTTAGATTTATTGTGAACTCACTATGGCATGTGCTTAACCAAAATGATCTTTGTAAAAATCTTAAGCCGATATATATTTCTTTGCCACATGTTGTTTGTATTTGCCATGTGATCCTTGCTTTAAATTGTTTAACATCTTTAGGATCATTGTGGTTGTGATTTTCTGGTTATATTGTAGTATGTGCTTAATTAACAAACCAAAATATTTGTGCTTGCTTGTTTTTAAATTAAAGCTTCTTTTTCAGTAAGCAACCCCCAACACCATTTTGCAAACATTATAAGGGAGATATATATTATTATTATATACATATATATATATTTATTTATTTATGTACTTTTGGCAAGATCAAATCTCAAAACTAAACTTTTTATCACTTGACTTATTATTATTATATACTATATACTTTTAAATTGCATAAATAGTTTGGTAACGTCACATGAAAATGTATGCGAACCAGTTAGATTGCTTTTATGCTCAAACCTTCTATTTGGTATCATATGCTATGTACTTTTAACTCAAATCTTTTACAGGTCTTATGATATATTTCAATTGCAATGGTTTGTGTATATTTTTGGTCTAATAATGTTTGTTATGTCATTTAAACCTTTTAATGACCAGTTATACAAATTGTATGCTTCATTGCTATATTTCATGCTCTGTGAATTTGGTTATACTTTGTAATACATAATTCTCATATCTATTGCATGATAATGATTATATTTACGTTTTATATTTTGATCATACTGAAATTGTTTGAGTTGAGTAGTTTTGAATAAATTGTTAGATCTTAAAACTCAAAATAGGTCATTTTCATACAGGTATTTTTGGGAAAATGTTCTATTTTCAAACGACATGCTACCGAAATTTTTAAAACTTTTCCCAATCTTATTGTGTATTTAAATGATTCATACCCAATGCCTTTGGCTATTTATGTTTTTAACCCTTTTTTCTATTGCCAAAAGGGGGAGATAAAGATAAGGGCAAAAATTGGGTAGTAGTACTTGAAAAAATATCTGCATTGAAATATATTTGTTTTGCATTTTGTATATTGTCAGGGGGAGCCTTTCTAGGCCATACCCACTTTTTTCATGTTGTATTTGTTATCATAAAAAAGGGAGAGATTGTTGACCTTATGGTCATATCCCGGTTTTGATAATGACAAATACTGGTAATTGATGGCTATCAAGTTTGTGTGCAGGTCTATAATCGCAAGATACTTTGATGGCACATGAAGAAGAGCATGAAGAACCTAAAGATCATTTTGTGTTGTAATTCATTATTATTTAATTTGGGTCTGTAATACTAATTAGGAAAAATGGTCTGTAATAATCAATGCACTACATGCATGATATGATAGGTAAGCTCAAATGACTGTAGGGCAATCGACCGACGCCGGATTTTTTCGGTGTCCTCAAAATGACCTAGAATGACCCTATGACCCACATGCATGCATAAACATATGTGCTTATATGGATAGGGTGATTGCATAAAGAAATAGAACTGAAATGAATTAAAAATGCATGTTCAGTCGACCGTACGTTCACAAGTGTAAAACTGTTGGTTGACCAAACCGGTCAAGCGGTCAACATTTTGACCATAGCTCGGTTGACCATACTGTACCAAGTTCATATGACTTGATCAATCGAACTCTCACTGAATCAACCTTGGACTCTTCAGTCGATCGACCAAATTTAAATGGGCAATGCATGAGTTGATCCAAACCCCCACATGGAAAAATCCAATTGCCCGGTCGACTGAACTTCATAGTTCAAAATCACCTGATCGGCCAAACTGTGTGAAAATGAAAAATCGCCTTTGGGAACCCTAGTCTAGTCAACCGAACTTTCAGTTCAAATTTCACCCGGTCAACCGAACTGCATCACTGGGTCAATCGAACCTCAAGTTCAGTCGACCGATGCTCTCAGGTTGGACAATTATTTTTACGACAGTTAAATTTTTTAAATAGGGTTAATTGTGTTAAAACGTCTTAAAACAATCCTAATAATACCCTGTGTATCCCCAACGACTATAATTTACCCCTCTTCTATATATATTTCTTCATTTGTTCAGATTAGGTGGGGACTAGGAAAAAAATTAAGAAAAATATTCTCTCAATGTTCAAGCCTATTCTTCACATACTACTTCCATACACTTCCATACTTTGAATTTCTTGGTTAACCAAGCTTTGTGAGAGTTTTTATTGTGTTTATTGTAGCTTGCTTAATACTCTCAATATTGTGCTTGTAGTTTGTTGTTGATTTTTTGAGAGTTAAGTAAAGAGTTATCCCACTGATTTAATTCGATAAATCTTGTGTTGAGAAAAACTCATAAGCTTGAGGATCTTTACATTGTCATTGAAAGACTCCTATAGCTATAATTTTTGGTGTGCAAATATTTTTCCAAGCTATAATATTTTCAAACTACTCTTGTACTTATTTCATTGAAGGAAAATATTTTGAGTTAGTTTGAATATTTGATTCGCATCTTTGAAACTCTGATTTGTTATTGAGATTTTTTATAACTTGCTTCAAAGAAATAGCTTGTTAGAGCACTCTTGAGCATATAAGTGATTATACATTACTGATTGTTTGCTTGCACAAACATCATTACACACATACTCTCACATACTTCTTAATAAAGAGAGTAGTCACATTAAACTTCATTGAACTTATAGTTCTTATCTCTTGGAAGTGCATTGGTTATTACATGCGCGTATTGGTACAAATCTGCTTGGTGGAGAAGCATTGAAATTGTACACGAAATTTATATTGTAAATCTATTGTATTCCAGGCACAAGCCTGAAAAGGAAGACTAGCCTTGTTGAATTGTCCCGGACTAGCTTAGATCCGATTAGGAAAGCTAGGTGCGACATCCTGGTAAGGCGTGTTGGTTGAAGTCAGCCCTTTGAATTGACATGGTTGTAACCAGTTCTGCTCCACCCATTAAGTGAGCATTAGTGGAATCCTCGGGCTTGCGAGCTAGAGGCGGGAACGTAGGCAGTATTGGCCGAACCCCGATAACATATCATGCGTGTTCTTTATATTTCTGCAATTTACTTACTACACGTGTATGTTATATTGTGAATGCTGCACAAGATTTAATTTTTGCACATTTTATTTATCTGCGCATTTTGAATTGTATAGATAGACCCTAGGTTGCGAATATACAGTTGTTAGATTGGCTAAACCTAGGAATAAATTTTAAAATTCCAATTCACCTGCCCCTTTTGGGAATACACCAATTCCAAGAGTTCCACTTAGGGAACAATGTAGTTCCACTTAGGGAACGTTGTAGTTCCACTAAGGGAATGTTGTATCTTCATATAAATATATGTACTATAGTTCCTTAAGGAACGCTATAGTTCTATATAGAATACTATATTACTGTATAAAATATTTGTATAAAACTTTGTACTGTAGTTCTATATAAAACACTATATCTTTGTATAAAATCTGGATAAAACTCTGTATAAACTCGGTTACACTGTAACTTTATAAAAAGCACTATCATACTATGGTCCTGAATTAAAAAAAAAATCATATCTCTGTCTATATATATACTTTTCCATGAACTGATAAAGTTATTTATGCATAATATTCAACTTATGCCACACATTTCTTTGATAATCTGTACTTTAATATATTGCTGAAAATATTGATATAATTATCTCTGTTGTTTTACTCCCAACTTACACAAAATGTATATCATTTCAAAACTCCCTTTTTATATGTTTGTATACCTAAGAAAACTCAGATATCATTTTTGAAATCACATACTATAATTTAAGTAGTTAATTTTGTAAAAACGCCTGACATAATCTATTCTCCTTACTTGATTCCTGGAGAAATACCTACAGGGATCCTAAAGTAGTGCTTGCGGCATTCGTACGAATCCTTGTATTCATATATTTTAGCTTAATTGGCTAAATCCTGAAATAATTACTATGCTAACATCCCTAGGCTCACATGCTCCTGTTAATCGGCTAAATTCCAACAAAAATACGGGTATGATCCATTTCTTATATTTAAATTTAATTTCTAACATATTAAAAACACTAATATGATCAAATTCCCGCAATTTAATTTAATTTCAAAATATTCCCAAAAATCTAATTTAATCAAATGCCTACAGTTTAACTTAATTCCAAAATTTTCACAGAAATCTAATTTAATCAAATACTACAATTTAATAAATAAATCGTAATTTTCACACCCATAAAATTACTTAGAAATTCACATACAATATTCCAGTAATTATATACCATAATTTAACTGGGTGAATTCCTAAAATAACTGACATAATTTGTACTCCTTACCTTAACATTGGAGTGGTGCCTAGGAAGCTCAAACTTAAAATCCGCTCCGATTAACTCTCTAAGGATTGAAGCTGGGACCTCGTGGTGGTGTTCATTTTTCGATTCGGCTTACGAATGAAGAAATAATCTAAAGAGAGGGAGGGAGGGAAGGAAAGGAGGAGAGAGAGAGAGAGAGAGAGAGAGAGAGAGAGAGAGAGAGAGAGAGAGAGAGAGAGAGAGAGAGAGTTGGCATCAAGTTGGGGGTGGGGGTGTTCCTGCAATCTCAATTTTGAGTTTTCAATCTCTTAGGATTAAAAAGAAATCCTAAAACTTCTTTTAAGAAGCTTCAAGTTTCTTTATATATGTAATATATAATATCATTATTATATTATACTAATATTATATATATATATATATACATATTACTTTTATCCTTATATATATATATATATATATATATATCTATCATATTATTTATTTAATTAATTAACTTAAATAATATTTAATTAATTAATTAATAATTAATCTTTTTTTTTTTTTTTTTAGGATCATTCCACTAATCTTGTATAACAATTTTTGGGGTCATTACATTTTTCCTTATAAAAATTTCGTTCTCAAAATTTGCTAACTTACACTTATACCAATAGAATTTTTCCTTAGTAGGCAATTCTTAGGAATATCTTATCCCCCACGTCAAACCCTAGTTCTCGTCAGTGAGTCTTATCATAACTCTTTTGCCAACTCTGTATTGTTTAAATTCTTTCCCAAATAAGTCTGATCTTTCCAGAAATCTGCCAAATAATTTCATGCCCTAGAATTTGCCATTTGTCGACTTCATCCCAATACAGTGGAGATCGATACCTTTGACCATACAATGCTTCATATGGCGCCATCCCAATACTAGCCTAGTAGCTATTTTATAGGCGAATTCTACTAACGACAGATACTGAATCCATTTTCCTTCGAAATCCAACACACAAGCCTGCAACATATCTTCTAGCATCTGGATTGTTCTCTCTGTTTGTCCATTAGTCTGGGGGTGAAATATTGACGGTAACCCGATTACAAAATCCATAAGGATGTGCTTCCATCACGCTTCCCCTGCATCACTTTAATGCTCAGCTTTCACCTGTTGACATATTAAACGCTGCTCTATGTATCGGACAATTTCTTTCTTCATACTATTCTACCAGAAATATTCCCGCAGATCTCGATACATTATGGGGCTTCCTGGATGCATTGTATAGAGAGAGTGATGTGCCTCATCCAGAATAATTCTTTTAATCTCGTCAGTATTGGGTACAAATAATTTGGTGCGAAACCTCAAGACCCCATTATTTGAGATATTAAAATCTGCCCTCATTTCACCTTATACCTATAATCTTTATTAGCTCTGTATCTTTCATTTGAGTAGTTTTATCCTTCCCAATAGTGCTTGGTTGAATGACCAAATTAGCAAAAAATGTTTAGTGATTTCCTTCCACCAATTCCACACCAAACCTTCTAGATCCATTCTAATATGATATTAATATACTACTACTGAAACTGATGCACTCCCTGACTTCTGACTCAATGTGTCAGTTACCACATTAGCTTTTCATGTGTGGTAACTGATGGTACAATCATAATCTTTTATTAATTCAAGCTATTTCCTCTGTCTCATATTCAACTCCTTCTACGTGAAGAAATATTTCAAACTTTTATAATCTGTAAATATTTCACACTTTCCACCACACAGGTAGTGCCTCCAAATCTTCAATGCACACACCACTACCGCTAACTACAAATCATGCATATGGTAGTTCTTCTTGTACTCCTTGAGTTGCCAAGAAGCATATGCCACAACTTTCCCTTATTGCATTAGAACATACCTGAGCTCTTTGTGTGGCACATCACTATAAATTACAAAACCCTTTTCTCCCGAAGGAATCATCAGAACCGGTGCAATGATGAGTCACTACTTTAATTCCCGGAAGCTCTGTTCACAATCATCTATCCATTCAAACTTCACACTCTTTTTGGTCATTTTTGTTAATGGGCCTAACAATTTAGAAAATCCCTTTACAAACCGTTGATAGTATCCAGCCAATCCCAAGAAACTCCTGACTTCCTGCACATTTTTTGGTCTATCCTGGTCCACTACCTCCTTAATCTTGCTCGGATCCATAGAAATGCCACCCTTAGATATCACATGTCCATAGAAGGTGACTTGTTTCAATAAGAATTTACATTTCTTGAATTTTGCATACAACCTTCTTTCTCTCCGCACCTGAAGAACTATTCTCAAATGTTCCTCGGGGCCCTTTGAATATAACAAAACGTCATCAATAAAAACTACAACAAACTGATCCAATTACTAATGGAAAACTCCGTTCATCAAGTCCATGAATACAATACGAGCATTCGTCAGTTCAAACGACATAACCAGGAACTCATAATGGCCATACCGAGTTTAGAATGCTTTTTTTGGAACATCCTCTACCTTAACCTTCACTTTATGGTATATGGATCGTAGATCAATCTTGGAGAAAGTCTGTGTCCCTTGAAGCTGGTCAAACAAATCATTAATGCAGGTAAGCAGGTATTTATTCTTAATTGTTACTTTATCATTTCTTTGTAGTCGATGCACATTCTCATTGACCCATCTTTCTTTTTCACGAATAATACCAAGGGTGACACGCTAGGCCTAATAAACCCCTTGTCCAACAATTCCTATAGCTGTTCTTTCAACTCTTTCAATTCTGCTGGCACCATTCTGTACGGGGCTTTAGAAATCGGCGCTCTTCTCGGTGATAGGTCGATAGAAAACTCTACCTCACGATCAGGAGGCAGTCCCGACAAATCCTTGGAAAACACATCAGGAAAATCCCTCACTATTGAGATATCTTCCAACTTTAATTCCCTTTCTAATACTTCCTTTACACAGGCCAAGTACCCTTAACATCACTCCATAAGCAACCTCCTCACCTGAATAGCTGATAATATCTGTGGTGTGGGGTGCATACACATGACCCC
This sequence comes from Malania oleifera, assembly GCF_029873635.1. NCBI lineage: Eukaryota > Viridiplantae > Streptophyta > Magnoliopsida > Santalales > Ximeniaceae > Malania > Malania oleifera. The sequence continues at coordinate 38,375,302 of NC_080428.1, read as the reverse complement.
ACAAATCTGTACTCCTGCTTTCTTGGAGGTCTAAATATTACCTCTTTCTTATAGCAACCAATGTTGGTATAGTGGGCAGCTAGCTAGTCTATTCCCAGAATTACATCGAAACCATGCATGTCTAGGACTACCAAGTTAGTTGGCAAAGACCTCCCCTGAATATTAATTGGACAATCTTTGAATACCCTCGTACACAACACTACAGTTGGTGTAGCCACTGATAAACTGACATCCAATGGTTGAACTTCTATTTCACATGACTTGATAAACTCCCGAGCAATAAAGGAGTGAGTCGCCCCTGAATCAAACAAGACAATAACTTTATGTGATAGAATATAAATGATACCTTTCACCATATCGTCGGCCGCCTTTGCATCTCCTGGGGTTAAAGCATAAACTCGCACCGGGGCTGTATTCCTCTACTGATTTCCTTGGGGTGTTTGATTGTTCCCCCGAAATTGTCTAGGAGCGGGTAGATTAGCTGGCTGTGCTCGGCAGTCTCTCACAAATTGTCCGGGCAGACAACACCAGTAGTAGGCATTCATTCCAACTCGGCATTCCCCTTAGTGCCTCCGATCACACCTAGCACAAATAGGGGGTGCTGGATTACCCTGAGGGACTCGGTGTTCCGCTGCCTACCGTGGACCCATACTGTGCCTTCTCCACTAACTCTGACTGGTGCGCGCCTGGAACCTAGGAGGCATAGGCTTCTTCCTCTGATTCTGTGCCCCAGCACCTCTCTGTAGGTTGGTCTCTATCACCGTAACCTTATCTACTAGTTCTGAAAAGGTCTAGACCTGGAAAGCCGCTACATGCTCATATATACCCTGCCTCAGGCCGCTTTCAAATTTCCTTACCTTCTTTTCTTCTTCTGGCACCATGTATGGGACAAAATAGGACAACTCAATGAATCTCATGGCATACTACTGTACCATCAGGTGTCCCTAGGTCAAATTCAAGAATTTTGCCACTTTTGCATTTCTGGTGGTAGCAGGGAAATACCGCTTGAAGAATAATTCTTTGAAGCGGCTCCAGGTCATGCCTACAGGCACAGGCCTCTGCTCCTCTAGCAATCTCACTAATCTCCACCAATGTTTAGCTTCTCCTGTCAACTTAAAGGTAGCAAGTAGGACTTTATGCTCATCTATAGAAGGGAGAACTGCCAACGTCTCCTCAATCTCCTAGACCTAGTTCTTAGCCACGAATGGGTCGGCTCCTCCAGAGAATGACGGGGGATTCATACGTGTAAACTGTTTAATCGTGCAGCCACATTCCCTTGAATTTCTGACCATTTTTTCCATCACTTGCTAAGTGACACTATGTAGCACCGCATCTGAATCTCCAACACCAAAATTAGAAGGCCCTGCATCATCACCTCCAGCATGTGCATTGCTACTTCCAGGGTCCATCCTAAAAAAGGAACAAACAGTCCTAAAATTCCACTATCTTAATACGATTGATATAGTCATTGAACTATATAAAATATAATGTATCCTTACAAGACCAACCAACTTAACATCCTTACTCTCTCGATTTAAGATTCAGTCTTACCACTCAGAAACAAGAACCAATGATAGTTTACTATGACTTTCCTGAAATCATCATCCCAGGAAAATCACAAAAATCACCACGAAGTTTCCTGCCTCTAGGCTGTGAGATAGAATCCTAAATACCAATCTTAACCTCAAACAATAACTTACTATAATCATAGTCTACCCATCTATTATACTCATAAAAATTCATTCCTATACTCTAGTATTGCTATCTGTGGTTTGCTAAAGTCTACAGAACCAAGCAACCTAAGCTCTAATACCAAACTGTAACGCCTCGATTTTCAACCATTTTTTTTCCCATTTGTATATATGTCTATATAATAAACCTGCTCTAGTACAAGAATCATAATATTTCCATCATAACAACTCTGATACCAGACTATAATAACCTATGTAAAACTCTATACATAATCCTCGTGGCAAACACACTATAGTAACATGGGTTGCCCAAACTGGCACTAGGTACAATAGTTCTCAAACAACCATACAACTCAGTGGAAGCATCTATATATACATATACATCCAATAGCAATACTAGAGTTCTGACCATCATCTTGTTTATACATAAGTCCCTAAGAACTATTCATCCATACACATCCCAAAATCTTACACATACTTTCCTATATAATATGATGTCTCACTATTACTTACCCCAAATAGTTGTCTTAATCTCTGCTCTGTAGAACTCTAAACATGTCTACCCAGGTTCTTGGAATAATGAAATTATAAGAGTGAGACACTTCTCAGTAAGACGAAATAGATTATTATTAGTGTGTGGCAACATGAGTTTTAATGTTTCAAATACACTTTCATTGTCTATCTTTTTCTTACTCTATGAACTCATATAGAACTGTATACATGCCCATAAAAATACCTTTCATATTACATACCTTTCTTTCAAATCATGCTATGGGTAAAATAGTATCTCAAATCATACTCTGTATAAAAATTTGTATCATAATTCATACTTTGCATATAACAAGTGTCTCAAATCATACTCTATATAAAATAAGAATCTCAACGCATACTCTGTATAAAATAAGTATCTCTGTACAAGTAAATGCGCATATATGTATAGAAGAACTGCTTTGGATGGATAATGCTGTAATGTCATGAATTAACCCCACATGATCCAAGTTGTGCAGTCCAAAAGCTGGACCGTCATGGTTGGCCTATCAGACTAGATCAACAATGTCTATATTTATAATTGTATCTATAACAATGAGTACAATTCGCTTACCCAACTGGTCCGGACTCTAGGGGTAAGTCTACACTTCAATGGCAAAATCGGCTACGCCACCAACACTCTATCTCAGAAGTGTGGTTGTATTCGCAACTACGGGGCTACGGTACCGTACCTAGTTATGGTCCATCAGGGTTCTTAAACCATATAATGCAATTTTCAAAACTATATATATATATATATATATATATATATATATATATATATCATGATATCATAAACCCATTTCTGGTAAAACTGTCATACTATATATCTATGTAAACTCACTGTAACTTTGTATATAAAAAAAATACAATATTGTGGTTCCATAAGGAATGTTGTATCTCCGTATAAAATATCTGTGTTGTAGTTCCACTTAGGGAATGGTGTAGTTCCACTAAGGGAACGTTGTATGTTTGTATAAATATCTGTGTTGTAGTTCCTTAAGGAACACTATAGTTCTATATAAAATACTATATTACTATATAAAATATCTGTATAAAACTCTGTACTGTAGTTCTATATAGAACACTATATCTTTATATAAAATTTGAATAAAACTCTGTATAAATTTGGTTACACTGTAGCTTTATAAAAAGCACTGTCATACTATGGTACTATATAAAAAAAAAATCATATCTTTATTTATATATATACTTTTCCATAAACTGATAAAGTTATTTATGCATAATATTCAAGTCATGCCACACATTTCTCTAATATTCTGTACTTTAATAAATTGATGAAAATATCAATATAATTATCTCTAGGGTTTTACTGAATCCAACCCAACTTATACAAAATGTATATCATTTCAAAACTCCCATTTCATATGTTTGTATACCCAGGAAAACTCAGATATCATTTCTGAAATCACATACTATAATTTAAATAGTTAACTTTGTAAAAACACTTGACATAATCTATTCTCCTTACCTGATTCCTGGAAAAATACTTACAGTGATCCTAAAACAATGTCTGCAGTATTTGTACAAATCCTTGTATTCATATATTTTAACTTAATCAACTAAATCCTGAAATAATTACTATCCTAACATCTTTAGGCTCACACGCTCCTGCTAATCGGCTAAATTCCAACAAAAACGCGGGTATGATCCGGTTCTCATATTTAAATTTAATTTCTAACATATTAAAAACACTAGTTTGATCAAATTCCCGCTGTTTAATCTAATTTCAAAATATCCCCAAAAATCTAATTTAATCAAATTTATGCAGTTTAACTTAATTCTAAAATATTCCCAAAAATCTAATTTAATCAAATACTACAATTTAATAAATAAATCGTAATATTCATACCTATAAAATTACTCAGAAATCTACATATAATATTCCAGTAATTATATACAATAATTTAACCGGGTGAATTCCTAAAATAACCGGCATATTTGTAGTCCTTACCTTAGCCTTAGAGTGGTACCTAAGAAGCTCAAACTTAAAATCCGCTTCAATTAACTTTCTAAGAATTGAAGCCGAGATCTCGTGGTGGTGTTCGTTTTTCGATTCAGCTTACGGATGAAGAAATAATCTATGGAAAGAGAGGGAGGGATAGAGGAGAGAGAGTTGGCGTCAATTTGGGGGGGGGGGGGTGTGTTCCTGCAATCTCAATTTTGAGATTCAATCTCTCACGATTAAAAAGAAATGCTGAAGCTTCTTAAAGAAGCTTCTAGTTACATTCAATTGATTCATATATATATATATATATATATATATATATACTATATATTCAATTAATTCACTTTAATAATATTTAATTAAAAAGAAATGCTGAAGCTTCTTAAAGAAGCTTCTAGTTACATTCAATTAATTCATATATATATATATATATACTATATATTCAATTAATTCACTTTAATAATATTTAATTAGTTAATAAATTAATAATTTCTTTTTAGGATCATTTTACTAATCTTGTATAACTATTTTTGGAGTCATTACACTTGAGCTCAATTTGACTCTACTAAAACTCTTTTCAAAGTAACAAATGAGCCAAACCGTTAAGCTAATTATATTAATTGATAGTTAATAAATATACTTTGAAAGAAATATATATTTAAAAGAAAAAATTTAAAAATTAAATATTTAATGAGATTAATATCGAGTTTGTTGATAAGCCAAATATTAAGTTAGTTCACGAGCCTAATATTGAGTTAGTTCATGAGTAACTAACGAACTAGTAAACGAGCTAGTAAACAAGTCGGCTTGCGGGTTGATAAATGAGTTGGCTTGTGAGCCTAACTAGCTCAATATAAACTAGTTTAAGATCGGCTCATGTAGTTGACGAGCTAAAAATTTAAGATCGAGTTTAGTTGGTTTCACTAAATAAACGAGTTCAAGCGAGTTATTATTGAACCGAGCACCAAGTAGCTCACGAGTAGCTAGTCTCATTTACAGGCCTAGGTATAAGGAAAATTTTTTAATTAAGATTTTCTAATAATTCATTAGGACTTCAAGGGTTTGAGAAAATAGATCCAAGTTTTAGGGAGCGAATTAGAAAATATTTTCTTTTAATAAGAGTGCAGGATTAGATTAGAAAGCTTCGTCACTAAATATGTACATGCCTGAGTATGTGTAATTGTTAATATATATATCCGGTTAAATATTGACAAATTTAAAATGAAATAAAAATAATAATTGATGAAAATTTTTTGTTTATAAAAAATTATAATGAATACTTGCTTCTGTTTCTCTTTAGAAAGATGTTATCAAGTTAAATAATAATGTGTGATTAGTGGAAATATTTAAGCCATTTATATTCAAAAAGAATATTTTTTAAAAATCAAAATAAATTGATTGTTAAAATATGCAGAGTATTTGTAATGTTTTTAAGTGATTTATACACCTACACATTTCATAGTATTTGATGAAATCAAATGATTTTTTTCTGAAATACAATGTGTTACACCTTTTTTGAGACTCAAATTGTTCATTATATGTGTATTCTATGTGTAGACACTTCATTTTGTCTAGAGCTTATATAATAGAATCTGGGTTTTTAGATTTAATTTTAGTACCCATTTGGGTCTTTTTCCTAGTCTAATTTCGAATTTGTACATGGTCATGTAAATATTCATTAATATGATAAAAATAGGAAAATACAAGAAAAAAATTGAATAGATGAAAAATAGGGGAAAAAATAAAAATAGAGAGGAAAAAAAAAAAAAGCAAGTCCAATAGGCCAATATTTTCATGCTTGCACTTGCACACACAAGAGAATTTCAGTTAGTAAATCAGAATAAAATCAACCAATTAGCTTTGAATTTGATGGATCAATTAAAATTAATTGATCAGTTAGACTTGATATCTGATTGATCCATTACGTTTGATTGTTTAATCAAATTTAATTAGAAGTGCTTCTCTTGGCCTTTAAATAGAGATATTCATAGAGTTGTTGGGGAGGACAATGGGAGAAGGAATTGCTTACTGAAAAAAAAAGAAGTTGAAGCAAGAAAATTTGGGGAGAAGAAATGGTTATTGGAGAAAGTAAGAAAAATTGGAGAAAGAAGTATAAGAGGAAAAAAAGAATTCAAGAAGAGTTGGATACTGAGGTTGAGAGAAAAACAGAGAGATTGAGAGGTTGAGGGTTGAAGAAGGGAAGTTGGAAGGTGGCATGATGGGAATTGGCTGAGCTTTGGATTTCAGAAGTGAAAGTTAGAGAAAGGATATTGGAGTGGGCACAACAAAGATAATTAGCAAGTTTAGAAGAAGAGGAGTAAAGGTTAGTATCTATTTCTTTTGACTCTGCTTGTTTAAAGGTTGTCACAAATAAATTGAGAATGAGTTCAAACAAAATTCAAAGGAATAAGTAATTTCCAATATCAAGAGTTTAAACTAAATTCCTGAATTTTTTTTTTCCAAAAATCCCAATACCAAACCCCCGAATTTGAAATTTTAACCCCAAAACCCGAATACCCATATCTGAAATCCAGGTTTGGAAACCCATATTTGACCTAGAGTTGACCTAGGTCCAAAATAATTGACTCGAATACCTAGCCGAGATTCGAATTGGACCCAAGACCTAGGTCAACTTTGACCTAGGCCCATTAATCCTTAGACCCAGATTAAACCCAATAGCTCAAGTTAGTTTGCCCAATGACTCCATTATATTAGTTGGAATCCATACCTAAGCCTACATCAAAATTAAACCCCAAAGTCCAATTGGGCTCAACCCAAGACCAACCAATTCAAGGCCCTAACCAAACCAGACCCATTTTTCAAATCAATTGAATCCTATTGGGCTAAGCCCAACCAACCAAACCTCAGTTAACTTAATCAAGTCCACTAGACCTAAACCAAGCCCAGTTCAATTCAGAACTCAACTAAATACTAAAGGCCAAATTAAATCCAAAAACCTAACCCAAGTCCCTTGAAGCCCTAAATCTAGTAACTAGACTCCTAGTTTGGTTCGCAAGAAAGAGGAAGAAAATATGAGAAGAGTCAAAGAAAAATGAAAAAGAAAATAACAAAGAGAGTGAGATAAAAGAGGACTTATCTTTGGGGTGGTGGATCCAAGTTTGGATCTGAGAGCTTAAAGCTCTCTATTTTTGTTTTCTCTCTTTCTTTTGAGACCTGCAAAATAAGGAAAATAAGAGAGTTAAAATAAATTAATTAAAAATTGAAAAAACAAAGAACAGAGAGAGAAAGAGATAGAGAAGGTAAGATTGAAAGAGAGGAGAAGATTGGTAAGAATAAAAGAAAAACAGAGAGAGAGAGAGAGAGAGAGAGAGAGAGAGAGAGAGGTCTACGAGAAAGAGGGGTGTAGAGGAGAGAGAGTGAAATTCTAGAGGAGTGAGAGAGGGGGGTAGAAGAGAGAGAGAGAGAGAGAGAGAGAGAGAGAGAGTTGCAAGGAGAGGGAGTGAGCTATTTGTGAGAGGAAGAAGACAGAGAGACAAACGCACAAAGAGAGAGAGAGAGAGAGAGAGAGAGAGAAAAGAAGAAAAAGGAAAGGAAAAAGCTTTTTAGATGATTTTTTTTTCAAAAGAAAAACTTAGTGGGACACGGGTCATTGTAGGATGGTGATATGTGGCGAAACAGGAACCGCACGTTTAGGAGTGACGCGGTATGATCCTAGCCATCCCATGTGTGTTTTTTTCGAGTGGCCAGATTGCTGCCACATCAACAATCCATGCTAAATTCCTTGCACCCATCATATTTTTGTTTTCTCCCTTTCTTTTGAGACCTGAAAAATAAGGAAAATAAGAGAGTTAAAATAAAATAAATAAAAATTGAAAAAAATAGAGAGGAAGAGATAGAGAAGGTAAGATCGAAAGAGAGGAGAAGATTGGTAAGAATAAAAGCAAAATAGAAACAGAGGGAGAGAGAGAGAGAGAGAGAGAGAGAGAGAGAGAGAGATAGGTCTATGAGAAAGAGGGGTATAGAGAAGAGAGAGTGAAATTCTAGAGGAGTGAGAGAGGGGGGTAGAATAGAGAGAGGGAGAGAGAGAGAGAGAGAGACGCACAAAGGAGAGAGAGAGAGAACGTTCGATAGAGAAAAAAGAATAAAAAGGAAAGGAAAAAGCTTTGTGTATGATTTTTTTTCAAAAGAAAAACTTAGTGGGACACGTGTCATTATAGGGTGGTGACACGTGGCGAAACAGGAACCGCACTTTTAGGAGTGACGTGGCGTGATCCTACCTATCCCATGCGTGTTTTCTCCGAATGGACAGATTGCTACCACATCAACAATCCATGCTAAATTCCTTGCGCCCATCATATTTTGCCATGTGGCGAGTGACGTCATGCTGACATCACCCTGCCACGAATTTAAAATAAATAAATAAATAAGAAAACATATTAAACTGCCATGTGTCGTCGTCAGTGGTTGGCACGTGGCATACCTATTCTGAACTAGGTCAACTCTGTTTGACTCGAGTCAACATAGGTTGACCTATTGAACAATTTAGACTAGTCTAAATTATCCCAAACAGCCTACTCTTATTTCCAAATTTAAAAAAGATTTTTAATTGAGACAAGATTTGAAGACTTTATTTGCCTTATTTTTACTTATTTCTCTCAAATTGTAATGGGTTTTATCTTGTATATCTTTTAGAATATGAAGGTCATGGCACTAAGTGTAGAGACCTGAAGAATTATAATAATTAAATAGTAAAAGAAAAGGGAAGAAAAGGAAATTTCCAAAAAGGGACTCACAAGGTCTCGTTGACGAACGCAGGGTTCTCATCGACGAGCATTGTAACGACCTGCTTATTTTACCATTTTTTTCCATGATAAATGAAACCTTATATAATCAATCTAGCAGATCATAATCAACCTGAACCCGTGGGTACCAGGGATACATCAGAAATACAACACGGATGCCTAAGTAGTAGGAAACATAAATTCATATATATATATATCATACCACCATTCAACACAATACCAAAGTCGACTACATCCATTGTATATATCCCAAAATAAACAAAACCAGCCCTAGGGTCGTCACCCAAAAATCCATCTGACCCTAGCGAAAAACTTACCCTTCAGACAGGGTAAAACGGCTGAACTCTATTTCTGCGGAGCTTTATCCGCTCTCCTATCTGGGGCTCCTGAAATGTTCATATAATTTGGGGTGAGACACCTCTCAGTAAGGGAAATAAACTAATACCACTTTGTGGCAACATGAGTATTTTCGTGTAATACATAAAAGCATACATAAGCATATTTAGTGAAACTGTCTGTATCATATCTGGGAACATAATGGATTTCCATAAACATAATTAATCTCATACGATAATAATAAAAAAAACAACCTTGGAAGGTTAGCTGGCTAGTGTCATGTCTTACCCCCACATAACTGGTTCTTGTGGCCCGAAGGTGGGACCTAACAATGGTTGGCCGACCATTGTCAAGTCAAAGTAAATGTCTACAGGTATGATGGGTCTGCTAGACTTGGTCCGTACACCAGGGCGCCAACACTTCAATAAACCAAATCGACTATCCATCCTCACGCTGCCCCGTAGGATAGCCATAACACAATATCATGATGATCATGAACACATAGCTACGGTCCCGTGTTCGTGCAAGCCTAAACCAAGCCAACCAGGTTCTGATAGCATATAACATATTTCAAATTGTGATACATTGCTATTCCATAATAATAATTGTCAATTCAATATCATCATATCACATTTCATACATAACGTGAAAATCATTGGCCCTTACGCCAACATTTCGTATTTTATCAATCACGGCCCGTATGCCGTATCACATATCAAATAAGAGGCTCAGCCCGTACGCTGGCATATCATATAAATGTCTCGGCCCGTACACCGGCATATCATGTAAAAGGCTCGGCCCGTACGCCAGCATATCATGTGAGAACATCCTCAACCCGTACGCCGGTATATCATATAAAAACTCTGTATCATTAAATATTTTCCCAGAAAACAGTAATTCATAGTAAATTCTACTCATACCACACAAAATGAGTATTACACATATTTAAAACATATCGTCATTTATAGTAGTAATTTTCCAAACATAATGCATATATATATATATATATATATTTCTAAAATTAAATGCTGTAAAACTATACGTATATTTTCATAAAACAACTAACTTAGTTTATCCCCTTACCTCATTCCTGAAAAGCCCCTAAAATAATCAGTCCTGCACCCGCAGGGTTCCCCATTCAACACCCTGAAATCAACATCTCCCAGAACTAAAATTCAGTATTTTTTTGACTACTACATTTTCTACAACTATAGGAAATTCAAATACTGAATAAAAAGCCTTACCCCGAATTTGGGATGGAATTCAAGCTAGCCCAACCAACGATCCACTCTAGCAGATTTGTAGAGAACTTCCCCAGGAGTGTCGTGTTGGCTTCAGATCGTCGATCCAGAGAAGAACGAACCCAAAAACTAAGAGAGAAGTGTAGGGAACTAAAGAGGAGAGAGAAAGGAACGTTTGCACATAAATTTTCAGCCAAAAATGAAGTTTAGACATGTTTATACACTGGCCTTCGTTGACGAGGTCAAGAAGCTCGTTCATCAATGAACGTTTTTTCTTGTCGACGAAATTCAGAGATGGGCAATTAGCCTCTCAGTATGTTCTCTTCGACGAGATACGTCCCCGTTGACGAGCCCCTCATGTGTACTCGTCGACGAACTCCCTATGTTCGTCGATGAGGCCTTGTTTAAGTATTAAAATTACAATTTCCTTTTCTCCTTCTTCCATTATTTAAATACCATAATTCTATCAGGTCACTACATTCTCCCCTCCTCATAAAATTTCGTCATCGAAATTTGTTATTCATATAATTCATCTTCCCTCAAAGGAAAAACGGTCTACTTATTTTATTACCTACCCTCACTTATGGTGGAGGAATATCGTGATTACATTCCAAGTTCTAGGAGATTACAAATACAAAATAAAATTCTCCCAAAACTAAAAAGACTACTTATTAACTAAATCACTACATGTACCTGCAAAAGAAACATAACCTTCTATTACACTTTCCTAAATAGTTGTGGATATCTCTGCCTTATCTATTCCTCGAGCTCCTAAGAAGTTTCTTCTATTGCATGATTTTTCGACAAGACTTTCACCAAAGGAATTTTCTTATTACGTAATTCTTGTTCTTTCTTATCCAGAATCTGTACTGGTACCTTCTCATAAACTAGTGAATCACTAAGCTCTAATTCACCATAACTGATTACGTGAGAAGGGTTTGGGACGTATTTCCTCAACATAGAAATGTGGAATACGTCATGGATCCTGGACAACACAGGTGGCAAAGCTAGCCTATAGGCAACCGGCCCCACTTTCTCTAGAATCTCAAACGAACCGATAAACCTAGGGCTAAGTTTACCCTTCTTCCCAAATTGCATAACCCCTTTTAACGGAGCTATTTTCATAAATACATGATTACCGACATCAAACTCTAATTTCCTACGGCGGGTATCAGCGTAACTCTTCTGTCTGCTCTAAGCTGCACTGATTCTATCTTTGATAAACCAAACCTTATCATGCACTTACTGAACAAGCTCTGGTCCCACAACTCGCCACTCACCCACTTCATCCAAAAATAAAAGAGAACGACATCTCCTATCGTAAAGTGCCTCAAACGGTGTCATGCCAATGCTGGCCTAATAACTATTATTGTACACAAATTCCACCAATAGCATGAACTAAGCCCAACTACCCCCAAAATCTAGCATGCACGCTTGAAGCATATATTCTAATATCTGAATTGTCCTGTCAATCTGCCCATCTAACTAAGGATGGAACGTCGTGCTAAAAGATAACTGAGATCCTAAAGCCTCATGCAAGCTCTGCCAAAATCGTGACGTGAAACGTGGGTCTCTATCTGATACTACAGACAATGACACACCATGAGAACGGACTATCTCTTGAATATATATATCTCTGCCAGTCTGTCTATAGAGTAGCTGATCTTGATAGGAAGAAAATGAGCTGTCTTGGTCAAATAATCCACAATCACCCAAATTGCATTCTGACCATGCAATGTCGACGGCAGTCTTGAAATAAAATCCATAGATATATGATCTCATTTCCACTCTAGGATAAAAAGTGGCTGCAACTAGCCTACCAGTCTCTGATGCTCAGCTTTTATTTGCTAACACGTCGGACACTGGGCTACATGCTCAGCAATTTTCTTCTTTATACCACTCCACCAAAAAGACTCCCGCATATCTCTATACATCTTCGTACTGCCTAGATTAATTGTGTATAAAGATCTGTGAGCCTTCTCTAAAATTGTCTTCCTGATGTTAGCATCGGCAAGAACACCCCCCATGACCATTCTGCACTCTGACTAATACCTCTGCTAACTCTGGATCATTCTTTTGAGCAGCAATTCTTTCTTGTAGAGTAGGTTGCACCACTAAACTAGCAATACAAGCCTGAGAACCACTCTTGAACAAATCTAAGTCGAATCTCTCTAGATCCATCATAATCGGATACTGGATCTCCATAACTGCCAACGTTGGTCCCACAGACTTCCTACTCAAAGCATCAGCTACCACGTTCGCCTTCCTTAGGTGGTAATTGATAGTACAGTCAAAATATTTAATAAGCTCCAACCATCTTCTCTGCCTCATATTTAGTTCCTTTTGAGTGAAAAAGTACTTTAAACTCTTGTGGTTGGAGAAGATTTTGCACCGTTCACCATACAGGTAATGCCTCCAAATTTTCAATGCGTGTACCACTGCAGCCAATTCAAGATCGTGGGTAGGGTAGTTCTTTTCATACTCTTTCAATTACCTGGAAGCATACGCTACTACTCTACCATGCTACATCAATACACAACCAAGTCCTTTCAAGGACGCATCACTGTAGATAACATAACCCTCACCCCCTAACGGGATGGTTAGCACTGGTGTTGTGACAAGTCTTTACTTCAATTCCTGAAAAATCTACTCACAGCTCTCGTCCCACTCAAACCTAGCATTCTTCCTAGTTAGTTGTGTCAGAGGTCCTGATAGTGCTGAGAATCCTTCAACGAAACGATGGTAATACCCAGCTAACCCCAAGAAACTCCTAATCTCCTGAACGTTCCTTGGTCTAGCCCAATTCACTACCGCCTCAATCTTACTATGATCCATAGATATACCATCTTCTGAAATGACATGCCCCAAAAACATAACCTTCTCAAGCTAGAATTCACATTTACTGAACTTAGGGTACAACTTCTTTTCCTGAAGCATCTGTAGAATCTGCCTCAAATGCATCTCATGCTCCTCAGAGATCCTCGAATAGACCAGTACATCATCAATAAAAACAACAACAAACTGGTCTAAATATTGGCAAAAAACTCTATTCATCAAATCCATAAATACCACAGGAGCATTCATCAGACCAAACGACATAACGAGGAATTCATAATGCCCGTATCTGGTCCTGAAGGCTGTCTTTGATACATCCTCTATTTTCACTTTCACTTGATGATAGTTTGATCTAAGGTTAATCTTAGAATACACCAGTGTACCCTGGAGCTGGTCAAACAAATCATCTATACGGAGTAGAGGATACTTATTCTTAATGGCCACTTTATTAATTTTCGTATAATCTATACACATCCTCATAGTCCCATCTTTCTTCTTGACAAATAGGAGTGAAGCTCCCTACGGAGATACACTAGGTTGTATAAAGCCCTTATCAAGCAAATCTTGGAACTGATTCTTCAATTCTGTCAACTCTGCTGGTGCTATTTGCTAAGGTACTTTAGAAATCGGTGTTGTACCAGGAAGCATATTAATAGAAAAATCTATCTCATGATCAGGTGGCAAACCTAGTAACTCATCTGGGAAAGCATCCATAAATTCCTTTACTACTGGCGTACTAGTGAGTTTCAATTCATTCCCTGACATTTCCTTCACAAAGACCACAAATCCCTGACAACCACTCAGTAGTAGTCTCTTCGCCTCAATAGCTGAAACTAACTGAGGCGGGGATTGCACTCGCAACCCTACAAACTTGAATTCCGCTTTTCTTGGAGGTCTGAATATCACTTCCTTTAAATGGCAATCTGTGCTAGCGTAATTGGCTGCCAATTAGTCCATACCGAATATTACATCGAATCTATGCGTATCTAGCACTATCAAATCGACAGACAAGATTTTTCCCTGAATATCAACTGAATAACCCCAGAGCACCCTACTATACCTCACTGCTGACCCAGTCGGTGTAGATACCAATAGTTCAGTGTCTAACAACCGTGTTTCTACCCTACATAGTCTAGTGCACTCTAGAGACACAAACGAGTGTGTGGCTTCTAAATCAAATAATACAATAACTTTAAAGGAAAGCATGCTAACCATACTTGTCACCACGTCGTCAGCTGTCTTAACATCATCCGGTGTCAAAGCAAAAACTCTGCCTGGAACCATATTCCTCTACTAGCCTCCGCGTGGTGCCTAATAGCCTCCCTAGTACAATCTAGGAGCAGGAGTGATATCTGGTGGTAAAGGGTAGTCTTGCACCAGATGTCCCTGTCTACCACAGCGATAGCAGACAGCTCGTCCTAGTCGACACTCTCTCCAGTGTCTCCTCCCACAAGTCTGATAGACTGGAGGATTCTGCACTGTCTGAACCTCACGATCTCCAGTTTCTTGTCTCCGCCTTCTACCATAGTTTCCTCTCCTCCACTGACCCTGCCTATAACCTTACTGGTAGCTTGAAGAGATTTCTTCTTCTATCCTTGCTCCTCTGCATCCATACGCTCACCAACCTCTGCCAAGGCTGCTCTGTCGACAAACTCAGCAAAATCCTGAATCTTTAGTACCACCACCTACTTGTATATGCCTCTCCTCAATCCTCTTTCAAACTTTCTCGCCTTCTTTATCTCATTGGGAACAATATACGAAATGAAGCGAGAGAGCTCTATAAACCACGCCGCATAGTGCGGGACCAACAACTGTCCCTACTTCAGACTCAGGAACTCCTCCGCCTCCTTGACAGTAGTTGGAAAATACCTATCAAAGAATAATTCTTTAAATTGGTCCCATGTCATCACTATCGGTGTTGTCCTTTACTGCTCCAGAAGTCTCATAGTAGTCCACTACCTTTTGGCCTCTTCTGTCAGTTTATAGGTGGCAAAGAGGACCCTCTATTCCTCCGTACACTGTAGCACCGCCAAGACTTTCTCAATCTCTTGCATCCAATTCTCAGCAGTTGCAGGATCAACTCCTCCTGAAAACACCGGAGGATTCATCTTAGTAAGCTTCTCTATCGTGCACCCATGACCTACAGACGGACCTCCCTGCTCTTTGGAGCTCCTAGCTATCTTATCTATAACCTGCTGAGCCACGCTACGTACTACTGCGTCGGAATCAATCTTGCCTGCACTCGAGGGTCCTGCTCCATCATTGCCACTCGCATGGGCACTACCTCCTCCTGCATCCATCCTGAAAAACAATAAACGTAACTTAGGAACCCTATACTTATAGCTTACACACCTAACATAGTTCCTTATCCTAACTTCCTCAATTCATTCCTAACTCCAGTCCTAACTCCAGTCCTACATTTTAGGAACACAACCTGACAATAGTTTACTATGGTTTTCTTGAGATCGTCGCCCTAAGAAAAACACAAAAACCACCACGGAAGTTCTGCCTCTAGACTTCAGAACCAAACCTTAAATCATTTTCCTATACTGTGGTATTGTTTCCGCTGCACTCTAAAGTCTATAGAACCTAGCAACCTAGGCTTTGATACCAAACTGTAACGACCTACTTATTTTACCATTTTTTTTCCATGATAAATAAAACCCGATATAATCAATCTAGTAGATCATAATCATCCAAAACCCATGGGTACTAGGGATACATCAGAAATACAACACGGAAGCCTAAGTAGCGGGAAACATAAAATCATATATATATCATACCACCATTCAACACAATACCAGATTTTACTACATCCATTGTATATATCCCAAAATAATCAAAACCAGCCCTAAGGTCGTCACCCAAAAATCCATCTAACCCTAGCGAAAGACTTACCCTTCAGACAGGGTAAAACGACTGAACACCTATTTAGGGCTCCTAAAATGTTCATATAATTTAGGATGAGACACCTCTCAGTAAGGAAAATAAACTAATACCAGTGTGTGACAACATGAGTATTTCCGTGTTATACATAAAAGCATACATAAACATATTTAGTGAAACTGTCTGTATCATATCTAGGAAAACATATATAATCATATCATGATAGAACATACTGGATTTCCATAAACATAATTAATCTCATATGATATTAATACAAAAACAACCCTGGAAGGTTAGCTGGCTAGTGTCATGTCTTACCCCCACATGACTGGGTTGTGTGATCCGAAGGCGGGACCTGACAATGGCTGGCTGACCACTTCCAAGTCAAAGTAAATGTCTGTAAGTACGATAAATCTGCCAGACCTGGTCCATACACTAGGGGCACCAACACTTCAATAAACCACATCGACTATCCATCCTCACGCTGCCCCATGTGACAGCGATAACACAATATCATGATGATCATTAACATATAGCTAGAGTACTATGCTCGTGCAAGCCTAAACCAAGCCAACCTGGTTCTGATAGCATATAATATTTCAAATTGTGATACATTGCTCTTCCATAATAATAATTTTCAATTCAATATCATCATATCACATTTCATACATAACGTGAAAATCAGCGACCCTTACGCCGGCATTTCGTATTTTATCAATCACGGCTCGTACACTGTATCACATATCAAATAAGAGGCTCGGCCTGTACACTAGCATATCATATAAATGGCTCGACCCATACACTGGCATATCATATGAGAACATCCTCGGTCTGTACGCCGGTATATCATATAACAACTCTTGGCCCGTATGCTGGTATATCATATAAGGACTCTGTATCATTTAACATTTTTCTAGAAAGCAGTAATTCATAGTAGAATGCCCCTAAAATAATCAGTCCTACACCTGCAGGGTTCTTTATTCAATACCTTGAAATCAACATCTCCCATTATAGATATTCAGTATTTCTTTGACTACTACATTTTCTACAACTGCAGGAAAGTCAAATACTGAATAGAAAGCCTTATCTTGAATATGAGATGAAATTCAAGCTAG
This sequence comes from Malania oleifera, assembly GCF_029873635.1. Lineage (NCBI taxonomy): Eukaryota > Viridiplantae > Streptophyta > Magnoliopsida > Santalales > Ximeniaceae > Malania > Malania oleifera. Next base: position 38,357,938 of record NC_080428.1, on the reverse strand, counting down.
CCCCACCAACGATCCACTCCAGTAGATTTGTAGAGAACTTCCCCAGGAGTGTCGTGGTGGCTTCAGATCATCGATCCAGTGAAGAACGAACCCAGAAATTAAGAGAGAAGGGTAGGGAACCAAAAAGGAGAGAGAAGGGAAAGTCTGTGCGTAAATTTTCGGCCAAAAATGAAGTTTAGGCATATTTATACACTGGCCTTCGTCAACGAGCCATGTCACCTCATCGACGAGGTCAAAAAGGTTGTTCGTTGACGAACGTTTGTTCTCGTCATCGAAATTTAGAGATTGGCAATTAACCTCTCGGTATCTTCTCGTCAACGAGATACGTCCTCGTCAACGAGCCCCTCATGTGTAGTCTTCGACGAACTCCCTGTGTTCGTTGATGAGGCCCTGTTTAAGTATTAAAATTACAATTTCCTTTTCTCCTTCTTCCATTATTTAAATACCATAATTCCCTTAAGTCACTACAAGAATCCTTCTTGGGCTCATCAACATGGACACGTGTCTCGTCGACGAGAATTTATCGAGAGGGGGTTTAGCAGAGCCTAAAGTTCGTCAATGAGGGATTTGAGTTCGGCAAAGAACTCCCTTCATGGACTTGTCGATGAGGTGACGTGTCTCGTCGACGAATCCAGGTTTATAAATATACCTAATTCGGGATTTTTAGGGAGAAAATTTTCCAGCAAACCCCTTCTTTCTTTAAAACCGTCCCTCTCCCGTTCTCTTTATGATTCTGGCTCCGTTTTTCACTGGTTCAACAATCGGAAGTTGCCACGCTACTCCTGGGAAGATTCTCTTCAAGTTTTCTGGAGTAGATCATTGGTTAGGCCAACTTAGGCACCATCCCAAAATCAGGGTAAGTTGAATATTTGGGTATTTTCAGCATTATCAAGCTTATTTGAGTTTAGATTCTGTAATGTATGGGAATATATTGGTGTTTTATGGAGTAAAACTAGGGTATTATATTTTCAGGGATAGAGTGTCTTGGGACCCTGCACGCATGGGTTGAGGACCCCCAACAAATATTTTTACAGGAGCTCGGGTATATTATAATTTAGGAAATTTGAGTGAGATAATTTTCTGGGGAAATTTAGTGATTTACTAAGGAATTTGTATAATTGTATTATTGTAGGATTTTGAGGATAGTACGCCGTGAGCGTGAGAATAGAATTGGAGGCAAGCCTCCCAGCCAGTTAAGTAAGGAAAATATGCTATGCTAGGAAACATTAGAGTATTTATTCATAAATTATATGATTTCCAGATTAGTATACAGTTCGAAAATTATTTGTTTATCAGAATATACAGTAGCAGTATATGAGATATTTATTTATGTAGTTATGTGGCATGAGTCAGTATTAGAACAATATATGAAATATACAGTTTCCAGATTATAATGTTTATAGTACCTAAATAGAAATATGTGGTATGAGACTTTAACAGATCAGTACAGAAATAACACAGTTTTAAGATTGATATAATTTATATTATTATGCCGAGATATGCTTTATCAGATTTTATCAGAGTATGAATTATAGTGTTTATATAGATAGATATTTTACAGCATATGTAGATTACCATGATTTTCCAAAATTCTAAAGCCATAACATTATGTAATTATAGTTTATACAACTCAGATGATACAACATTTTCAAATCAATTTCTAGTGTTATGGTTATTTTCCATAACACTATGGTACTACAGTTTGCAAAATACATATATTACAGTATATTCAGAATTAGCTTTTAGTGTTATGGATATTTTGGAATCATGATGAAACAACAAGATAATTATGTATATCATCACTATATAGTATCAGACCCTAATGAATTAGTTCAGTAAATATTCAGTTATTAGAGCACGGTACCGTTGCTATTACAAGATCAGAGTGCAACCACACATCTTAGATAATGCGTGGAAGGTTTCCGTCAATCGGGCCTAAAGGGATTGCAAACTCCTCAGAAGACTGGGTTGAGGTGGCCAGTTTGACGAGGTAGTTACTAGTTCCATGCCTAGGAGAGGTTGCAGTTTGGTTGGACTGAGGGTTGGTAAAGTATAGTTGACTTACTTGGTAGGCCAACTAGTTAAGCCCACATACGGGCTGCACAACCCTGTCATGAGGGGTTAAATCATGACATACAATTTTCTAGGGTAAACATCTCAGTTATGTATATGTATACAGATTTACAGAATATTAGCATATATAGTATGATACTAGAAGTATGAAAAAGTAGAAAACTCAGATATTACAATTATATCTTAAACTATGATAGATGCAAGTTATATTGTATATTGTTTTATCAGTTTATATAGTTTCAGATATTGTCAGTATAGTATTTATGAAACTCAGTTGCCACACACTAGTAATAACATATTTCTTCTTACTGAGCGTTGTCTTATCCCAGTGATTTAATATTTTTCAGGTGATCTAGTTAGGCGAGTGGATCAGGCTCACAGATAAAGAAGGCGAGTACACTACCCTATTTGCTGGGTAAGTGTGTATAGGAGATAGTATTTTTGAGTAGATGGTGCTGGGGTGATGTGTATATAAGTGTATAAGGTTGGGGTGAATTACTAAATTCTGGTATTGTTAATTATGGATGGACATTTTTATGTTTTTTCGCTGCATAGGAGTGTAATATAATCAAGTATCCTCAATGTTCAATTGGGGCTTGAGATGTTAGAGAAGAATATACAAGATTGATATAATATTATATTTTCGGCTTATTTTGAGAAAAAAAAAAAATGGGGATGAAAGTCTAGGTCATTACACTAAGGCACTTAGACATGGAAAAACACACACAAGATGAAAATATTGTTTGACTGGTCCCAAGGGGCAACCAACTGACCTAGGAAAAGTGCACAAGCGGTCAATCGTGCTTTGGTGGCAAGTTAATTAACCTAGGTAGAAGTGTAGGGTTGTCGAATGCCCCTTTGAGCTGATCGACCAATTTGTATTTTCAACGGTCAATTTTTCTCTCTAACAGTTAGTGCCTAATCGATCGTCCTATGACCCAAGTCAATCAGTCTTTACAACAGACTAACTCTAATATGTAGAAAACGACAAGTTTCACTTTAAAGTCTATATAGATATTCTTTAAAGCCTAAGAAACATAAGTGAATACATCTATATTGAATTTTCAAGTGCCCAAACTCTATACTATCTTTTAATCTCTTTTGTGTCTTAAATTGCTTGCTTTTGAGAGAAACATCAAAATTCTTGTGCCATAGTCTTACAATTCCTTTGAGAGTTTTTTGCTGTGCTTTAATTTGTAAATCATTCCTTATAAAAAAATTTGTTTTCAAAGAATTCTTGTATTTGGTTTCCTTCCTTCTATTACAATAAGGGATTTAATTGGTTTCTTTGTCCCAGTAGAAAAGAAGGGGTGTAAGTAGTTTCCTTGGTCTCCGAAAAACAAGGGGTTAACGGAACCTCAAGATTGTTTCCTTCTATCCTTTGATTTTATTGCTTTATATTTTTTTATTTGCTTGGTTTGTTTAACTTGTTTTAAATTTGGTATCAAGCACTTTAATTTTTATTAAGCCTAATTAAACCCCCCTTTGTTGACTTTTTGAGTTCTATCCCGTTTTGATAATGACAATGCAAGGCATCTCATTCGTGCTTTAAGTATGTTCACAAGAATGATGATTTGAGAAAGCACAATGACCGATGCAAGATGGAAGCCATGAAGCATTGAATGAGACATTACCTGGCCTATTCCATGGAGTACTTAAAGAACGAGACTGAAAACTTAAAGAATTTTCAGTTATATTGCATTTAGGATTGATTGTAAGTACATGTCTTAATGAATTTGAAGTGAAGCGCATACTTGATCGTAGATGGACCTTAGGGACTTAATCTTTTCATGGAAAATTATTTTATTAAAATGATAAACTATTTCAGATGGCCTAAATTCTTATTTCAGATGACCAAATCATCAGGCTTTAAAATCCTAACCCCAACACTAAAATATAAATATTTGGTCATTCTCTCCTCACGCAACTCTCAACTTTTAAAATGATAATGCTCAACTTGAGGAAATTAAGTTAGTCTTTGAGGTTTCTTGTGATGCCTCTTGGTGGAGGGACACCCTATAACATTTTCAGTGAAAAACTCTCAAGAAGTTAAACAAAAATACATAGCATATGACAAAGATTATTTTGTGCTGAGCTCCCTACAACATTGGAGATGTTGATGACCTTGCTTTGAGATAGTTCAAAGAAAAAGTTAGGGCTAAGAATATTGGTTGGGTAGAGTTTCTTAAGGAATGTACATATATTTTTAAACATTGTTGTGGAGTCTTTCATAGCACAACATAGGATGAATGACAATGTGAATCTTGTCTAGGATTTAATTTCAGGTCTAGGCTTTTATTTGATGCTTTTTACAGGTGGCAATGAAAAGGTTATTCAAAGCATGTCACTAAATATGACAACTTGAGTCGGGTGAATTGGGTTATTTAAAATTTAAGTGCAGAATTCCTTTTTATTTTAACCCTTGATTAGTTTACACTTAAATAATATTCACAACTAGTATATATATATGCAGCAACCAAACGATATCAATAAGGAGTCTTTAGATATGACCATGAATATTCATATGAAGTCTACAATTATATCACAAGATTAAATTTTAATTTACTCAGCTGAACAATTTACCAGATTTCTATTTTAGCAATACTTAATGATATTTTCAAAAACAATTTTAGTAATGAAGCATGTTTATCTTTGCATATATACTTTAATTAAGAAAACCTTTTTAAATCTTAGTTTATTCACACCAGACTTCAAAACTATATACTTGTCTGAATTTATATCCAACAACTAAATCAAAGACAATATAGATTCTATCACAACTGAAATTGATATTCAGCTAATCTCCGATATTCAATAAGTTTCTATACTCAGCAAGATTTGATATTCAACACTATTCAATATTCAGCAAGATTCAATATTTAACAAGAGTTATATTAAGCACTATTCAATATTTAGCAAGATTCTAAACTCAGCAAGATTCAATATTCATTCAGTTCTTAATAAAAGTAAAATCATGCATGCAGGTTATAACTTGCACAAATTAAAAGTTTAGGGAAGAAGAAGTTGAACACCGTTATTTTTACAAGGTTCGGCTGCAACCTACGTCCTTGCGTCAAGCAACCCTCTGTGAGGATTTCCTTTCCCAACTTCGTAACTAGGTGAAGTTACAACCTTTCTCAATTCAAGGTGGAGTTTGCCTCTCTAACGAGAGCAACCCTCTCGCTAGGCAACGATTCAAAATACCTGAATTGTCAAAACAAAAACAACCAAAGCAACAATTTTCTTGTACAATAGAAAACTCCTCAAATGAGCATATTAGCACATGTTAGAATAAAAAATACTTCAAATAAACAATATGAAAGTTGAAGCTCTAAGGTATATCACCAGAAATTTGATTTACGAGTGTAAGTTTCAATAGAACAAATCAGAATTTCTTTTGTTCGCAGCAAGAACACAGCAGTAGCATAACCAGAAAAAAAAAATGTGTGATATTCTCTCTTGTCTTACCCTAATGTGCGAGAATAGTATGTTTAAATAGTGCAATAGGGTTTCAAAAAGTTTCCCTAAAGTTTTCTCTTAATTTAGAAACCAATCAAACAAGATATGGAAACAAAATCAGCGTTGTAACTCATTTAAACATACGCATCACTCGACTGTACTTGAAGGGTCAATTGCCTGTGCTCTTTTAAAATTAGCGCATTCTGAAAGTCAAAATGGGGTCAGTCGACTGTGCCCGATAGGTGATCACCTGTACCTATTCTGTTTGCATATTTTCAAACTTAGTAGCACCACAGTCGCCTGATGAAGTGTCATCAGTCGCCTGTCCTTTCAGCAACACTTGTTTTTCAATATTTTTGGTTCCAAACTTAAATTTATGTATTGGAAAACTTAATTTGGACTTTGAGAAAATTTTTTCCATGTATAAAATCAGGTATCTAAGTCCAATAACATATCCTAGGAGCTTCAATCATTCAATATTGGATTTTGAAGTACTTACATAAGACTTTCATCTTATTATTCTATCTAAGTGGCTAAGTCTTCAGGGTGTGAAGTTTTCAATATGTCTTCTAAGATTTATGCACTGCTTCAACGAGTTTCATGTACCACATAGCTTTATATCCTTCATGATTCATGACTTTAAGTGTTCAAATCAATTAAACTCTTCAAGTACGCTCACAAAAAAACACTTAAAGTCTTGAAACTCAAACTTACATAGACATGTTAAGTAACCTTGATTTGTTATCATCAAAATGAGATTAAGCCTTGTTAGGCCAACACACCTTATAGCATTTTCAGTGAAAAACTCTCAAAAAGTTAAACAAAAATATAGAGCATATGACAAATATTATTCTGTGGTGAGCTCCCTACAACATGTTAGGACCTTGTGAGCATCCAAATCAAAGTGACACCAAGAAATTTACGTGGTTCGGTCAATAATGACCTACGTCCACGGAGCACACACCAACTATTCAATAACTCACCGGAAAATGTTACAATTCTCTCTCTCTCTCTCTCTCTCTCTCTCTCTCTCTCTCTCTCTCTCCCTCCTTCTTCCTCTCAGCTCTCTCTGCACTCTCTGTGCTCTCTCTGCACTGTGCTATGCTGTTCCTGCACTACTGTACTATATCACTTTGCACAACCCTCTTTATATAGGCTTGGAATTTATATCATGATTAAATACAAATCAATTACAAATTAATCTCAAATTGGAAGTTTATAATCAAGAGATAAATGGAGAATAAAAGCACGTGTTTCCTGACTCAGCTCAACGCATCTCCAACTGTGTTTCTGGCTCCATCTCTAACAATCTCCCACTTGGAGACAGAGACACCTCCTCAACCAGAGTATCATGAATAAATGATGTGCTCATAATATGTGTCTTCAAGCATGAAGACCAACTGAAGTTGAACACAACTTCAGTTCCTCTGTAGTCGCCACCTTCCTATCTGCTCGATTTTTGCAGACTAATCTGATGGCTATCATCTTCACAACTGGTGTAAAAATGTCGGTGTAGTCAATCCCTTCCTTCTGCTCAAAGCTTTTGACTACCAACTGAGACTTGTACCTTTTGGAGCCGTTATGCTCTTCTTTGATTCTGTACACCCACTTGTTGTGAAGGCCTTTGGGTAACTTCCACATTCTGTTGGAGGTGAGGGACTTCATCTCATCCTTCATCGCAAGCTCCCACTTGCTCATATCTGCCACCTGACATGCTTCATCGTAGCATTCGGGCTCTCCTCCATTTGTAGGAAGTAAGTAATCAATATACCTTCTTTCTGGTATATGAGACCGAATAGATCTCCAAGCTTCGGAGCTGGAGTAGGAGATGGTGGTGCGACAATCTGCTCCACTGGTTCCTCCACCTGAGGATTCTCGGTATTCTACTGATGTGTCTCAACACATTCACGGGTGTTTATCTGGAACTAACCCTCTTCTGTTTCCTGACTATACAATCCTCACACATGTCAACCTACACTGACTATAGACCACTCAATTTTTCCTTTGAGTGCATGACCCTAAGTCCCTTCTCGCTTATGTGACCAAGTCGTTGATGCCAGATGTTGCTGTCGTCATTTCCTGCAGCAACTGAAATAGACATAGAGGCATTGGAGGTTAGAAAAAGTGTTCCGCTTTTCTTACCTCGCACAATCGTTAGTACACCCTTTGAGACTTTCCATTCATCGCCAATGAATTTTGTTGTGTATCCCTCATCTACCAGCTGACCAATTGAGATCGAATTCTTTCTTAGGTCTGGAATATACCTGACATCCTTCAGCTTCCATACTGACCCGTTTATATTGATCTTCACAACTCCCTTGCCAGTTTCGTTGCAAGGTTGATCGTTGCCAAGGTACACCTTACCAAAATTACCTAGTGTGTACTCCTCTAGGCAATCTCTACAGCATGTGGCATGAAATGAGGCTCTGGAGTCTAAGACCCAATACTCCTGTTTGCTCTCTAAAGAGCATATCAACATCTCATCATTCTCAGAAGCAATATTTGCTTCTGTCTTTGCCCTCGTCTCGAATTCTTTCTTCTGACTCTTGCACTGGTTCCTGTAATGACCAGTCTTTCCACAGTTCCAACACGGAGAATTTGTGTCCTAAGTACCTCTAGGATTTCTGGATTGAGACCGCCTGGGCCTAGATCTACCGCGGTTGTTTGATCGTCCATGCCTGTTTCCTCTACCTCAACTCTCCATGTTCAAGGCTGAACTTGAATTGGAGCTATGATTCGGCTGCATTCTTATTTCCTTCGTCAAAATCATGCTAACGACCTCATCGTATACAAGCTTCAATTTTCCTGCGGAGCTACTGATGGCAGTGATGACACCATTCCAATTTTCAGGCAACTGACTGAGAATCAGTAGAGCCCGAATCTCATTATCAAACGTTATCTCGACTGAGGCGAGTTGATCAGACAACTCATTGAAGTTATTCAGATGCCTACTAAAACTCTCACCTGCAGACATATTCATCATAAATAATCTTTTCATGAGATGTACCTTGTTTGTGACTGAAGGCTGCTCATACATATTAGAGAGCGCATCCATCAGAGACTTGGTAAATGTTATATGCTTGATATTGAACGCCACAGATTTCGACAACGTCATTCTGATGGCTCCGAGGGCTTTTCAATTAAGCAACTCCCACTCGTCCTCGTTCATGGATGTTGGCTTACCCTTCAACGGTAAGTGCAATTCCTTCCCAAACAAATAGTCTTCTATCTGCATCTTCAAGAAACCGAAATTGTTCCCGTTGAACATTTCGATTTTTGAGCTCTTTTCATTTGACATCTCGATTTTCTAATCTAAAGATAAAATTAGCTCAAATGGATAGCACGGTTGGATCCAGAACGATCGAAAATCCTAGAAATGGTTCGAGTCGCTAGAAAAACGGACCCAAAACGACCCCGAAAAGCTCAGTCAAAGTTTTCAGTCAAACCTGGTCAAACTGCTGACGTGGCAGTGGGCCCACCGACTGCCATGGCGGCTAATGTGGTAGTGGGACCCACTTGATGACGTGGCAGTGCCCTGTTGAAGTGGCGCTCGCTAACGTGACGGCTCCAGCTGACGTGGCTCTCGTTGGCGTGTCAGCTGACGTGGCGCGTGACGTAGCATGGGCGCTGACGTGGCGCTGATCAGACCAGTGGGTCGGATCCAGGTCAAGGATCGGGTCTAGGTTAACCCGGGTCTGAGTGACTGGCCGGTTCGGTTGGGTATTGAACCGGGTCGGGTCCGGACGGAACGGGCGAAGAAAACGCGTGCGGCGCGTTGCTGGCGTGTGGAGAGGCATCTTGCTCCAGTAGGACGCGTGAAGGTGCGTGCGAGCTAGTCTGAACTCTGTTCGAGCTCTGGTGGACACGCTTCTCTTCATATCGGCGAGCTGAATGCGATGGTGGCCTCAAAACATAGTTTCGATCTACTGGACAGAGCTCTGAATTTCGGGATTACTTCCAATCTAGCTTTTCTGCTCCAACCGGGCTCTGATACCACTTGTTAGGACCTTGTGAGCATCCAGATCAAAGTGACACCAAGAAATTTATGTGGTTGGGTCAATAATGACCTACATCCACGGAGCACACACCAACTATTCAATAACTTGCCGGAAAATGTTACAATTCTCTCTCTCTCTCTCTCTCTCTCTCTCTCTCTCTCTCTCTCTCTCTCTTTCTTCCTCCCTTCTTCCTCTCAGCTCTCTCTGCACTCTCTGTGCTCTCTCTGCACTGTGCTATGTTGTGCCTACACTACTGTACTATATCACTTTCCACAGCCCTCGTTATATAGGCTTGGAATTTACATCATGATTAAATATAAATCAATTACAAATTAATCACAAATTGGAAGTTTATAATAGAGAGATAAATGGAGAATAAAAGCACGCGTTTTCTGACTCAGCTCAACGCGTCTCCAACTATGTTTCTGGCTCCATCTCTAACACAACATTGGAGATCAATTACTATAGGAGTTGATACTATTTTCTGACGACCTTGCTTTGAGATAGTTCAAAGAAAAAGTTAGGGCTAAGCATATTGGTTGGGTAGAGTTTCTTAAGGAAAGTATCTATATTTTTAAACATTGCTGTGGAGTCTTTCATAGCACATCATAGGATGAATGACAATGTGAATATTGTCTAGGATTTAATTGCAGGTTTAGGCTTTTATTTGATGCTTTTTACAGGTGGCAATGAAAAGGTTATTCAAAGTAGGTCACTAAATATGACAACTTGAGTCAAAATCTAGCTCCAAAGCTTTCAATGGGGAAAAAAAAATGAATGAACAAAAGAATCCAAGAATTGCTCACCAAGGAATGAAAGATGTAAGAATTCAATCCTCAGACTTGATGTAAAGCATTAATTAATTATTATATATATATATATATATATATATATATATATATATATATATATATATATATATATAGGCAGAATATTGCAAAAGAGCATGCCTCACAAGCTGGTGCCTTTCTTTCTTGGACCCCATATCAGACCGTAATTTAATTCAAGGAGTCCCTTTGGAAGGGTAATCTGCATTTCTCTTCTGTCCATGTCAACAATAGGAACAATTGCTTCAACAAATGGTACCCATGCAAGGGAATCAGAAACATCAGTTCCTAGTCTTGGCATTCCAGTTTCATCAGGCATTACTCTTGATGAATCAAGCATACCCTGTAAAAGATCATTTGCTCCAGTATTGAAGACATTGACTACAATTCCCACTAGTTCACCAGTTTCCTATAAAGAAGAACACAATTGAAACATCAGAAAACCAAGGATTGAACAAAAATGGGTGAAGGATTATCCGAGAGAATAAAAATAAAGCAGAAAATGTATCAAAACAGCAGATGAAAAAAGCCAAACAACATACATCAATGCTTCTATATATTTAAGACTGATAGTATTTGGCACTTTAGAAACTAATAGAAATTAAAACCTTCCTTGAAACAGCCCTTTGAAGTAAGATAAATGCTTATCTTAAACCAAACTAAAAAAACATATGCATCTACTGTTTCAGAAGTTATTAAATATCTTAGCAGATTACCAGACAAAATATCATAGTAAGTCTATACCAGGAGAATAACTCTCATGCCAACGAGATCTCGACTGTAAAACTCGCCCTCTTCCTCAACAAGTACAGTTAAGCCAACAAGTCGTTTAGCCTGAGAAACAGAGAACAAAGCATAAGAGAAACACATGTACATAATAAAACCATAAAAAAAAGTTATGGCTTTATATTGTATCCAACCATTGAATTTCAAAAACATGTAATATAATATTATAAAGGGTTCCCAAACTTAAATAAAGCGTGTCAAATAAATACTCAAGGCAAACCAAGCAACGGAAACTAGCATACCAAAACTGTTAGGGAGGAACTTTGTCAAAGCCAATGTTTTCTGATTCAAATCAGAAGCTAAAACAAAATGGCAGAAGTACAATGTGGAAACTATGGCTCAATGGAATAACCAACAGGTAAAAAATTATCAAATATAATATGTTGCTAAAAAACTTGAAAAAGTTTTATAATCCATTTTGAAAGAATGAATTTTCCAAAAAAGCAATCATACTTAAACCACCAGAATATTATCTCAATCAAAATAATAATGAAGCTAGGCAATTAGTATTATCAATAGAAAGCAACCTGTCCCCCCCCCCCCCCCCCCCCCCGCCCCCCCCCTATTTTTTTAAAATAGGTAAAGAGAATACCAAACAGCTCCAAGGGAGTGCCTACCCTTACTTCTACAGAAACTGAACAGAATTAAAATTCAGAAAAGTCCAATCAGTCAGTAACTTTCTGGTCTCCAGAACTCCAAAAACACAAAGCGTGTGTGACAGAATTCTTGATTCTCTGCACAGGCAGCTCTTTTCCTACAAAGACTGCTCTACTCCTCTCCCTCCAAATATTCCAAAAAAACACATCAAGTGGATTTCGTCCCGACGGGTAGCGATTTTAATCTTCCGATCAACAAAATAAATAGCTCAAAAAACATTCACAGAAAAATGTAGACGAGAGATTTTACGTGATTCGGTAAGATTGCCTACATCCACGGAGCGTGCACCTGGAGAAAAATCCACTATGAAACGATGACAGTACAAGATCTAATCAAACTCTCCCTGATTCCAAATCCCATGTACACCCCTTCATCTGTCAAACCTGTAACGACCCAAAAAAAAAAAAATAATTGAAAAAATTTATTATTATTATTAAGAAAATTAATTAAATTAAGAAATTTGAGGATTTTGGGTATATATATATAAGTATATGTAAAAGTATAAGTAAGGACAAAGGAAAGAAAAAAAAAACTTAGTGCTTAAGTTTCTGAGCAAAGCAAGAGAGGAAAGAAGAAAAAAATAAATAAGCTTCACGCAGCAAAGAAAGAAAGAAAAAAAAACTCTCTTAGCTCACGCTCTCCACTACTCTTCTCTTTACGATTTCGTGGTGGATTCTCGCCAAATTGAAAATCCGAAAATACCACTGAACTTCATTCTCCGCCACCGACATTTCTATCGAAGTGGATTTATCGTAAGAGTAACGTGGACATATCTTTTGGGGTAAGACAAATTCTCATTCTTGCCTAAATTTTTCCTAAATTTTAAGTCAAATTGACGATCGAACACCACCACGAGAATCTAGGGATGATTCTCTACAAATCTAGCGGAACGGATTTCTTGTGGGATCGTTGTAGGAATAGCCCCAAAACTAAGATAAATGGGTTATTTAAAAATTAATTGTTATTTAATTATTGTAAATTAGGAAAGGTTAAAATAATATTTTATTGTGATTGATTTCATTGAATCAGGGTTCGGGTGAGCGCTGCGGATATAATTTTGGGAGCCCTACAGGCGTGATTCAGGGATAAAATTATATCAGTATTTTATTAAAGTAAACCAGTTATTTACGAGCATATGAAATTTATTATTTATCTATATGATTTTCAAAGTAGCCTGATTACTAGAAAATGATGATTTTGGTTTAAGGTTATACTTGGGATATTTGCTTATGATATTAAAACCGCGTGGCATGAGAACAATTTCTTTCTAATAAATTGAATATGAATTTCTGTGGTATTTAGGCTTGCATGAGGGGTTGTTTAGAATGATTATGACATAATGAATGATTTTTTTTATGTTTGACTCATGTGTGGGAATGTTTTGATATGTTGGATACTTGTGTGGTAATGCATTGATGCGTCTGTGTGAACTAACTGATTTGTTTATTCGTATGCATCTCAATATAACATTGACATGAGGAGGTTGTTATATTGCCTAGATGTAAATCATGATATGACGTTGGCAGGTCGATGAGCTTGTCATATTGTCATTTATATGGGATAGGACATTGGCAGGTTGAGGAGCTTGTTCTACTGATGTATGACAAGTAGGTCATGGGGATTGGATATTGGTGAATAGTGGTACCTATGTGGGCCATGTGTTGCGGAAGTTGGAGTGGTGCCTGTGTGGATAATGGCGCAAGTGTGGGCCATGTTATGTACCCTGTGTGGGTAGTAGTACCTGTGTGGGCCACATTATATCCTATGTGGATAATGGTGCCTATGTGGGCCATGTTATGTACCCTGTGTGGATAGTGGTGCCTGTGTGGGCCACGTGTAGATAAGAAGTACGTAGGTGCCTGTGTGGGCCACGTACTGATATGTACGCAATTGCTCTGTGTGGGCCACGTACTGAAGACATTGGAAGACGAAATATAGTTGCTTGATTCTTGTGTGGATGTGTTGTGCATGTGAATTTAATTAAAACATAACAGTAATGGTATATCATATTGTGAATGCATGTGTGTGCATGTGACGAGGTAAACATACCACCGGGGCTTACCACCGGGGCTTATTGAGAAAGGGGAGTGCTATGCTAGGTAGTTTCTTGGTATCAGTGTAAAGGGATGCTACTTATATTGGCGGGTAGACATCCTAATTCTCGGAAACCTTCGCCTTTAAAATAATAAAAATGTGTATACTGGCGGTGAGGTAATTCTTCACCTAAGGGCTTACTGGGTAAGGTGAGTGCTTTGGTAGGTAGTCTTTAGTATCAAAGCAGAGGAAAGCTACTTGTATGGGCAGGTAATCTTCCCAATCCTCAGGGACTTTCGCTTGTATAAAAATTATGTACTTGTGCATATTGGATGTGTGTGTGATATTAGATGTCAGTGATATTATTAATGATACGTTTTCTCAGTTGTTATTGATGTTATATGAGAAACAGTTTATTTTGATATATAAATATTAAAACTCATTTGTCACACGCTGTTATAATTTATTCCACCCTTACTGAAAAGTGTCTCACCTTAGTGGATTAACAACTTTTCAGGTTCTTTTGGAGATCGGGTTTGAAGGCCTAGGATGGGATTGTTTTTGGTGGTTTTTTTTTTTGGGGTATTGTGAGATACTGGTATATATATACAGATATATTTGTGCTGGGTTATGTTTTAAATGATGGTTGTGGATATGGATATCTGGATGTTATAGTGTTCGTTTTTGGGTTGTTATATAGAACTCTGGTATTTATTTGAGGTTATTTATTTATGTTCTGCTGCATGCATGTTAATTATGGTATCAAGTACAGGTGATTGGAACACGTGGCACTCGGGCCCTACTTGGCGGGTTTCGGGGCGTCACAAAACCAGTGAAGAAAAAATCTTCCTAGTGAGAAAGCCCCCCTCTAGCTCTCCTTGCACAAAATGACAAACAATACTCTCTTTTTCCTATGGCTTACAAACATATATATGACACCACACAACTGTTGAATTTAGAGATGATCCAACGGCTGTGATAAAAGCCACAATAAATAAATAAATAAAACATATTTTTTAACACTTCCAAACTTCCTTTGTCCTGCCATGAAGTCCACAGTAATTCCAGCACAGCAGTTGGGAATTCATGGCTTATATGTTACCCAAGCAATGTGAAAATTAGTAACAAACCAAACTCCACATTTCTCATTTCATTTGGAAAACTTCACCAGGTAAGGACACCCCAATACCCAGATTCTTAATCACTATAATTTAAAGCATGTTGTGATTGGTGGCTCGTTTCTTGAAATGACAAATTTACACAAGGAGAACATAGTGCATCATTCTGGGAGAAAACTATCAACGATTTTTGTGGCTTTTCTGAAATTGTCGACAGTTTTACTAAAATATCAGACATCTTCAAAAACATGGTTTCGGTATCTCAAACTGTTAACGGTTTCAGAAAATCTCAGGAAAACAGTTGATAGTTTTGTTTCTGGACAGCGAAATAGAAATTTAAAATTTGGATTTGAACATTAAGTGGTTGGTTTTTTTTGGGGGGGGAACCTCCAAAGGAAAGTCTATATATTCTTGTTTGAAGTGTATTGTGGGACAAGAGAGATCATTTTAGAAGTGTATTGTGGTACTCTATAATTTCTTAGTGAAATTGTTGTGTCGATTGCTTCCGTGGATGTAGGCATTGCTAAACCACGTAAATCTTGTGTTGATTCTTGTTTGCTTCTCATTTACTGGTTGTATTTGATTTTCTTGTTGTGTTTTATTTCGTTGTGCATCTTATATTCGATCTATTTTACAACAAATTGGTTTTAGAGCAATTGTTGTCATGACATCGAGATCATCTTCTACAAGATTTGACATTGTCAAATTCGATGGAACCGGAAATTTAAGTTTATGGCAGAGGAGAGGTAAGGACATACTTGTACAACAAGGAATGTGAAAGGCTTTACTTGGCATTCAACCGAATGGAATGGATGAGGCAACATGGGAAGAATTGCAAGCAAAGGCCGCTTCTACAATACGCTTGTGTTTAGCTGACGAAGTGCTCTATCAGGTGATGGAGGAGGATTCTCCAGTGGCTATATGGCAAAAGTTAGAAATCCGGTACATGTCCCAATCACTCAATGATAAACTTTTTCTTAAGTAACGTCTTTATTGGCTTAATATGGTTGAAGGATCAAACTTAGATCAATATATCAATGTCTTTAACCAAATCATAAGTGATTTGATGAGAGTTGATGTTAAGTTTGATGAAAATGACAAAGCTTTGATGTTACCGAACTCCTTGTCATCGACTCATACCTATGAAATCTAGTTACCACTTTTATGTGGGGTAAAGAGACTCTTGATCTAGAAGAGGTAACAAGTGTCTTGCTGAATTTTCATCAAAGACTGAAGATATGTAATGAAGGAGAATGACTTGTGGTGAAAGGAAATAATAAGCGTGGCAAAGGAAATTTCAAAGTGGGTCAAGTCAGAAATCCCACAATCAATCCAAGAAGAAAAAGGAAATTCGGTATTATAAATGTGGTAAAAAATGGCATGTGAAATCGGAATACCCGAATTAGAAGAAGGGAAATGATGAAAAACATGAGAGGATTTCAAATCAGTGAATGTGGTTCAAGAAGGAGGTTAAGTGCAGCGATGGTGATGTTCTTTCAGTATCATCGAGGTCGGATAACCTTACGGACTCTTGGATACTTGACTTGGCATGTTCTTACCATGTGACTCCAAATAAGGAGTGATTCAGCACTTACAGGTTAGTGAACTCAGTTTAGTTCTTATAGGTAATGATGCTTCTTATAAGATCAGTTGGCATAGGAAAATGTTAAGATAAAAATGTTTGATGGTGCCGTGAAAACCTTGAGCAATGTAAGACATATACCGGAGTTGAGGAAGAGTTTGATATCACTTGATACTTTGGATTGTAATGGTTTCAATTACAAGTTCGAAGGTGGAGTTATGAAAGTTTGGAAAGAAATTAGATGGTGATGAAAGGGCAAAAGTTAGATGGGAATATCTACACATTGCAGGGAACTACAGTTGTAGGTGGAGCTGCAGCCATAGATGCTGAATCTGATGAGACTGTCTTATGACATATGTGTCTTGGGCATATTGGGAAACATGGTATGAAAGAATTCCACAATAAGAAAGTCTTAAAAGGTCTGAAATCATGTTAGTTGGATTTTGCAAAATTTGTGTGCTTGGAAAACAAAACGGGGTAAAATTCAAGTCAGTTGTACACAAGATGAAAGGTATTTTGATTATGTGCATTCCGATGTTTGGGGCCCGATTAGAGTTGCATCAAGGGTGGAAATGTGTATTATGTGAGTTTTATTAACGATTACTCATGAAAAGTCTGGGTATACTTCATGTAGCACAAGTTTGATACGTTTGCCAACTTCAAGATTTGGAAGGCTGAAGTGGAAAACCAGATGGGGAGAAAGAATCAAATACTTGAGGTCGGACAATGGGACTGAGTATGCTAATTATTGGTTTATGGAGTTTTGTACATAGCAGGGCATTAAGAGAACTTTACCATTCGTCGACACCTTAGTAAAATGGTGTGGTGGAAAGGATGAACCAGACTCTGGTTGAAAGACTTCGGTGGTCTCAGGCTTAATGCAGGGCTACCAAAAAGAACTTTTGGGCCAAAACAAATTAGGATGACTTGTTTTCTGATAAACTGAGCACCAAGGGCGTCACTAAGGGTAAAGTGGTAGAAGAGGTATGGACAGGAAATGCAGTAGGCTACTCCGGATTGAAAGTATTCGGGTGTCTAGCCTATGTTCACGTGTCTAGTGAGGAGAGGTCTAAGCTTGACCCGAAGTCTCATAGTTGCATCTTTTTGGGATATCCAGAGGGTGTGAAGGGTACAAGCTAGGGACCCAGGGGCTAATTAGGTGGTGATTAGTAGGGATGTAGTCTTTGATGAAAAGTCTTTGGTGAAGCGTACTCAAGTTTGTGATGAACAGAAACAAGGGCCAGAAAACGGGGGCATTGATGAACATGTTGTGGCAGGTGAATTTGGAAGCTCAGAGCAACAAAAATGATCATGGTCCTATGGTTGCAGGGAGCTCTAGCTTGGGAAATCAACAAGTTGACGATCTTCCAATACGGAGATCCAGACGCACTATTAGGCCTCTGCCAAGGTATGAGTTTGAAGAGGTAGTGTGTTATGCTTTTCTGTTAGTTGGAACAATCCAACTACATTCAAGAGGCAATGCACAGTTAGGAGAAAGGTAGGTGGATGGGAGGAATGATTGAAGAGATGAAATCACTTCATAAGAACCAACTTGGGATTTGTGGAGCTTCCAAATGGGAAAAGGACCGAGAGGTTACAATATGTATATAGGAAGAAGGGGGCAATTTCATAAAAAGGAGAGAAATTGATAGGATTGGTGTATTCCCAAGAGTGGGGTGAATTGGGGTATTTCAAATTTTCTGCTAGGTTCAATTCAAATTAGCAATCAGTATTGCTCAACCTAGGGTCTTTATAAACAGACTCAATTCCCCCAAGAAATTAACTGAGAAAATATTCAAAGCATTATAGTAGGCTCAGTATTTCCCAATCATCCATAGTATTTAAAACATGCACACATTCATAATAAATTTAAATATAAGTAAACATTGCAGGAATTTAAGTGTGGAAATTAAATAGTGCAAGGAAAGAGAGAACGACAAACGATATGTTATCAGGGTTCGACCAATATTGCCTACGTCCCTGCCTCAAGCTCACAAGAAAGAGGATTCACTAATTGCTCACTTACTGGTGGAGTGTCACTTGTGATAACCTCGTGGAAGAAAGTCTTAAAAAGGATTTGATGTTACTATCCATATAAAAACGTGCACCTTCGTTTCGGGAGCCTTCGCATAAGAACTCCACAGTTAAGTGTGCTTGGTTGAAGTAATCTTGGGATGGGTGACCTTCTAAGAAGTTTTACTCAAGAAGTATGTGAGTAGGACAAAACACGACTGAAAAGAACACATGTTGGTCTATTGGGCCAATCATTAGTCCGATACGGCCCGCCCCCCTGTTGTCTGTTCCAGGTGGAGGAGGAGAGACGAAATACTCCCTAGCAGACCCAAGTTGGGGCATTACAACACTAATTACAACCTCCTCTCCTTACTGGGCGAGGAATACCCCAGGTCACATTACAGGGCTGACCCCAACCTAGTCACATCTTACAAGACGATGCACCTAATTCTCCTAACTGGGTCTGAACCAGTCCGAGACTTTCTTAACTGGGTCTAAGTCTATCCGGTGCAACGTTATAGGCTAGTGCAAACCTCTTTCGATGATCACACGTCAGGAATACAATAGATATAAAAATTTACGTATAAATAAAACACTTCTTCACTAAGCAGATGTGTACAACAATAAGCACTAGAGCACTCATGCAGATATGAATTGAGCTCAATGAGAATGTGTATTTTCACAATAATATTTTCAATAAAAACAGAAAGTGTGAAAAATAGATTTTCTCAAGAATAACAATGAGAAACCTTTCCAGCAAAGATTTATAAATGAAAATATGCTCAAGGTTCTCTTTCAATATCCCAATAAATTTTCCAAAAAAAATTTTCAAATAAAGTTCAAGGGAAGCAAAAGCTTGTGCTCAAAAAGATTTTTCCTTATAAAACAAATGAGCTTTTGGAATCCTACAAAGAGTGGGCAAAAGATTCACAAGCCTATATGAAGTTTCTCCCAAAATATTTATCAAGAAAAACTATATGGAAGAACCTCTAACTATACTTTTAAAAATTGATTTTCAAACTAAAATGTGAGTGATAGTATTTTCTTTGAATAATAAAAACCAATGCCTAAATGAAAAGTTCCTTAAAACAATCCTCAAGAACAATGAATTGCTAATGAGGAGTGTAAATAAAATGAATCAAAGCTCTCTTTCAAGGAAGATTTTTCAAATGAAAGTGAGAAGAGAGTAAAAATTAAGCATAAAATTAGAGAGGATTCTTGGGCTAATCTAATCACTAATCTTGCTTTGAATGGGGGGTGTATATAGAGTCTCCAAGAAAAAATGACTGTTAGGGACATGGTGGGGATTTTTTAGAAATATTTGATTAAAAAATAACCTGTTTAGCGCTTAAAATTTGGGAAACCCGAGAAGTTCGGTCAACCGAGTTAAAGGGTCGGTCGGACCAGCCCTCTAAAATATTCAAAATATATGAGGCTGGGTTCGGCTGAGCACAAGGCCGATCAATCGTGCTAAGGGTGATTTCCAAACCTTCGTAAGTTCGGTCGATTGGGCTAGTTTTAGTTCATTTAGTTAGTCGGCTGAGGATGCTAAAAAGATCTTGTCGAACGGTTGGGCGACCGTGGACGATATGTTCATTTAGGTTCGGTTGGCCAAGGCTATAAGAACCGCACTACGTGGCAGGTTCGGTTGATCGAAGTATTTTGAACTGAAATGGTTCTGTTGGCTAAGGGCTTTTTAATTAAGCCTAAAAATGCAACGTCGGTCGACCGAATTTTGGCCTTGCGTTTTACCTCAAAGCTATTCCAAAAATCCTTGTAATGATTTTAGCCTTTTAGAAAAATATTTTTTGTGCAGTGTTGGGTCCCCTATGGGTCTGTCTACAGTCATCCTGAATTTATCATTCAAATTGTGCATGTCATGCATTATTACAGACCAAAATATAAAAACAAAATGCAATTACAATCAATCAAATGTCTTTTTGTCTTTTGTTCTTTAGCCTTCATGGAATACGCTAGGTGTGTGTGTTCTTTAAGTTCCTTCTGGCTTTCATGACCCTCTTCCATGTATGTTTTTGATTATTAACCTATTCAAGTACTAGACACATATATTAGATCCGTGTGCTTTGTCAACATCAAAATAGGTATCGGACTCAAAAAGTCAACAAAAATTCAAAGCATGGTTGGTGGCTGTTGGAAATAATGTGATCCCAAGAAGGGGGTGAATTGGGTTTTAAAACTTTTTGGTTAATTTAAATATTTGTCGATTCACCACAGTTCATTTTACATTCAATATTAAACGCATGTATGTAAATGATTAAGTTATTGGTCTATGCATACACGTGTATCTCATTCAAAGTAAATGTGTACTGCAATTAATAAAACAATAAAATAAAATAGGCTATACACATACTGAATTTAAAGTGCAGTAATTTAAAATGAGGTAGAGAGAGAGAGGCACTGATATTTGTTATCAAGATTCGGTCAAACCAGCCTACGTCGCCGCTTAGGCATACCCCCTAGAATTCCACTATCCCTGCTCACTTAAACGGATAGAGCAAAAGTCATTACAACCTCTCCTTATGGGGCAGGTAAACCCCAAATCAATTCACAGCTAAACCCAACTTGTCTCCTTTACGGGGTAGAGACTCCCCAATTCAATTTTCGGGGCTTAACCGAACCGATCTCACTTACGGGGTTGAGACTCCCCAATTCAATGTACGAGATGAATCCAACCGATACATTAAAAGATTTTTGTAAAAATAAAAATGCTTTTGAAAAATACAAACATAAGTATGTACACATTGAAGCTCTAAGAATACACTCTCTGATGATATGAAATATAAGTTCAGTAGAGTAAGAGTGTTTTTTCTAAAGATGATTTTGTAATCTTTGAAAAGATATATATGATAAATGCTTCAAAAGATTTGAACTTTAATAAAATATTGTCTAAAATATTTTCAAATATGAACCGGAGAACCTAGTGGTTTGGTTTTTCAAAAAATTTTATGCACAGATATGATCTTTGAAACAAATGAAGTATGCATGGTGAACGTCAAGATCTTCAGATCCACAAATGAAATCTCTGAAAAATTATTTTCAGAATAGAGTATAGGATATTTTGAAGTTTTAGCTCAAACATGGATGTGTGCTATAAAGTAATAAAAAATAAATTCCCAAGGATGAAATACTCTCTTAAAATATTTCAGCTGAAGAATCAAAGAGAGTTTGGAGAGTATAAAATTTACCCCATAAAATATTTTTTGAAATAGAAATTGAAATAGGGGAACTTTGACTAAAAAATATTTGAGAGAATTTTAAAGTTAATCAAAGTTGCTAGTCTAGAGTATGAAGGGATAGTTATAGTTTTTCTAAATTATGACTATTAGGGACACTCTTGATATTCTTAAAATAGTTTAATTAAAATTAAAAGTGTTTAGGCGCTGGAAATAAATCCAACCTGAGAGGTTCGTGGTCGGTTGGTGCCTAGGGTTTCGAGTCGTTCAAGAACACTCACAAAGAGTAAAGATTTTTCGGATTTGGTTGACCCATGGACCAAGACCGGTTGGCTGAGCCAGGTGATTTTTCCAAACATTCATGTTTTCGGTTTCGACCAGGGTGATTTAGAACTATAAGTTCGGGCACTCAAGGACGGTGGAAAAGTCAATGACCAGGGTTGGTCGACTATGGAAGATGTGTTCATTTTTGTTAAGTCACTCGATACTTAGTCAATATTTGACTTTTTGGCCTACAATGTGATCAGTCAACCAGGCTATAACACATAAATCGGGTTGATCGCTCAAGCTTTTAATTAAGCCTAAAAAGCCTAACGAATCGTTGACTAAAGGTCTACCGAAAGTCTTTGTAAGCCCAAATTTTTACCTTAATTTATTTTGACAAACCGTTTTGTGTGATTTAGGCATTTGGAAAAAGGTTTTATGTGAGTTGTGGAGGACCTGAAAATTTTAATTAATAAAGTAATTAAGGAAAGAAATGAAAGAGCGAAGGGAAAAAGCATCATCAAGGGTTCGTCGACGACGATCCGAGTCTTCTTGATGAACCTCAGTCTAATGTCAACGACGAATGTCCCTTTAGATCTCGTCGACGAGAAGATACTGAGAGTCTAGGGAATTTTAGGAAATTTCAAGTTCATCGACAAACCAACCTCCTCGTCGACGAAGTTGCCAATTCATGGTTGTTCGTCGACGAATCACTTGAAAGGGGACTCTTTGACGGGGGGGAATGTCGGCCTATAAATACATGAAACCCTCATTTTCAATAGCCGCGGACTGATTGAATTCGGGTTTCGGGGGGTCAGGGGTCTAGGTGCTTCTCCCCAACATCGAAAAAATCTCTAGGAAACGGGGCTATAGTTTCTCTCTCGTCTCTCTCTCTCTTCTCATCTTCTCTCGCCTCTCTCTCTCTCTCTCTCTCGGTGGCTCTCTCTATGTATGCCACTTGTTAACCTAGATGACGATTCGGAATTGCCAGGAGGTTGTGGGGGAATTCTCTACAACTAACCAGGAGCAAGTTTAAATTTGGCAGTTGGCCGAGGCACTATACCCCAAATCATGGTACGTGAAGTGAAATATTTATAGGGTTTTATGGGTTGTTATTAAGAGAATGGGATTCGGAATCTAGGGGAAGTGGTTTAATGAGAATTATTCTAGGAGTTGAGTTAACTTAGTTTGGAAAAACAAAACAGAATGATTTTTAGGGTTTAATGAGTTTCGAACCCCGCGGATGTAGAGATTTAGATGTTAATGACCAATAACATTCAGTTCAGATAAAGTAAGGGAATAATTATATCGCTCGTTTTCCTGAAAATCATTGGTTTGGGAATATAAAAAATTTAAATATAGTATTTTACTGAATTTAAATTTGATATGAATATCAGATAAATTGTATGGCAGATGATTATACTGACAGTATTTGAAATTGGTAAGTGATTTACATTGAGAATAATGAGGTTCTTGATTATAATCAAATTATGATATTTTAAATTTGGAAATGATACAGTACTAATTAATGAAGTACTTTCTGAGAATGAGAAAACTTAAGCATAGATTTCGTATACAGGAAAGGAAGAAATCTGAATGTTGATATATTTTACTGAGATATGTGGAAAATCAGTGAATGAAATATTGTATATTATATATGATTATATTGTTTGTGTGTGTGTGTGTGTGTGTGTTTTGTTTGGACACACTAAATGACATCTATATATATATATCTATCAGATGATGTAAAAAATTGAAATGTTGAGATGGAATAAAGGGCAGGAACCTAATGTAGAATATTAAACGTAATTGATATATGAAATAGAATGGAAATATTTGCAATGTGGAATTCTGCATATACATATGAGATGTGGAATTGGAACTTTACTGAAATGTGTAATACTAGATTGTGATATTGAAAATGGGAATATTGTAATGTGTAATACTGGCATAGCATACTGCCAATATGATAAATCGAAATGTAATATGCAGATGTAAGGCGCAGGTGAATATTGAAATGTGAAAACTGCAACGTGAAATACTGCATGGTTAAAATTTACTGATATGTGAAGGTAGAAAGGTTGCAATGAAAACCCATACTGATGGCATATGGATAATGAGCACGGTACCGGTTGGCTATTTGTGATGATTCGGTGCACTACACGGACTCTTATGGCGCGTGTTGTGTAAGATTAAGGAGCCAGTGTGAAGTTAGTGTTACCCCCTAGCGTCTTGATCAGGGTGGGAAGTCAGGCCATTCGTAGCTACAGACGAGTATGGGTATGTTTACATTTGATCTACGACGGGGTGAGGTCAAAAACGCGTGGTTAAGATCCAACTTTCGCCTCCCAACACCTAACCAGGTGGGGTAAAGTGAAAGGAAAACATGGCCTGAATGAAAAAAGAAACTCCCTTAGGGCAGCCATGATTCACAAAAACTCGATATGAAACCCAGATAGTATAAGCGCGAGGTAGGGGTCCGGGAGGAACTCCATGTGCTAGCTGTGGAAAGTGAGATGTAAATGGGAAAAAAGAAAAATGACGAATGATGAAAATCGGTAACCTGACAGATCCACATGATTAATCACATACATAAAAAAAATGTAACGCTAATTAAAACACAAAATTTCACATTGAGTAAGCTTAGGGGCTGAGTAACTGTGAGATAGGAAACCTAATAAAGTAGTCGGTTGTAGGGCCAATCCGAACGTTATCAGTAAGAATACCCACGTAAATCAGAGCAGATGTTAATTTACATTTGTATAGGCATGATATCCCCGATTCTCAAGAACTCGCAAGGGATACTATAGGGGCCTATGTTGGAGCGTCAATGACTTGAAAATGTGAAGTAAAAGACATTAAGAGAACTTTCGTTTTTATATAATTATATGATTAATGAACCAAGATCTCAACGCTTAGGTTTTTCCAAAGACATGATATGTTGATAAATTTAAAAAACGAGTTATGGTCAGGATAGTAAAAATGAACTCATTTGCACAACACTGTAAAATATTGTGGATTTCGTCTGTACTAAGATGTCCTCTCACCTAAATATCTGAACATAAATTCAAAAGGAAACCAGAGATAAACCATGTTGATGGGGGATAAGAAAAACTAAAAAGCAGAGACTCCCGAGGGGATCTAGTACCATGATATGCAGGGTGAGTGTATGACTAGGGGATGTATGTTTCATCCTAGATTATTATTTGTTTTTGTGAATGTGTTCGAACATGTATATCACATCTTGTCCCCTCGTCTCCGTTCATGTGCAGACTGTGCCCTTGTTTTTGTCTTTCTGTACTCTGGTAAATTTGTAATTAATTGCTGATTGTAGGTGAATACTAACTAATCTGCTCTCATTTCCGTCGATATCGGTTGTTTTGTATACAAAAAAGACTGCTTACCCAGTGTCTCTTTTCGGGTCGTGTTTGTGTTACGTATGCATAGTTTCTGGATGTGACGATGGTTTGAGTTATATGTTGTTAATAATTATTTATATGAATAAAAAAATCCCGACTGGCAAAATCAAAGCGGGCACAGGAGTGGCTTAGGTCTCTAAGGTCAAGTCATGGTCATCTGAGCAATATCCCATATCATGTAGATTGCAATGCATATTACAGACCAAATGATAAAATAATACATTTACAATAATATATTATATATAGATATAATATTATTATATCTGTGTGTGTGGTGTGTGTGTGGTGTGGTGTGTATGTATGTATGTCTTTTCCTCTTTACCTCTTTTTGTCTTCATGGAATGCAACCCTTAGAGTCCTCTTTCAGCGTGCTTCTGGCTTCCATTTCCCTTTGTCTTATTGCGTTCAGGTGAATAAAAACTTGTACAACCCTCAACGCACAGATAAGACACTAGGGTGCCTTGTTAGCTTCAAAACAGGGATCAATTCAAAGTCAACATTGGCAGAAGAATACTTACGGAAGAAGCTTTGTGATAGACTAGTGGTGAGAATTTTTTCACATGTGGTCCGACATACTTCTATGTAGAACTTATGTTGGGGGGGGGGGGGGATTGGTAGCTCAGTATGTAATCTTCATGTGGAACAAATGGATGTGAGACGGTTTTTTCTTCACGGTGACTTGGAGGAACAAATTTATATGGTAACAACCCGATGGATTCATGACGTGGGAAAAGAAACTTAGTTTTTGTGCATGCGTTCTGTGTCCTCCCCGTTTCCCCCCTTGCCCGTCATTTTTCGCGCCACCTGTTGAAGAAATCTCTTTTAACGTGTGAATAGTCTCCAAGGGCTACAGTGGGGAACTTAATTAACTATTCTTGCGTTCGCCTGCGATTCTCGCTACCTGATTACACAGATTGGCTACAAAAGGGTGCTGAGTATCAACTGTTCGCATATCTGTGAACCAAACTTGATTATGATGGCGTTCTCGCTCAAATCTTTTTCTCTGTTATTGTACGTCGATAACATGTTTAGTCATGCTTCAAGATTTTACACTGAGTATGCGTAAACTCAAGGCCGCTGATTGCTAAAATATCAAACTGTTGCATAAGTACGAGTCTTGACATGAGGGACTCTGGTTCATGACCCGCCTTCGCAAGAAAATACTTGGGAACTGAGAATTCTGTCCCGGGACAGAACTTCTTATGAGAGGTTTATGCTATCTTCACGGGTCGGTTACTGATTGACATCAGTGTGTTGTGGAGTGGAGTCGTTGGTGTGCATGGCATAATGCAAAAAAAGAGAAAGAAAGAAAAAGAAGTCACAGAGGGGAGGGGGAGAGGAGAGGTGAAAGGGTTGAGGAGAAAGAGGGAGGAAGGAACTGAATCGGAGAAGGGCAGAAGGGTGAGGGCACAGCGGGAACGTAGCAGAGGGAGCCAAGCAGGAAACGATAGGCTTGTGGAGAGACCCTGGTAGAAGGCGAACTGCGGAGGCAAAGAGGCTGATGTGCTGGGAAGGGACAGAAAACAGAGGGTGGGGGAGGGAGGGGAGGAGGAGGGGTGGTGATGAGGTAAAAAGGGGGGGAATGCCAATTAATAAAGATACAGACACATAAGCTAACAATTTCAAGACCCAGATAGCCAGTGAATTACGGAATAAAAACATTCAAAAGTACACACACTTCCTAGCGTTAAAGGCGCGGAGATAGACTAAAACATGAAATTGTATGGAGGGAAAATCAGATGTGTAAATCTCTCCGAATTTGGACAGCACCTGCCCGCCGTAGGTGAGTAGACAAATTTTCTCCACACAATACAATCCAGGACATAGCACCCTTCACACACCCCAGGTAAACCCCCCAACAGCCTGGAAAAGTTGACAAGGCCGCAGGCGATAGCCTCACCTGCCCCCCAGGAGAGAACAACCGGCCGCCCACAGAGATCAGCACCGCCATGCTACGGAGCCAGTCAGAACGACTGGCCTAACAACCGAACGACATCTGAGAGAACACGGGAAACGGATGAGGACGAACCTCCCACGATAAGAGGCCCCTTCTAACAGCCCACCCCCTCGGCTAGCTAACAACGGCACCGCCAGCCGAAATGGGAGTGAATTTGAAACGAAATGACGAAAAAGGAAGGAGACGAGAGGCATAAAAGGGGAGGAAAGAAGAAATAAAAAAAAGAAAAAAGGTGAAGGAAGACAGAATAAGAGAAGGAGAAGAGGGAGGAGGTAAGGGAGGAGAGCAGAGGAGAGTCATGGTCGACACAACAAGGTTGTCCGTCCATTATAGATTTGTAGATTTTGACTATGTAGGAGATATGGTGCCGAAGTCTACAACGAGTTATGTTTTTTCCCTGTGGAGGACCTTATATGTTGAATCCATGGTTCAATCTCTGGTAGGATTGTCCACAACTAAATGATATCTGACAGTTTCCGAAACTGTAAATGAACCCTTATGACTACCAGTTTGGTCCAAAGAATTGGGATTACAACAATAGTGGGTGGGTTTTTTTGCCTTTTTCCATCAGAGTATCATTTACTGTGGCGAAAATCAAGTGTCCATGTTAGAACTAAACATCTTGTGTGAGGTTTCACAAGGTTTTGGGAATTTGATTACTTCAAGTGAGACTTGTGTTGTTGGAAAAGTTCATACATCTGAAAATGCGCGGCACTTTTGGACGAAATCAGGTTACTTTTGAAAATTCAAAAGCATTGCTTGGACTTATTTCATATCTCCAATGCTATAGAAGGAAAGACAAATCCACTCACGTCAAAGGTCAAGGTTGAGGTCGGGCTATGGTTTTTCATGATTCTCCCAAGGGGCAAATTCCCAAGTGGAAATTGTTGTGATATGGTTGCCTCATTTCCTTGAAATGACTAATTTATACAAGGAGAAGAACATAGTGCAGCATTCGGGGAAAAACCATTGAATGATTTTCTGTGAGCTTTTTTGAAATTATCGAACCGGTTTTACTAAAATCTCAGACATCTTACTAAACTACTCTCGGTATCGAGGCAAAAAAACCCTTATCGACTGATTTAGGAAATTCTCAGGACAATCGTCTACGGTTTTGTTTTTTGGGCAGGAAGATAGAAATTCAAAATTTGAATTTGAACGTTAAGTTGATGGGTTTTGGGAGGGAAACCTCCGAAGGGAAGTCATGTATTCTATCTAAAGTGCATTGTAGGATAGAGAGATCTATTTTTAGAAGATTATTGTGTCCTTTAATAATTTCTTAGTACAATGTTTGTGGCCCGATTGCTCCGTGGATGTAGGCAATTGCCGACCACATAAACCTTGTGTTGATTCTGTTTGCTTCTCTTTACTGATTGTGTTTGATTTCTTTGTTGTGTTTATTCTGCTGTCATGCTATATCCGATCTATTTTACTACAGAACGAGGAAAGAGACTACCTAACATATATCATGTTTTTTGGCAAAGGGCTCCAAAATAATAGAAATACAACAAAATAAAAAAAAAAATTATTTGGCATAAACGCACCAGGTCTACTTGTCATGCCAGTGAACTAACTTCCATTCTTTTCCAGGATGACTCTTCCTTCACCTGCTCAACTTCCTGAATTGTGGTTTCTCTTCCTGAAACCCGCTGTCTCAAGCCATCTTCTTCCAGGCTGATACAAAAACCGTGTTATCTTACCAACACATTTGAAGGGACACAAACAAAATCCCATAATTTCCAAAAATTCGTGCCAAGTGGTTAGTGGGTATTTTAACCCTTGGAAAGTCGCAATTCAGGAAAGCATGTTGGTTTATACAGTATCTCCCCTTGAAGGCCCTGAGTCATTTGCTTATATACCCAACTTCAACAAACCCTGATGCACCTCTCGACGGTTTCAACATTTCTTGAGTAGCTGAATCAAACTTTAACTTAAAATTAAAAAAGCATAAAAAAACTCATTACACAAACCCCCTCCCAAGGGCCATAAAAAATAAATCAAAT